>NC_090927.1:840886725-841205975 GCF_040938575.1 Ambystoma mexicanum
GATGAGGTCTGAGGGGGTCCCTTGTGGTGTGGGCCACCTGCAGGGTATGGTCATGGGTGCTAGGTGCTGGGGTGTGGCTGTCCCGTCAGGATGGGTCTGCTTCCAGAGGATTTGTGCGTGTATCGTGGGGTATGTGCAGGAATTTCCACGCGATTTGGCTGGGGTGCGTCCGGGGTATGCGCTGGAGTTTCCAGGCGATTTGGCTGGGTTGCGTCCGGGGTACACATGGGAGTTTCCACAAAATGTCATTTCGACAAAATACCAGGGGAAGCTGAAGTGACATCACATGACCCTTGACCTCTGATAACATCACAAGAAGTGATGTCATTTGACCCCACCCCAAAGTGATATCACGGGAAGCGATGAAACATGACCTGTCACCCCTTGACAAAATAGGAAGTGGCATCACATAGCATTTTTCCAAAGTACACTATGAACAATATGGTTAAGATATCACTGTACTGAGATATACATTTCATACAAGAATTGAAAATATAGGCCCATATTACCAAGAATGCAAGCAGACTTCCAAGGCCAAATGATAATGATGTGTTATTATATAGCACTTACCTTTAAGCGCTTTATAGAGAACAAACATACATACAATATCACACAACTTGTGTTAGTACTATTTATCAACCTCAGATGGAAGGACAGCTGAGTTGACCTTGCCGGGATTTGAACCTGCAACTTGCAGACCACACACACATCACAGCAGCAAACACTCAACCCACTGAGCTATCTTATCAGCTAAAGTTATCTTACCGCCTATAGTAACATGAGCAATTACATGTCTGAATGTTCTCAAAGTCAGAACGCAAATTACACTTCGTGGTGGACACCATTAAACTGGTAACTGAGATTTAACAGTAGGCCAGTTCATTTGTAGGTTTGGTGCAAAGTGTTACACTTGTGGAACCCTCTGTTTTTTAAGCAGCTTCAACATACATTCCTGCCTCTCCAGAAACAAAGAGCCATATGGCACTGGCCACAGCCCAGGAGCTTCAATTTACAAAAATAAGGTCGCAGCTGCGACCCCTGGCGACCCCCAAATGACGTCCCTGATTTAGATCCGCGTTCGCACAAACAAAACTTTGTGCAATTGACAATCTCTGTTTGATGTGCAGGTTTTTGAAAATTGTGCCCTAATTGTACAAAGTTCTGATTGTATGGAAGAATACAGACAATTGCTTTGGTGCCACAGCATGGCTACTAGTGGTTCCACCCTAGAGATCTGACCGCATGTTCAGTTTAAGAGAACATTTTTGGGCTCATTTTTGCAAAGCGTACCCTTAATTAAATGCGTAAAAGTCTTGCATAACACTTTTACACATTCATTTAACAGAACAGCTAAGCTAATGTTCAACTTTTTGCATGGCAAAGAGGAGGGGTGGGTCGTTTGTTACGTTTCCATGCAATTACTCCAGAATTTGTGCCAGTATACATTTTCAAGCTGGTGGAAATGCTGTGGATTTCTATGGAGTCCATCCGCTTTCTACACCAGCAAAAAGCTGGCGGAATCCATAACAATCCATTGTAAGAGGGACCAGCCATGGCTTAGTGCAAAAGCATGGCTTACAAGCAAAAAGACACCTTTTTACACTGTACTTTTGAACTTTGCCATGCAAAAGTTGAAAATTACGCAGAGAGGACCTGTCCACGCCAAGATACAAACATAACAGGTCTCCTCGACGAAATGCAAGGGGACTTCGAAAATGAGCGGCTTTATGTTGAAAGTTGTGAATGTGCTAAGTGGCCTCAAGTTGCCTTGAAACGACAAACGCGTTGTGCGCTTACGCCTGTTTAATTTAAGAAATGAATGCAATTTTAATGTCGACTGGCTTTCCACGTGGTGAGTGAAGGGCCATTGAATCCTTCGAGATTATTAATAATAATTAATATTGGCAGTATCACGCTGGCGGTGTGGTGTTAAGCAAGGTCTAAATCACTTCATTAAAATAATGTGTGGGCTGCATGTGAATGATTGCCCTATAATCACACTTACAGTACTGCGACAGCTGAAAGAACTGGAAGCACTTTAATCCCTGTGAACGGTATATTCAAATGGGCTGAAGAGAAACGATCCCTTGGATACGACACAGCTGCACAAAGATCAAACCTCTTTCATCGGAGTGTAAATAAAACACCACTTAATGAGAAAAAAAGGGACAGTTGCATATTGCCACAGAGCCATATGAACACATATGAAATAGTTCAGTAAAAAGCATCACTGATTTGAATGAATGGGCCTGTCCCCCATAATGTTACAGGAAAAGCGTGGACCTCCCACACAATGTGTTGAGTAGTCCCGTGGATTGCCGCCAGGCTGAGGCATAAAAAGCTTAGGGTTGGCGAGGGGGGCTGATTAATAGGTGGAGGTGGGAGGGGACGCAGGTGCTGTTGCCTGCTTCTTCCCCATCAGTTCGCCAATTTCGACCTAATTTTCTTTTGTTCTTTTTCCAATACGTCCCCGAAATTACTAATGCCCAAAGTAGAAAACAATTTCAAGGAAGCATCTGCGACACACCTCCCCTCCTCCGCTCCCTTTTTCTAATTATATTTTCTGCTGCAGATCTATAGGAAGAAATAAACGGGCCGGAAGAGCAAGTACAGAAAAAAAGGTCCATGAAAAAAAAGTCGAAAAATGAAGTATTTTATTAATAGTCGCCTCAAGCGTGATGGATGAGAAGTACAAGAGCACCCTTTAATCATAAAGCACTGAGATTCCAGCAGGGTCGGTGAGGGCTAGAGACGTAAACAGATGGATTAAGAAGGGGTCCACTGTGGGTTCCTGGACAGGTTTCAGAGCAGCTTCCTGATTAACTATTTCACAAAAGGCAAGTGATTCCTCCAATCAATAGACATTTGAGTTACAATCACGAAGTGCAGCCGAGGGCTGTGCCATGAGGGGCAGCGTGCATGCCAGCATCATATGTTAGGACCTAGGAATTAGGTCTGGACAAACATTTGCAGTAGAATCTGAAATGACATGAATTTGTTTTGTAATTGTTTATTTATACAGCGCGTGTACACAGGTGGAGTGCTTCAAAGCCTTTCAAGGCGGGAAGGGAACAAGGAAATACAGTAATCATTCTTAGGCCTTGAAGGATCTATAAAGAGAACTATCAAACTAGGCCTGAGGGCACTAGAACTTTGTATGATTCGACAACATAGAACTTTAGTGGAACAATTTAAGAAGTTGTACTGATTTCAACCTCATACACTATACAGGGGCACTGTGTTTTCAATTTATTTTAATAATTAGGTAGCTTTTCAGAGAGTCAGTCGCTTGTTGCTGTAGGAAAATCTAGGAAAATGAGGGCAGGTCAATACATTTCAGTACAGATAGTGCAGCTGAGGAGGAAGAAGGATGGGGAGAGGCAGTGAATGACTGTGGACTCAAAGAGAGTTAGATTTAGGCTATGAATTGGTTGTGTTGTGTGACACATTCAGCGATTTGAAGTGTTTGAACAGCACAAGTGCTGCCTGGTGATTCTATAGAGAGGAGAGTGAATAAAAAATGTGCCATTGGATGACTATTGGCAGGAGATATATGAGATGGAAGGAATCTCATGCTAGCCTGATTTATGTGTATAAAAGTGAATATGATCCCATGATGTGCGAGATATTATTCAGTGTCTTCTCTTGAAATGAGTGAGTGAGACACATGATGTCTGGTGATACTTGGGAGGAGGAGCAGAGAATCCCTGATCTTGGGTATTGGGAGACTCATGATCACTTGATGTTTGTGGGAGAAAGTAGCAGAGATTCAGTGCAGCAAAACATGTAATTCAATCCTCATCTCTTGAAGTGAGGGTGTGTGACACATGACACCGCGTGACAATTTGGGGGAGCAGAAAGAGGAGTAGAGAAGCTCTAAGAGCAGATTTTTCTTGAGTCACACACATCTGTCATTCTTCTAGGAGAAAGAATCTGAGATTCAGGGAGACAGTCAATACCAGTCAGTGTCCATCTCTTGAATTGAGAGAACAAGACACAGGCCATCAGTTGACACTTGGGAGGAGGAGCAAAGGAGCAAAAGTTCCTTGAAGGCAGCGTATGGGACACTAATCCTTGTGTGAATTTAGGTGGAAGTGAGTAAATAAGCCATGTGCTGTCAGGTCACGAATGAGATGAGAATCAGAGAATTTGTGATAGAGGCTTATGCAAGACACATGATCACATGAGTTTTGTGAGAAAAATTAACAGAGACTCAGGAATGCTGAGATTCCATGCAGTTTTAGTCTCAAGTTGAGAGAACAAGACATGTGCCATCACTTGACACTTAGGAGGAGTCAGAGAGAATCCCTGATATCAGCTTGTGCACGACCTCTGCATGCATGATTGTAGAGGGTAACAGAGTTTCAGGAACACTGAGATGCCATTTTGTTTTTGTCTCTTGAAGTGAGTGAATAAGACATATACCAGTAGGAGACACTTGGGAGGAGGAGCAGTATGAATCAAGAATTCCTGAGGGTAGCATGTGCAAGACTTACACGTTCACACATTTTGTTGGAGAAAGTGGCAGATATTCAGAGAGTTCAGAGATGCCATTCACTGTGTGAACAACTGTTAGGATTCCATTTCCTGCCACCCGGAAACTGATCCAGATTCTTGCTGGGTTGGAATGGCAGCTCTGATCGACTTGGTGTTATTGAGCAGCCACATATCCCCATAGTAAGCGAGAATCAGGGCCCCTCAGCATCCCCCGTCCAATATAGTGGATATGAGAGTAACAGGAATGGGATAACGCATTTCATCCTGGTACGTCTAAATGACAGGGCTGACAGAATAAAACAGACAAAAAGGGGCGAGACCAGAGTCTGGCAATCAGGAAGTCCTATCCAGATAAATGCTTCACATAGATTCGGATACCACAGCATGGATCCACTTTTGTTCATCTGGGTAACTCACCTCTTTGTTTTTGTGTTATGTTTTCCCCGAGCATATTGCTACTTGGTTGCGGGGAGATAGATCAGGGGCAATGTGTTTATCTTGGAAACAAGACAACGAAGCGCAACAAAGGTTTGACTCCCGATCCCATGCTTAGAAACCAATCTCTGATATTAAGCGCCTTATGAAAGAACAATTACTTTGATGGTCTTCTATGACTCTGGTATAAGTTGTGCTATTACAGAATTGTGGGATGTATTTACCCATGCATCCGAGCCCTACCTCAAAACTGTGCAGTACTGACATGAAAACATCATGATGGCCAGAGCTTCCCAGAAAATGCACAGGGAAATGCATGAAGAATAGGCTGCCACTCATTTTTGCCGATGTTATGGGCACAGAAGGACACTGCCTAAAACCACCATTGGACTACCCACACAGTAGTCTGAAACCATTGGGAATGGCAATGCTGATTGCCAAAAGCAAACCCATAACTGTGGAGAATTCATTTTCTTAAATCCCAAAAAGGGGTGCAGTACCAGTACTCACCACTATCCAAAAGCCGGCATTTTAAAACCACCAGATTTTACTTTTTTGTAGAAAACTGAATAAATGAACCCAAAACAGGCCAAAGAAAGACTTACTGAGAGGTGGATCCCATGTAAAGTTATATTCTGAAGTGACTTGAAGGTTTATAACAAGACTGGCTGAGCTGGGGATTTCAGCAGTTTAAGTAAATTTGGACTGAAAGACATTAAAAATCTCAAGGTTTAGGAGAAATGAGTGACCTACTTTGAGTGTCACATAGGTTGCAATTGTTTAAATGTCATAGTTTTGAACTTAGAATCAGCATTCTAGCTGCATATGTAAAAAAATTGTCTTGACTTAAACTGGGAAACAAAAAGTGACATTTTATCTGAAACCTGGCTTAAGGAACTGAATTCTGCCTGGCAACTACCCCCATCAGGAGTGAAACTTGAGTCACAGCTGTGTTCCCAGGCCTAGCTGCCCTTTTGCTGCTCACACCAAAAGGGATATGACACTTCCCTGATTGAATTACCTGGGCTCTGCAGGAAATTGAACAAAGCCCTGTCCTGACTCAGGCAAATGTTTTATTGGTGGGAGTCGTAAATGGAGCTTCCTCTTGGCAGAAGCTGGGAGGGGCAGGGTCTCTGAGCTTGCCAGAAACTGGAAAGACTGGTTTCTGTACCATGTGACATGAAAAGACACACCTCTATAGCCAGAATATGGTTTTAGAAAAAGATGAATAACTCATAGAGCGGACATGTGAAAATTGTATAAATGACACCATAATTCTTGTGATTTTTCTGCCCACATTTTAAGAGGTTTTTAGAACCGGTGGCATGTTCAGGGGGGTTTTAGCGGAAAAGAGGATATTACTCAAAATGTGTGCATGTGAAAAATCTGACACTTCATCAACTAATGTCCATACTCCTTGCGCACATGTGTGTAAATTTGGGTCAATGTCCGGAATTGCAAAATCAGTTAAAAAGTGAAATATGTGCCATTTCTGAATGCAAGCTCCCAGGAAGAGCAGAGTTTGAACAGGAGATACCTCCTGTGATATGTGAGGGGTGCGTGTAATTTTAAAACAATATGTACCTCTGCAAATATGTATTTGGTTCAAATCTAGATTTGTGTGTAAGTTGACAGGAGGAGTGGACTTTCTGCAGGCTGTAAAATGACATCACTCTGACACAACTTAGCTCCCCCAATCAAGTGAGAAATGGAAGTTTGACCAATTAGAAGCTGAGAGAGAGGTAGGGCCAGTGATGCTCACACACACCCATTTTCAAAACACATAAAAGCAGAGAGACAGGACAGATAGGGACATTCATTTCCATCTGCAGCGGGACGCTCTGCCGGAAAAATCCATACTTTACCTCCATCAATCTCCAGAGAAAGCTGTGCAGAAAGATCCAGACTTTAAATCCCTCAATCTTCAGAATCCAGAGAGAGAGCAGACCCAGATCACTGTGAAGTGCAGAGACCAGAGTCCCGTCTAAAACCTGACCAGATCCATGGCGAGGCCCAATTAACTCAAGAATATAGTGTGAGTACCTAGAAAACTGTGCAGAACCAATCTCTTAGTTAAAATAATATAATTCAAGCTATTTTAATCTAAGTAGAACTGTCTCCTAACTGTCACCTGTCATTTGTAAAGCTGTCACGTGTCATTTTCTATTTGCAAGCTGCACTTGTCTTTTGAACTTTAAAATTTCAAATCTGAAAAACGACCTTTATTTAATCGCTCATATCTCCGTGACCGTTTGTGCTAGAGACTTGCAGTAACTTTCATCTGGAAGCTGAGATCCTAGGCTTTCCTAGGACCCCAAAACGATAGTGATAGTCCTTGTAGTTCCTCTGTAATCGCGCCAGACGCATCCGCGAATTTTGCCGCGATTTGAAAATTTCTCCACTTGCAAAAAGATAGCTGCTTTTGCTTTCCTCTGAAAAAAAATCGTTTGCCTCATAAAAACTATCCCTGCATCACTGCTAGAGTGAGCCTGAGCTAATATTAACTTGATTTCACTCACCCTGAACCTCTAAAGGGAATTAAAAGCATTTTAGCATATTTTTTTCTTCATTTCCAGCACATTTAAAAGCATTTTGCCTGTGTTTTCAACTTCTGTAGTCTAAGTTGCTGGGTGAACTGAATTACATTTGAATTGCATTTCTGAGAACTGTGTGCTTCCTTCCATTTCCTTGCATTGCATAAAAGGGGGGGTGAATTGCCAGAGAAAAGTGATTACATTGTTTTGTTGAAATCATATTGAGTATTTTCTATACTGCATTTCATTCATTCAACCTTGCATTTCCTTGAACCCTATAAAACATTCTCTTCCACATTATTCTTCTGTCCCTATTTACCAGTGTGCTATCTTATCCATTTCATGTCAACTCCTTAGTGATTATAAAGAAGTGTGCTAGTGCCAGATTCTCCGTTGTTAATCTTTATCATATCAGATTAAGTGTGATATTCAATTATTAATTTATTATAAAGTGTGATAGATATATATTGCTTTACTTCTCAAATAAACCTTTTAATTTGCAAAACAGAACTACTTCTTGGCTCAGTGGGGTCAGGAGGATTCCAAGAGAGGGGTGTTATATAGGGGTAGTCATCCAGAACGCATGAACTGGACATAAAGATATATCAATAAGGGTTTTCATTCAGTATTCTAGACTAGGCGTTGACTTGGCTGTAGTGCTGAATTGAATCCTCTTACAAATTGGGGGCTCGTGCCGGACGTTTGGGTTAGATCTACCATTTGTGCAGATTAATACAGCGTGCCAGCTGACCAGATACACATATCCGGTCGGATCACCACGCTGTGTTACGCTGTAAAGCATTCCTCAAAAGTGACACTCCAAGAAAAGTTCTGTTCTGCAAAAATAAAATACAAACTTCTGTAAGTCAGGACAGAGACCAATCTCTAGAAGGACAACCTTAGTAGACATGAAAATAGCCAGAGAGCACCTCTTACATAAACTATTTGTGAGAGGTGAATGGACTGAACAGGGCCAGGATGCCTGGTTGCAGGCCATCACGCGACAGGTCACTGAAACAGGGTCAGACCTATGGAGAGATCAGGGTCCATTACATGTGGCCCTGAGTGAACTATATATGGCTCCTAAAGCCAAAGATGAACACAATAAGATTGCCAGGATAGCAGCATACCTGTACCTATATATGGGAGACATGCAGGATAAATGCACTGAAAGCCAAGATCTGGCAAATAGGCAACAGATGGCAGTAGAGAAGGCCCAATCTGATCTGGACTCTTCTGAGCAAAGGCTGCACAGAAGCCAGGAGTCAGAAAATAAGACCAGACAGTACATCACTAAAATAAAGGAGGATATGGATGTGCTGCAAAAGGAAAAGTCAGAACAGGATACCAGATTTCTGGCCTTGCAGAAGGAACACCAAGAAGGTTTGGACTCCCTACTGCAAAGCCAGAAAAAGCTGGAGCAACAACTGGACTTCAACAGGGTATGTGCTGAGCAGGTAGTCACCCTGCAAGGCCACCTAGATAGGGAAAAGGTAGAGAGCAATAAACTGATTTTGAAAGACCTGGATACCCAGGCAGAATTTGACCAGGAGCGCCAGAAAGCTGGTGCCTTCCAAAGGCAAAGGGACGACCTGGCGGCACAGATGCAGGCTCTCAGTCAGGAAAGAGACACTTTAGGCCAGGAAGTCTGCCACTTAAAAAAGGAAATTGAAGAAAATCACCTGGCCCTCCAGGGGCTGGGTGACCTCCAAAAAGAAAACCGGAACTTGGTAGAGCACACCAGAAGGGTGGAAGATGCTCTGGCAAGAAAGGAGCAGGCCAGTAGGGATGGGACTCAGGAGGTAAACCTCCTGCAGCAAAGACTGGCCCAGTTCTCCAGGACCAACCAGGAAGCACAGAAGGAAAATGAGGCCCTCTGTCAACACAATGATAGGCTCCAACAACAGGTAGCGATGCAGGAGAGACTGATAGAGTCTAGTAAGGCCTTGGCTGAGGAACTGAAAGCACAAATGCAGGCTCTTGCATTGCAACAGGGAGCAGGGGCGGATAGAGATGAGGTCCGCTGGGAAAGAGAGACTCCTGACCATAACCTCAGGAGCCCTAACACCAGGGGCCTTCATCTCTCCCAGTCCCTGGACTCTACCACCCCCATGTCCCCTGGCGCACATGAGCACAGGGCCACAGGGATGGCAGATTACTATCCAGCTAAGAGTATGGGGCTCATAGGCCAGTACCACTCAGGAATGGAGGGGTGGGCATCCGGGTATGGGCACCCAAGTACAGTACAGTTCAATGGGGAACCCCAGGAGAGTAGGCCCATTAAGGGCATCCTGAAAACCTCTGCCCAGTTAGGTCAGTGGAGGGGGTACCCATCAAATCCTGGCAGCAAGGAGGAATCTGAAGACTCCTCTGAACTGCGCAGGACACAGGAGACCAGGTCCCCACAGTCTGCCAGCCATTCCCAGGCTCGCAGAATCTGGGAAAACCTGGAAGAACAGACGGGAACCTCTGGGAGCAGTGCCTCTGAGTCCGAGGACGAATGGACAAGGGTTACCCGAACCAAAAAGGCCAATAAGGCAAAAAGGGCCTTGCTTAAGGACCCCTTAAAGCAGATTAAGGCGATCAGGAGCGTCATCACGCCTTACCATAAGAACGCTAAGTATTCTGTTTGGGAGCACTTAGAGTTGTTTGAACAAATGATGGAGACTTTCCATTTGAAGGACAGCCAAAGCTGTATTCAATATGTAAAGTGGACCTTCTCCCCGGAATACTCCAGTTTCTTTGCGGGGCTGGAGGACCAAAATCATTTAAGATGGTCCACCTATAAGGCGGCCATCTTGAAACATTTTTCTGATCACAGAAATCCTCAAGAGGCTCGCAAGGCAGCCTACAATTTGCAATGTGGGGAGGATCAGGCCCCACAAGAATTTGTGCAGGAGTTAAAGCGTGCTTTTGCACAGACCACAAGAAGGGTGCGCATGGATAGCAGAGAATTTATTAATACGTTTTTCCATGCTTTGCCCAAATATATCATGACCCAGCTCGTGAGGGATTTTCACGAGAAAAGATCTTTAGACTGGGTCATTGAACAGGCTACCCGGATCTATGAGGTGCAGAAACCGATAGATAGCAAAAGTAATGCCCAGAAAAACCCCAAAGCCAGCAGCACCCCTGCTGCTGCCAAGGTGGCAGAGGTAAAGGTCACCCCCGTTTTGGATTGGGAGATGGGGGGGCCTAAAAACCTACCTGCACCTAATAATGCTAGGCCCAGGAGGTCCTCGGGTCAGTCACAGACAGGGAGCCAAGGAGGCAGCCCCACAAATGGGGTCCCTCGCTCTCCTGATTATGTAAGTCCCCGTTACAAGGGAAATCGACCTTTCCTGGGTTATGTGTGGACTCCTCCAGCCCAAGGGGGGGGATCCAGCCAAGCACCTAACCCAGGGAACTTCCCTCCAAACTTCCCACAGGAGGGCAGAAATTTACCAAACCCTGGGCAGAACTTTTTCCCCAGATATCCACCCAATTTCCAGCCCCAAAATCCTCCACCCTTCTTTCCCCAATTCCCTGAGCCCAGACAACCTAATCCGGGAGAGGGGAGGCCAAGGGTGGAGGGGTACCCAAATCTTCCCAACCAGGGGTACTACCAAAGAAGGGATAGCTACCCTTCCCGGGATCAGCCCAGGGGAGAAAACAGGGCCCCGTATCAGCCTGAGCGGGTTTCCCAGTTAGAGCGCCAGGTTCAAAACATGGCGCGGGATCTGGGTCACATACTGAGGGCGCAGCAGAACCCTCAGAACGGCATGCCGGCGCAGAACGCACCCAACTCTGGACCTGGTGCCCCAGAACAATGACGGGGGCAGCACCCCGATAACTCACCGGTTCCCAGGGAGGAGGCACAAGGGGAAGGGGGGTGTAAAGCCTTGGAGGAAGCTTCCTTCCTCACTTGTAAACAGCCCCTGGAAACCCAGGAACCGGAAACAAAATCTCTTGCCCCTGAAAGTCTGCCTCCTAAGGAGCAGAGGGGTGGTAGGAGAAACAAAAGACCCAAACAGACACAGTTTGAGGAGGAGGTACAGATCTTCCAATTTGAGGGAGAGGGATCCTCAAAGGATCCTGGGAAAAGGATCTTCTCCTTCAGAGAGGGGGGAACTCCTCCCAAAGAAAAATGGGTCCCTAGGGATGCAAGTCCAGACTGGGGAGATGTGGAGACTGAGCTACCGCCGCCCACCATCTCATCCCAGAACCAACAGCAAGAAAATCCCCTGGTTCAAACCCATCCTGGTGACTGCCTCCAAAAAGGGGGGGGCGGCCCGGAACCAGAGCCAGGGGAACCCACAATGGCTCTGATCTCCAGTTGCCAACTTTTTCTTTCAGATTCCCAAGGCTCTCCACAGAATTCTGCCCAAATCTCTTCGCTAGCGATGTCCAAAACTAGAAAGTTAGCCCACCAGTTGTCCAAAAATGTACATTATCTGTGCCCCCTTGAGGAGAAGGAGGGAAGATATTATGCCCCGGTACAAGTACAGGGGCAGGGTACAATCTCAGCGCTGGTGGACACTGGATCTCAAGCTACCCTTCTGTCCAGACGGGCCTTTGACGAACTGAATGCAGGAAGGGGAGAGAATTACCAAATTCCTCTCACCTCTCTTCCTGGACAACTGCAGAACTTTGACGGGAAGGAAATTCCCGTTGAGGGGACTGCAGACTTGGACATTAAGATCGGGCGACACAAGTTGAAACACCCGGTCATAGTTGTGACTCCAGAGGGCACCCCTTGTTTACTAGGGAATGACCTCCTGAGAAGGTTGTCACCCCTAATAGATTGCGTAAACAAGGTCCTCTGGACCCAGACTAGCCGACCAATAAAATTAAAACAGAGTGTCAACCATGTTAGTTTAAACGGCACCTGCCACATGGTTGAACAAAAATCTGACCAAGTAGAATTTCACTTCCAGAACAACCAAATTCCAGACGTGACAGTAATAGCAGTAGGACAACAGACTGGTGTTGGGGGGTCCTCTCTATTTCTGAAAATCAACCTTCCTTCCAGTCTAAAGTGGTATTCCACGCTGGAAGGAAACACTCTGAAATTCTATACTAATCCACAATCAGAAACTCCCACTCCTATAGTCCAGAAAGATGTGAAATCAGCTCAGAGCCTGGCTGAGATTCAGCAAATTGGAGAGCAGTTGTTCATCCCTGTTCAGTTAAATGATGGGAAGGACTCTGTTCTCGCTCGAGTGTGTGTGAACAACGGTAAGAGCTTCATCAGCGAAGCCATGTTTTGCCAACTCCCAAAAGATCCAGCCATTCCCACCTTCAAACTGATAGACAAATGGGAAATGGACCTGGAAGCACCTAATTCCAAACATCTCCTGCCAAGCAGGTGTATGCTCAAAATCTCCATTGGCAACAAGAGCATAGTCCACAATTGTTGGGTCGTGCGAGACGTCCCTGCCGCCTTTTACTTAGGCAGTGACATTCTCAATCGCTTTGCCATTAGTTTGGACCTGATAAACTTCAAAGCTTGGTCCCGATTAGCGGATAATCCCATGGGCTTTGATGATCCAGAAAAAGCATTTAGGTCAGCTCAATTGCTACCTTATGCAGTTGAAATTCAGATTAAAGAGGAAGTCACCATCCCAGAAAGGACTCGACAATTCTCCCTGGAAGTGAAAGCTAAAAGAGGACAACATTTGAAAAACCCTGATGCTTACATACATCTAAATGCTTCTCTCCAACAGCAAGGGTTGGGGGTAAACCCAACACCATTAGTCAACATAGAACATGACACCATTCCAATAGAGGTGGATAACAGCGACTTAAAGAGTATTACTCTAGCCGCAGGCACCATTATTGGAATGGCGGTTGATGACCGACATTTTTCCATAGACTTAGGTAATGAACTGTTAGGGCCAATCCCCAAGGACTGCTTTGACAGTGACAGTGATGACCATGCAACACCAGACAGGATTTTTACCCGGCATGGGGGGAACTTCCTGGTGTACACTTCTTGCCCTTATGGTAAGGAAGATGTGACTTGTGACTTCAGGAGGGATGAGGTGATTTTCCAGGTCCATGAGGGCTGCCTTTCCCACCTGAAGCCTCCGGTCCAAATCAGCACTCTGACCAGGGACTTCTCCACCCAGCTGGAGGAGGCCGCGGAGATAGCCAAACCAGAAGTCTTTCCAGGCTTCAGGCAGATGGTGGAAGAGAGAGTCAACCTAGCTGATGCCTGTGTGACTCTGGAACAAAAGCAAAAGTTGAAACAAGTTTTCTTGGATTTCCAAGATCTCTTTGCGGTAGACTCATATGACTGTGGTCGCACCGACATCCACACCACAACAATCCCCACGGACCCTGGCATGACTCCTGTGTTTGTGAAGCAATATCGCTTGCCTCTCGCATCAATGGAGTCCCTTACTGAAATAATTAAGAACCTTGAGTCCAGGGGAATAATCCGTCCAGTCCACAGCACCTTCAATAATCCGGTGCTGGGAATATTGAAGCCAAACGGCCAGTGGAGACTCTGCGCCGACCTCAGGGAGCTCAACAAACGGGTCCATACTTCCCGATGGCCTCTTCCCTACATTGACCAAGGGCTGGCCCAGATCCAGGGGTCACAGGTATTCACAGCAATAGACCTGACCAATGGATACTGGACCGTGCCTGTCAGTAGGGAGGACCAATACAAGCTGGCTTTTACCTTTGGGGGCCAGCAGTATACATGGACCCGGACTCCCTTCGGATACCTCAACTCCGGCAATGAATTCAACATTTTTCTACATAAGGCCATGCCCGACCTGGGTGCGAGGGGTAACCTGGCTTATGTAGATGATGTCCTCATCAAAAGTTCATCTGTGGAGGAACACATAGCGGAGATCCGTTATGTTCTGACGCAGTTGAGGGCCGCCGGAGCAAAACTTTCCTTTCAGAAAGCACAGTGATGTAAAACCTGTGTTAATTTCTTGGGGCATGAGATTACTCCTCAGGGTCTCTGTCCCCAGGAAAAGAAAGTGGAAGCACTTCAGAAAATGAAAGACCCCACAACTCTGCGGGAACTAAGGAGCCTCCTTGGACTGACTAATTACAGCAGAAAGTTCATTGAGGGCTACGCAGAGATCACCAGACCCCTGATTCATCTCCTGAAGGGGGGGGTCAAGTGGGAATGGGGTCCAGAACAAGCCAAGGCAGTAAGACAACTCAAGAGAAGCCTCTCACAAGCGCCTTGCCTAGCTTACCCTGTCAGAAACAAGGAGTTCTTCCTGGAGACGGGGTTCTCTAATACGTGCTTGACGGCAGTATTATACCAAAAGCATGACAAGGTCAATAAAGTAATCTCCTATGCGAGCAAAACTTTATCCTCTGTGGAGGAAAAATTCAACGATTGTGAGAAGGCACTCCTGGCAACGGTGTGGGCATTGAAGAATTACCGCCCGTTTATCCAGGGGGAACACATCATAGTGGAGACTCCACACCAGCCTCTGCAATATCTCCAAAGTGACAGAATCCGGGCCGGAAATGTGAGTAATTCCCGAATTACTTCCTGGATTCTGTCAATGCAAGGCTTTCCTGTGGAGGTCAGATATGGCCAAAACAAGAAGAGTCCCCTCGCGCAAGGTCTGGCTGACTTGCATGATTGTGCCAGAGAAAACTGTCTCGAGGACGAAAGTCTAAAAATCAAGGACAACATGGAGGCATACCTTAATTCCCCACACAAAGTCTTTGAAGAGGACAAGTGTGAGGGAATGCCCACTGTCTATGTGGATGGATGCTCTTACCATGTTGACAACGACGGGGAGAAAGAACTGGTGGCCGGCGTGGGGAATGCATGGGTGAATGAGTCCCCAGAACCCTCCGCTGGATACAAAATTGGTCCCCGAAGTAGTCAGGTGGCAGAATTGATGGCTGTGCATCAGGCCATCCTCACTGCTGTCCAGCATCAACTCCACGAACTGGTCATAATCACAGATTCGGATTATGTACGGAACGGGTTCGTGGAGCACCTGGTTAATTGGAAAACCAGAGGCATGTTATGTGCTAACAACAAACCCTTGAAACATGGGAAGTTGATTCAAAACATTGATGATCTGGTCACCTCGAATGAGATGACCATCTATTGGAAAAAGATCAAGGGTCATTCCAAAGTAGAGGGACCAGACAAAACTGGAAACGACTTAGCTGATCAGCTGGCCAAAACCGGGGCCATCCAAGGGGATCTAATTGAGGTTGAGTCCCTATTGGGGGAAATCCAGGTCACTGCTATCACTAGGTCCCAGACAAATGCTCACAACGACCTTTCAATTGCACAATGGAGTAAGGAGACCCCTGATGCTGATTTGATTACAGCTCAGAAGGGGGATCCAATAATTGGTCAATTTTACCAGCACCTTGAGGACCCTGAGAACTTTCCCCTGACGGATACCGATTACATTGGGAAAGAGGACCTAAGAGTGTTGATGAAATGTCCAAAAATGTTCCGAATCCAAGACGGTTTGCTGGTAAGGAAATCCAAAGCTGGCCACGATCAGTGGGTGGTTCCTACCTCATTCCGAAGCCTGATGTTAAGTCACGCCCATGATGCGGCCCCGCCGGTCATAGGGGGTTTCACACAACACTGGAAATCTTAAGAGAGGTTGCATACTGGCCACACATGGGGCAGGACCTCGACCAATACTTGAAGGGGTGTCTCGTGTGTGCACAATTTCAGCCATCATCCCTCACGCACCGCGCGCCTCTCCAAAAGCGGGGGATGACACTGCCATGGTCAGATTTACAAATCGACTTTGTAGGCCCTGTGATTCGCTCTGCTAGGGGGAATAAGTACATGTTGACTGTGACATGCTTGTTTACCAAGTGGGTGGAATGTCTCCCAGCCCCAAATTGCAAGGCAGAAACGGCAGCTGCCTTGATGATTAACCACATCTTTTCCCGTTTTGGTCTACCTCAAAGGATTGAGTCAGACAGAGGTAGCCACTTCACCAGTGAAGTAATGACAAAGATGTGGGAGATACTGGGGGTCAAGAGAAAGCTGCATATTGCTTACAGGCCAGCTTCTTCTGGGGCAGTAGAGAGATATAACCGGACAATTGTGAGCATATTAAAGAAGTTTGTGGCAGATTCTGGGCCAAGTTGGGATATCCGATTACCTCTGGTCCTAATGGCCATCAGATCTACCCCTTCATCTGCAACCAAAATGTCACCATTTGAGTTGATGACTGGGCGCAAGATGGTGCTTCCGCAGCATTTGCTCTACAGGACCCAAGAGCAGACACTGATAAATGCCTCCACAACTCATGAGTATGTGGAGAATTTAAGGAAACACCTTCAACATGCTTTTGCTTATGCTCAGCGGAATCTAGAAAGATCAGCTGATAGCATGAAGACCCATTATGATCTGAAAACTTCCAGGAAGGAATATCAGGTGGGAGACCAGGTCTATCTATACAACTTCCAAAGGAACCAGGCCAAGCAGCGCAAATTTTTGCCTACATGGAAGGGACCCTTTGAGATCATCGACAAGATCTCCCCTGTGGCCTACAAAATCCACATCCCCAAAGGTCCTTTGGCAGCGGGGGAAGACAAGTGGGTCCACATAAACCAGTTGAAATGTTGCCATCCCAGGCACACTCTGCAACAACTGGAGGAATCCTCTGGAATCCTAGCGGGCACTGTCTCAGACTAATTCAGTTCCAACCATAAAACATACCACATCTAGTCTCTAAAATATTGTGATTTGCATGAAACTGTATCTTAGTTATACTGTTCTTTTTCAAAATAAGAATGTAATGTTTCGTTATGATGAAATGCATATGCTGCCCCACTATCTCAACAGTGGTGGAAAAACGTCTATGAGTAGGTATTGCCGCTTTTGCTTTATCATCCTAGGAGAGATGAAACCATGGAGAATGACCAAGGAGGACGATCCAGAGACCGCGAGCAGAGACGCAACGGGCCCGGGGTACCGCCCAATCTTCCCATCAGGACCGGCGAGGAGAACCGATCGATCCGACCGGATGGAGGAAAAGATGCTGAACTGTGCCATCTATTGGAAGAAGATGAGGAAACATCCCAGATCTTGCGAGTCCCATCAGTGAAACCGTATGGCCATCGCAAGAGGGGGGCTTGTGGGATGTATTTACCCATGCATCCGAGCCCTACCTCAAAACTGTGCAGTACTGACATGAAAACATCATGATGGCCAGAGCTTCCCAGAAAATGCACAGGGAAATGCATGAAGAATAGGCTGCCACTCATTTTTGCCGATGTTATGGGCACAGAAGGACACTGCCTAAAACCACCATTGGACTACCCACACAGTAGTCTGAAACCATTGGGAATGGCAATGCTGATTGCCAAAAGCAAACCCATAACTGTGGAGAATTCATTTTCTTAAATCCCAAAGAGGGGTGCAGTACCAGTACTCACCACTATCCAAAAGCCGGCGTTTTAAAACCACCAGATTTTACTTTTTTGTAGAAAACTGAATAAATGAACCCAAAACAGGCCAAAGAAAGACTTACTGAGAGGTGGATCCCATGTAAAGTTATATTCTGAAGTGACTTGAAGGTTTATAACAAGACTGGCTGAGCTGGGGATTTCAGCAGTTTAAGTAAATTTGGACTGAAAGACATTAAAAATCTCAAGGTTTAAGAGAAATGAGTGACCTACTTTGAGTGTCACATAGGTTGCAATTGTTTAAATGTCATAGTTTTGAACTTAGAATCAGCATTCTAGCTGCATATGTAAAAAAATTGTCTTGACTTAAACTGGGAAACAAAAAGTGACATTTTATCTGAAACCTGGCTTAAGGAACTGAATTCTGCCTGGCAACTACCCCCATCAGGAGTGAAACTTGAGTCACAGCTGTGTTCCCAGGCCTAGCTGCCCTTTTGCTGCTCACACCAAAAGGGATATGACACTTCCCTGATTGAATTACCTGGGCTCTGCAGGAAATTGAACAAAGCCCTGTCCTGACTCAGGCAAATGTTTTATTGGCGGGAGTCGTAAATGGAGCTTCCTCTTGGCAGAAGCTGGGAGGGGCAGGGTCTCTGAGCTTGCCAGAAACTGGAAAGACTGGTTTCTGTACCATGTGACATGAAAAGACACACCTCTATAGCCAGAATATGGTTTTAGAAAAAGATGAATAACTCATAGAGCGGACATGTGAAAATTGTATAAATGACACCATAATTCTTGTGATTTTTCTGCCCACATTTTAAGAGGTTTTTAGAACCGGTGGCATGTTCAGGGGGGTTTTAGCGGAAAAGAGGATATTACTCAAAATGTGTGCATGTGAAAAATCTGACACTTCATCAACTAATGTCCATACTCCTTGCGCACATGTGTGTAAATTTGGGTCAATGTCCGGAATTGCAAAATCAGTTAAAAAGTGAAATATGTGCCATTTCTGAATGCAAGCTCCCAGGAAGAGCAGAGTTTGAACAGGAGATACCTCCTGTGATATGTGAGGGGTGCGTGTAATTTCAAAACAATATGTACCTCTGCAAATATGTATTTGGTTCAAATCTAGATTTGTGTGTAAGTTGACAGGAGGAGTGGACTTTCTGCAGGCTGTAAAATGACATCACTCTGACACAATTTAGCTCCCCCAATCAAGTGAGAAATGGAAGTTTGACCAATTAGAAGCTGAGAGAGAGGTAGGGTCAGTGATGCTCACACACACCCATTTTCAAAACACATAAAAGCAGAGAGACAGGACAGATAGGGACATTCATTTCCATCTGCAGCGGGACGCTCTGCCGGAAAAATCCATACTTTACCTCCATCAATCTCCAGAGAAAGCTGTGCAGAAAGATCCAGACTTTAAATCCCTCAATCTTCAGAATCCAGAGAGAGAGCAGACCCAGATCACTGTGAAGTGCAGAGACCAGAGTCCCGTCTAAAACCTGACCAGATCCATGGCGAGGCCCAATTAACTCAAGAATATAGTGTGAGTACCTAGAAAACTGTGCAGAACCAATCTCTTAGTTAAAATAATATAATTCAAGCTATTTTAATCTAAGTAGAACTGTCTCCTAACTGTCACCTGTCTTGAATAATATAATTCAAGCTATTTTAATCTAAGTTAGAACTGTCTCCTAACTGTCACCTGTCATTTGTAAAGCTGTCACGTGTCATTTTCTATTTGCAAGCTGCACTTGTCTTTTGAACTTTAAAATTTCAAATCTGAAAAACGACCTTTATTTAATCGCTCATATCTCCGTGACCGTTTGTGCTAGAGACTTGCAGTAACTTTCATCTGGAAGCTGAGATCCTAGGCTTTCCTTCCTCTGTAATCGCGCCAGACGCATCCGCGAATTTTGCCGCGATTTGAAAATTTCTCCACTTGCAAAAAGATAGCTGCTTTTGCTTTCCTCTGAAAAAAAAATCGTTTGCCTCATAAAAACTATCCCTGCATCACTGCTAGAGTGAGCCTGAGCTAATATTAACTTGATTTCACTCACCCTGAACCTCTAAAGGGAATTAAAAGCATTTTAGCATATTTTTTTCTTCATTTCCAGCACATTTAAAAGCATTTTGCCTGTGTTTTCAACTTCTGTAGTCTAAGTTGCTGGGTGAACTGAATTACATTTGAATTGCATTTCTGAGAACTGTGTGCTTCCTTCCATTTCCTTGCATTGCATAAAAGGGGGGGTGAATTGCCAGAGAAAAGTGATTACATTGTTTTGTTGAAATCATATTGAGTATTTTCTATACTGCATTTCATTCATTCAACCTTGCATTTCCTTGAACCCTATAAAACATTCTCTTCCACATTATTCTTCTGTCCCTATTTACCAGTGTGCTATCTTATCCATTTCATGTCAACTCCTTAGTGATTATAAAGAAGTGTGCTAGTGCCAGATTCTCCGTTGTTAATCTTTATCATATCAGATTAAGTGTGATATTCAATTATTAATTTATTATAAAGTGTGATAGATATATATTGCTTTACTTCTCAAATAAACCTTTTAATTTGCAAAACAGAACTACTTCTTGGCTCAGTGGGGTCAGGAGGATTCCAAGAGAGGGGTGTTATATAGGGGTAGTCATCCAGAACGCATGAACTGGACATAAAGATATATCAATAAGGGTTTTCATTCAGTATTCTAGACTAGGCGTTGACTTGGCTGTAGTGCTGAATTGAATCCTCTTACAGAATTATTGATCATACCAGGATCTACCACAAAAAAAACATAATACATTGAGGATATTGCTCCTCTGGTCAAGTAGTCCGGCATTAAGAAGAATACAACCCTGTGACTTTCAACATAAAAATCATTTCCCCTTTTTAAATCCTGTGAAACCCTGCTGATTCACACCAAGCTCCGGCCACTTCTGGTAATTTTCTCTGTGGGGGGGATTATGGCGTCCAAGAAGAAGGTTACAAATGTTAATCTGTATATTTGTTTCCCGAGCGGGTAACCAGGTTTGAGTTGAATGGAAAGTTGTGAATCATCTAAGATGAGGTGTTCTCTATCATGGGCACAGGGATAGGTTGCTCTGGTATAGTGGAAGTGCGGGGCGGGGGGCGCTCTGGACAGCTGCCTTACGATTTCCAGGGATTCTTTCTTGCCCTACGGTTAGAGGTGAACTTGGTCCATGATCTCTGAGTTTGGTCAGGCTTATGTGGTACTTAATCTGACAACAAGGATTGTGCATTGAAGCTGGAAGGCAGATAAACTGAGGTGATTGAAAATGACCCCACAGATACAGAGGTTGTAGCAGTAATGGAAGCTTGTCCCACACCCGTGTCAGGTATGTTTGCTTGTTTGTTTATTGATTTATATGGTGCACCAAACCCAGAGGTATCTAGGCTCAGTTACATAGAGTTACAAGTATACTTGAGGCATGGGTTACAATAGTTACAGTAGATTTAAACATAGCAAGAAAACACAGAGTACACACAGGTTAATATATAGGATAATACAGTGCAGGTGCGGAAGAAAATACAGTTACAGTCAGCGGCAGTAGTTACCGTGCCAAGGAGTCATATAACATCATATGAGCAAGGTTTCGGCTATCCAGTTGGGCAAGAAGTCCTTGGCCCACAGAGTCTGGTCATCCCATAACATGCATGTGCCCGCCCTCAAATTGCTCCTACCCTTAATGTTCTCAGCTTTCCCACTGAACTCAGCCCCCTAAACGTTCATAGGCTCTTCCACTGAGTGCTGCCGGTCCCAAATGTGGGCAGTTTGCTTGAGAGGATAGTCACTCATGGCTGCCTCATGGCTTCTGAAGAGCCACCTATAGCCAAATAGAATGTTGCTGCAGCAAATGCCTCCCCACCGCAACCTCAACTACCATGGTGTCCAGTTCCCCCGCTGAAATGCAACAGGCAATGCAAAGAGAGGGTGCCTGCATTCCCCATCACCTGTTCAAGCAGATTCTGATCAAATACAGTCCCTGCCCACGTCATGTGGCCCAGCACTGCTTGTTGTGGTAGCACTGGCAACAGGGGCCTGCTGCTACCTGCAGTCACGTGGCCTAATGATGCTCACAGTTGCCAGGGTCACTGGCACTGATTGGCAAGCTTAGGAGGTGCATAAGTTGCCCAATTCTTTGCATGGCATGCTTGATGTATTTTTTAAATTGTATTTATTTAAATCACATAAAAGAAATGCATTTTTGGGCCACAAACATGTACACAATTGAACGTGGAGGATATGTGCCCTTGATAATGGGGTGAGAGAATGTGACGTGAAAACCAGATGTTGCATGGGAAGCTGGAAACATAAACCAGGAATGAGGACAGGGCAGAATAAAATAGGAACGGAATAGTGGAAGAAGAGTTAAATGAAGGATTGAGGGGTGATGGAAAAGTCCTGTAGGATTTAGAAGTGTAGGGTGATAAGAAACAGGTTCTTCCAAAAGGAGGAGGGCTTTATGGTTGGATGTAAATAGTGGTATAGTTGGAATAGCACAGAGAGGAGAGATAATTGAGTTGAGGAATTTTTGGAGGCGCTTGGGCTCAGAGGATTGAGACAAAATGAGAGAGAGTAAAAAGTCATATTTGGCCGTGTCAAGAGCAGAGGAGTATCTATGAAGGCTGGTGAGGTAATGTTGTGGATTTGCAAGCTGTCTAGACCTTTGCCAATTGTGAAGGTCCTTCCTCATTGCTGTTTTCAAGGTGTGGATGGAAGGGGTGATCCAAGGTTGTGGAGGAGAGGGTTTAGGAGTGAATGCAGTAAGAGGAAAGTGAGAGGAGAAAGGAGCATTAAAATCGGCGTTGAAGTCAGTGAAACCTTAGTCAGTGATGGGGAGTTGGATTTAGCATAGGAGGAGAGAGTGTGGTGAAGGTCAGATAGGTAGATCAGGTGTTTAGATGAGGGAAACTTCCACTTGGTAATATTTGCTGTAGGAGGAGAGAGAGAGGAGGAAGTAGAAGTGGAGATTGAACCAAAGAAGATATAGTGGTCAGAGGGAGAAAGAACAGTGGAGATGTTGGAGGTGGAGAGTTGAGAGGAGATAAGATTAATGTAAAGTAAGTTTCCATTAAGGTGTCAGGGCAGGGAGAGGACAGAGGAGAGTGAGTGTTTAGAGAGAAGAGAGTTAAAGCCAGTGTATAGAGGAGTGGAGGGAGATGGGAGGTTAAAGTCACCAATGAAAATGAGGTGTTGATTGTGGGGAAGGAAGACAGTAAGTTGGGAGAGGTGATCAATGAATTTACCAGCAGGTCTAGGTGACTGAAAGAGAGAGATAATGAGAATGCTGTAGAGAGCAGCAATTTTACAGATAGTGTATTCAAAAGATGGAAAAATAGCGGGAGATAGGGATAAGGGAGAGATCGGTAGTTTAGAGGATGAGAATAGTCCCACACTACCACCTCTGCCAGTGAGGCGGGAGTGGGTGAAGGTATAAGCAGGGTCATGGAGCGCAGCAACGGTAGCAGAGTCTGAGGGAAAAATTCAGGTTTCAGTGAGAGTAATGAGGTCAAGAGACAGAGAATGAGAAAGAAGGAAGTTGACGGTAAAGGAAGTTTTATTGCAGACAGACTGCATTTCAGAAAGCAATAGAAATTGAGTGAGACATGGGCCCTCATTATGAGTTTGCAAGTCCAGGAAAAATGCTGGAAAAACAGCCGGTAATACTGGATCTGGAATTTTTCCTGGACCAACACACTCCGAGTTTGCCGGAAGGGGGTCTGACCTGCCGGGAATTCATGCCCTTACTGGCAAAGAATTGCCCCTATCACTGGCACGGTTACTACTGGTGCCAGTGATAGGTGCAAGCCCATTCCATGGGGTCCTATCGGGTCCCCAGGTCGAGGAAGCCATATAAATCTTTGTCTCTTTCTTCCTCTCTGTACTGGCTTTTAAGATGTGTATCAAAAAGACATTAAGGGAGGTACCAACCCCCTTAACAAAACCGGACTGCCATTCGTCTCTATGGCCAGTGGAAACACTCCATTTTGTCAAAGCCTTCCAGGTAAGGGACGCAAATAATTTACCAGCCACATCCAGTAGGGCGATAGGCCGATAGTTCTTAGGGTCTGATCTATCCCCTTTCTTGGAGATGGAAATAACCACCGCTGTTTTTCATGACATCAGAACTCGTTTCGATTTTTTAATGTAGGCAAAAAGATTGTGTAAGAATGTGGCCCACATTTCTGGCTCTTTCTTCAGCATGGCGTTAGTCATCCCATCTGGGCCTGGTGCTCAAGAATTGCTATACGTTCCAAAATGTCTTCCATTTCTGTAGCAAAATGCCATGGAGTAGTGTTCATCGGTAGCTCTCAGTTCAGGAACTCTTCTTTACATTCAGAAATCCTGGAAAAATGGGATACCCAGGTAATGGCTGGTATGGCATTTATGATTAGGGCATCTTGTGGGGCATGCATTGAGTTGATTATTTGCCAGATTTCTGCTACATTTTTAGAGGTAATTTTATGCAGCATGTCTTCAGAGTCCTGTTGAATCAGCCATTTCTTGTGTGAATACACCCAATTATGATGATGTTGTTTTTGTTTTTTGTAAGAAGCTATGCTTGAGTTATGCAGTTTTTTCAGGGTGTGTAGTTTGGAGTTAAGGATCTTCTTCTTTTGAGCTAACTCCAGGTTATACTTGTGGCGATGGCAAATTCTGTTTTTCTTGCTGCTGTTCTTATGTACCACAAAATCCTTCAGCATACTGGAAATCAGCCTGTTCCTTCCTGGCGCAGCTCCCAGTGACCCCCTGTGGAAGTCTCTTTTAGGTTTGCTCAGCGCTATACAGGTTAATCTGATCAGATTATGATCGCTCACGGTCATATCCCCAATTTACATCCGTTTTACTAAAAGGGTCATGTTTCAACACATAAAGATGTAATCCAGAATATGTCCACCCTTTTTCCCTTTCCTAGTAACTTGCGCCGGGATGTCACCATCAGTCTGCCCATACAAGATGACGATCTTTCTTAGGGCAAGATTGTGTTGCCAATAGAGGCCTTTTTTTCTGCTGGACTCGCAGACACAACTGCACTCTGAATGAGGAGTTGATTTTTGTCGAAGCAGTAAAAGTTCAGATCTCCACTAATGATGATCGAAGGATCTTGCCACCTCTAAATTTGCTGGTCAAGATGAGCTGATATTGCTTCCGATATGTGCTGTGTTTCCATTATTCCGGGGTTCCAATATAGATTGAATACAATGAATACCCGTCAACTTTCTTTGACTCCATGGCCTACCTCTAGCATTAGCACCAGGTTGTAGGGGTTATGGTTCTCTATCCACAAAGGTGTACATTTAACCCTGTTTCTTTTGGAAATTAGCAAACCTTACATGGGTCTCCCTTTCAGACCTTTCACCGCTGGATTTAGATAAATGGTATAGCCTTCCAGTACGGGGGGTGCTGGAGCCATGTTTCTTGAAGACAGATCATATGAAAGGTTTCACAATGTAGTTCACCTCTGCTAAACAATTGAGTGACTCTTTGGCATTACAGCTACCAAATATGAATTAATTCAGAAAGGTAGGTTTGTGACATTAAGACTTGCTGATTTTCTCCACCAAAATCCCTGCCAGCCACTTCCAGTTTTTTTCATCTTCCTTCTTGATATTTGTTGTATTGTCAGCGCAATGATCTGTCTTCATCCTGTGGCCCCCCACCATAATTTTCATTGTTGAACGATTGTTGCTTCTATGATACTGCCATCGGTCACTGCCATTCCTGATTTTATCTTTGGTCCCTGTTGTTACATGAGTCTCACTTTGAACTTCCTGTATCTGTGCTGATAAAGTTTCAAGTTTCGTCAAATCGAAAGCCATCGGATACAGGCGTGGAGTCTCTTTCAGTAAAAGTTGTTTTGCTATTGTTGAAGTGAGGTAATGTGTACCTTGGCTAGCCTCTCTTCCTCTGGGAACTCAATGATGTCTAGGTCATTGTTGTCAACAGCCTTAGACTTGGGACTTGATGAAAAAGGCATAGCACATTAGCCCGATTTAAAATCAATCCATCATTCAGGTGTAAGATTCTTTCTGGTAACAGATTGTTACACTTTTGTGAGGGGGCTCTAGGAGGGACCCATCTTGGATCTTTAAACAATTGCTGGTTGTTCGTCGCATGGCTATCGACATATGTGTCAGTTTAATCTCTTTGCAGCAGCACTTCCATCCTTCTTTGCTCCGTAGTTTTGAAAAGGGGGGATTCAGGTTCTCTTACATCCTTTTCGATGTTGTTCTCACTCCTCGTCAATTCCTGGCTTCCCCATCTTCAATGAGTGACTGCCTCCTGATCATCCACCCCTCTTTCTTCAATGCCCACTGGTTTATCTTGATTGGCAGACTCATGAACGTCTATAGTTCTTTGATAGGTGAACCATGTTCTTTTGATCACCATAGTGCTCACCCCAATTGGCCTGGTGGTATCACGGCCAGTGCCCATGTAGCAGGGGGCATCTTTTTGCGAGTCTCCCCACTTTCCCCATGGCCCTACTTTAATGGTTCCCTCTGGGTTGAAGGGTAAACAAGGGTTCTCAGTTCTGGTTTCCACCATCAGAATATTTCTGCTCTGGACTCGAGGTTCGAATGTGGGATGAGTGGTGGCTTCTAGACTTTCTTTGCGGTCTACTTCACTTTCCATTACTAATCTCTCGTCACCTCTGGTTCTATCCAAGTCTATGTTGGTTAAATCACTTTCTTGGTTTATTGATTCTTCTGTTGATTCTCCTTCAGTCACCGTTAATGTAGAGAGCTCCAGCAGATCCTCATAGCCGGCTTCCTCTGACCATGATCTTACGTCAGAGATTATTAACACTGTCTGGTTGTAACTTGCCTCTTTGTGCTCACACACTTCCGGTCCGTTTTTTTTTGTTGGTATAGTCTTCATTTTTTTGGAAGAGTTACATTTCTAATAAAGGAGCGGCTTCCATTAGATCTTGGCTTCGGTGGTGTACTTAAATTTCTTTGCTTTTTCTGGGGAGCTTCCTTAATTTGCAGTAGCCTTGGGTGTTTCTTCTCTAGATTCCTCGACTTTGGTGATGATTGAGTTAAAGGTTCTTTCATGTTTCTTGACCCTTCCTGATTTTTCTTGAAGATATCAAAGTCTTTTTGTTGAGATGTGCTGTTCTGACTGGTGTGTTCCCTCGTTCTGTACCCCTAGCTTCGAGGTCTAGCACCTAGTCAGTCTCTCCTGTGGTCTCCCACTACCTTCTTCTCGCAATAATAATCTTTCGATCTATCAGCTACTATCTGATGGAGCATCAGGGTTCCTGGATCCTGTGGGTTTACAGTCATCATTGGACTCAATACTATAGTTGAGGTGTATGTCAGATCGGTCAGATCAGGCCTGCTTGGGATTGACTGATCTTCTTTATTAGTTTCCGAAGGCAATGACATTTCAGCCGGTAAAGAACTGGTGCCATCTGCTGTGTTGGCCAATCGCTCCATTGGAGAATTAGTTTGCTCCTGTGGCACCCTAGAATTCCAATTTTTGTTTTTATCTTTCATGATGGGCTCTAGTATGGTATGGAGAAGGTTAGAGACCCAAGTCGAGCTGATATCTAAGTTATTTTGAATGGCAGTAATAAATCCTTCCACAAACACCATTTTAGCATGCATCATTATAATGATGGTAGTTTGTTCCTTTAATTGGTTGCCTACATTCTCATAAAGTTTCATAAAAGGCACCATGGTAGTGGATATGGCTGCCATTTTATGATTGTCCAATCCCAGTTTAAAAGGGAGGTTTCCAGCTGTTCAGACTGGGGCAATCTTAGGTGGCCTCATAGGTTAAGTCATCGTAGCAGAATCCCATGTACTTGGTGAAAGAATAACAGATTCCTCAGAAGCCAATGAAGTCCTCAGTCTTTTAGAAGATCTTCTAGACCTAATGCTACTTGTCCCACTTGTGGTCGTCTTCTCCTTTTCATGCTAGGATGAATTGCCACAAAGCTGCATGTTTAGATTGTCTTGGACAGGGGCCTCTGGTCCAACCAGGCTATGTCAGCTGCCCACGCTTCCAAAGATTCCTTTGTCCTGTCAAAGGAACCTTGCCCTGTTATCTCAGCTGTATATTCATGGCTGTTGGACTCAGCCCCCAATAGTGAGTGCTTCTTGAGTTACCCCTGTTGCCTCAGTGTATGCCAAACTGGTTTTATTGTCTTCTTTGGGGCTAGAATCCCTGAGCGGGACTGATCCCAGTACTCTCCAGGAGAGCTTGATCTGAGACCTCTCCCCGAAGTTCAGAGACCTCACTTATGTTCACTGGCAGTTTCCCGTAAAAAAAGTGCTGGCTAACTAGTAGGCTCGTAATCATTAAGCCTGCTGGTTTCCAAATGTTCTTTGCTGGTTGTGAGCTTAGGTTTTTCATTGTTGCACTCTGCCCTGATCTTCCCATGGCCTTCTGATTAGCTGATAGTTGTATGGTTTGTATAGGTGTTTAAAGGTTTTCAGCTGTAAAGATCTGTTGGTGGAGTCCCTCTGCACCTTACAGTTGGTTAGTACCGAGCCAGGTTCTGCAGCATTATGGACTCTATTCTCTGAATTGAATATGTAGATTGTGGTGGGATGTGTGGATACTGTCCTACTTTCCTTCAGCTTGATCAGCTTGTTCCCTCCCACTCAGGGGAGTTTCGGTCTTTCCTCGTTGTAATCGTGTGCAGAATTAGGTGAGGGAAGCCAGCTCACCCCCCACCAGACACGTATCAAGTAGCTGCTGATAGACAGTGTAGTCTGCACCTTTCATACTGGGAGAAACACTCACTTCAGGGCTAGCCCACATCTGATTCCACACGCTATCAGAAGGCTCATAGACAATCAAAGACGGCATCTGTGTGAGTCCAGAGTCCTCCTTTACCTCGTACTCATCCATGGATTGTATGCCTTTAATCACCTTGTCACTGCTAGACTTCGTCTGGCACAGATGCAGAAACTCCAACTCTGCATTGTGGCTTGCTTTTTGTGCAGTAGCTCCTCCTTCCACTAGCACAGCAGACAGACTGCTCCCAGAGCTTCCTGCAGAGACTGCTCTAACTTTGCAACAACTAATAAATAAGCCTGCAGCAATCTGGCTTCCGCCCAGGTCACAGTACAGAATCTGTTCTGCTGAATCTGAAAAACCAATTGGATGACATAAATGACTCTGGCAACCTGGCCCTCCTACTACTCGATCTATCCGCCACCTTTCATCTTGTCAACCACCAAACCATCTACGACCACCGAACCGCTGCAGCAAATTTCTCCCCCGATGCAATAAGAAGGGTTGCCTCATTTTTTCACAGATAGAACAGCGTGCTTCTTCACTGGAAATGCCACTGCCTACCCTACACATGTACCCTATGGTGTCCCACAAGTTTCATACATATCCCCTACTCTATACAATATATGTACCAAACCTCTCTTTGACCACCTTGACTCCCTCGGCATGTCTTACACAAACTATACCGATGACACTCATCAGAGACCAGGATCTTGATACCACCATGATCCTCAAAATCTATGACACCATCCAAACCTGGAAGGCCTCCCACCAACTCTACCTCAAGGATGATAAGACTGAGATCCTCATTGTGGGCACACTATTGCATTCCTCCAAGCTAGACCTTGCCTTCCTCATCTTTACAATCAATGCCTACACTATTCTAGTCTCCATCTCTGTCAAGACACTGGGTGTCTACCTTTATGCCACCCTACACATGACACGACAGGTCAACGCCATTGCCTCATTAGCAGCTCACACCACAAAATGTATATACGCCAGCAAACCATTCCAGTTCACACAAAACTGCCTCACCATTGCCAGAGCAATCCTCTGCTCCCAGCTGGATTGTTACCCTCTTCGCTGGTACTTTGGAATGTACCCACAGCAAACTATAAACTATCCCAAACAATGCAATTTGTGCTGCTTTGGACCTATCCAAACATGCTATCCAAACATGACCACATCACAGCATCCATGAGATATGCACACTGGCTCCCTATAGGAGAACGCAGCAATTTCAGAATTATCTCAATCACACACAAATGCATCTCAAACTCAGCGCTCTCCTGCCTATCCCAAAGGTTAGCTAAGTCTACCTTCAGCAGGCCTGTGCGATCCATATACAGCCATCGCCTGGCCTTACCGATTTTCAAGTGCATTAGACCAGTTGGCTCCATCTTCCCTCCACCGCCACCCGTCTCTGGAACTCCCTCCCTGCTGCTTCTCCTGTGTTCCGAACCTTTATGCTGCTCATTCAGGAAACACCTAAAACATGGCTTTTCAATTCACTTGACATGCTCTTCCGTACCCCTGTGCCATGACGTCCCCTTGCTCTCTTTTTTCCCCCAGCTGTCACTGTTCTGTAACCAGCACCTTGATGCCCATGGGTTTAGCAAGCTTCAACAAATGCAAAAATAAATGAATGAACACATGTTATGGGGAGTTTTTGTGGAAAGGCATGCGACAGGGGCATTTTTTCTCGTTTGACATTTTATCACGGTCAAAAAAGGGAAAAGGGAGACAAGGAAAGGGCATGGATCTTTTTTATGTTGTTTTTTTTATATCAGGGAAATTGACCAAAAATTGAGCAAACATTCATTAAAATGTCGGTGTCACACAGTAATCTCTGTTAAAAATCTAAAAAAGTTGATGTTGATGGCCTCTCAATTCAGCATTTAATTCAGCATTATGTCCTCTCCTTGGACCTCTTGCTGCTATGAAACAAATAGAAAAAATATCACATACCAACTGAACTAAAACATTGAGATGCTGAACTGGAGAGAGAGAGAGCGCAGGGTTCTAGTCATTAAGTACAAAATCAGAACATTGTCAAGCACCAAGTTGGAAATGGTGGTATTGTATTAAGAAAACATTTTATTCCTGGAAAGTAAGAATTGTGTGGAATAAAGATTGGAATGCAGAACCTCCAGAGAGGTTGAGGACTGTATTGCGAAAAACTGACAATGTGTAAATCCTCTTGAAAAGGGATCCAAGTGATTGGGCCAGGTAGAAGCCAAGGAAAGAGGCTATTGCTCCGGCATCTTTTCTTTTGTTATTTTTCCGTAAGTGGTAGAGCGAGTTAGATAATAGGATTTGGACTAAGAACTATTTCTCTTGAACTTTGACAAGCACCTTTAATTTTAATTGGTTAGGCAGGGAACTTCCATCATAGCAGTTGAGCTAGCTAGGCATTTACCTTTCGTTCGAATAAACATCCTTAGACCATTGTACATCTTCACACTCAGGGAAAGGCACTCTGCCAATCAGGTGGCTGAAACAGCGCGCGATAATACACAATCCCCGCCCACTGTCCCAGCCACCCAAGGCCCTTCCCCGGGTGGCGCTTTTCTTTTCCTGTTTTGTTGCTAGGAGGTAACACAGAGCCTCTCCCTTTTGCTTCCCCACCCCTTCCACTTACCTGCGAGACTGGAGCATTGTGCTCCGGTTCCGGGGCTCCTACCGTCTGGTTGCGGCCACCATAGACAGGGAAAAGGGACCTAGTCCCTAGTCCCTTTTCCATAAGGTGGCAAGCATCTTTTTTTCTTTTTTCTTCTCCATTTTTCATTGGGAGATAGGCTGCGCTAGCAGCGCAGATCTCCCGATGAACAATTGTGAAAGCCATTCGCACCCCAGGGTCACAATAGTCAGTGATGCGTTCATCCGTATAGTAGTAGCTCACTAACACACCTCGCTGTAATAACGGGAACATCGCCCCCCAACCCAGGGCATTATATTAGCCTGTTGGCGAGAGCTCTATTAACTCACACTGAGTCCCATCACAGGATTGAGCACTTGGAAACCTCCCGGTTGAGCGCAGGTTATCCATTTTAGTTGGCAAGCTCTGCGATAGTCAAACATGTTTATTTATTTCTTTCAGTCCAGTATCATCTGGTACAGCGTCGCATGTCATACTGCACAGTGGACGCAGCCTGTCGATGACCAACTTCTGTGCACCAAGTGAAGGGTGAGATGTGCACATCAAAGCGCTTTTGTGTCGCCAGGGTCACAGAGCGCAGCACACCAGTGTAGACTATTGGGGCAGTGGGAGAGCTGTGTTGTTTGGCAGTACAAAGTCAGGCACAACTCCCCTCACTTCTAATACACGACATGCCAGTCAGTGGTATTGAAATCTTTATTCTCCACTGTATCACTGTAAACACATCATGACATGAGTAAAATACCGTCATTCGGGCCTGGAGCATAATTGGTGGGGCCCAAATCAAAGGGGTTATTTTTACAAATAACACTAAAACGGGGGCCTATGCAGAAGAGGACACGCAATTGATTGCAATGTGATCAATTTTAAGAAAATAAAATGGAGCTTGCTCCATCTAACACAGTACTAGACACTAATGTATGATATTCTTAACTGGCTTTCTACACATACTGTACAAAAATACTGGCACGGTTGGATTCGCCCCCCCCTGAAATATCTTTGCAAAAGCGGCACACTGTATTGTATACACCAGCCATGACTTTCTGGAGAATCTGGGAGAGAGCTTGGTTAATGCTTTGAAAAGTGTGGTTCATGAATGCTCGCCCACGCCATGTAATTGGCAGGCAAATTGCCCATGTGTGCCTGTGCTACATTCGCTGCTGAACGGGGCTGGAACTTCACTCCTTCCTCAGTTTTGACTCCAGAGTATCACTCAAGATGAAAGATACCTATCTTTACAGAAGGCTCACTCATGATGTACAAAGGAAATTGGGGTGCTACAACCTGCAACTCAGTCAGCCTATCCCCCAAGTGGACAAGGGCCACAGAGCCAAAGCCACAGACATCAGATTCTGTAAGGCTGCCCAAGGTCGTCTGCAAAAACAAGGACCTCGGCCTAGAACTCTGTACGTTTGAAGTTTACTGTATGGGTTGTACTGTACAGTGTTTCTCTCTCTCTCTCTCTCTCTCTCTCTCTCTCTCCTCTCTCTCTCCCTGACCCACTGTCTCTCTGTGTGTGAATTTCTCTCTCTGCCTCTCGTTCTTCACCTTCTCCCTCTCTCTCTCCCTCTTCCTCTCCCTCTCACTCTCCAGCTCCCTTTATCTCTCTGTTTCTCGCACATCAGCAGACATCTGATATCTTTGGCAAATCTTTTGGCATAAAAGCCTGTTTACATTTAGGACTTAATTGGGATTTTGAAGGTACCGATGGAATGCATGCTCTGGTGCAAGGGGACTCTGGAAGCCTTTACATGACATACAGCATAGGTGGTGCTGGAAATGGTAGATGACAACACTAAGCTATCCTAGGAACCACCATGGCACTACAATGAGTACATAATGCGTTACGTGATTACTTGAGCACAATAGAACTCACTTGTCCACGCATGCCCGGATACTCAGGTGCACTCTATACAATATGATTACATGTGTTATGTTTACTAAAAAATTGACTTTGACTTATTGGCATCAGGCTGCTATTTTGCCCCCCCCCCCCACGCCACCCGCATAAAGACATCTTGCTGCTGATCGTGGCATGGGTTACTGTACACTGTTGTTAAATGTTATCTTTCTTTTAAATTCCCTGAAGTTACCTGACGCAGAGTATCAGTCTCACACCTTCCCTTCCTAGATATAATGCATATCTTGCCCCAAAGTCCCAACCTTCCCTTCAAAGAAATTGCCACCTCAAGTCAGCAATGGACACCTCTATGGTAAACAGTGGATTAAATAATGATTACATTATATTATACCACTTATTATGGCACGCCCAACAGTCCATACGTTGCACCCCCAAATAAATCATTTACATGATTTGCGAGGGCCCCCCATTGATTTCTGCTCCCATGTAAAGTACTGCATGAAATTTGGGCACCAACACTGATCTACAGCCTTTTCAGTGATGCACATTTGCTGACGTAATCACTTTTACAAAATAAAGTACAAGTGTATATTTATTTTTACTTGTGATAGCAACAGCAGAACAAGAAATGAGACCACAGTACAGCTGCATGTGCAGTATTGTAGAATTGCAAGGTTCTATGTGAAAATGTCGCCTGGGAAAATGTCGTCAGGTAAGTAATTGTATTACCCGCACCCCTAAATGCCTTCACCCACATATTCTTCGATGGGTATGTAAGGATTGTCCTATGAATGTTCACAAATAAACACACTGAGACTGAAAGTAGGTGTTATCTTTGTTTCTGAAACAACTTTTATTTAAAGTTTATCTTCTCTTAGATAAATAAAAGGATACATCTTGACTCTTGGAAAGCGGTCTTGAGCTGGCAGAAGATGTCATGGAACACAGGAGTATTATCTTCAGGTAAGTTCTTTTCTTCACCAGATAAGGTTCTCAAGCTCTATTCAGATCATTGTATAGTCTGTCTCTATTTGCTTTTAACTTCCTTCTTGTTTAAGCAAGACTGACACTTTATGACTCCATTTATTATAACAGTTTTCTTGCCTTCACACTATGCAGTCTTTCTTTCCTCTTTTAAGCATTCAAACATTCAATTGGCCTTTCTAGTATTCTCCTATCAAATTTCCTCCCTCTTGTGATATCAAATGGACTAGAAATATGAGGCTTTAACTCCAGCCTGAGTCTCTTCCTTACGTCTCTCTTCACTTTCTTCCTAACGTACGCGCACCTTCAGGACCTTTCCTAACATTAATACTCTCTCTCTGCGCTCGTCACAACTGTCTTGCTCACTGAACCTCTGTTACCAGCTGTAACCAGCTGTACTCACATAGGCATCTTGTCTCGGCGGTCAATCAGCTGTTCGAAGCTCGACTACGATCAGGAGTGAGCTCCGTCCCCTCACCTTCAACGAGACTGTGATGCCGTTCAGGCGTTTCAAAAGTCTTAATGAAATGATCGCTCACAGACGAAGCCGCCTTTGTACGTATCTTGAAAGACTTCCTAATTCGGCAGCAAGCCTCGTTTCACTCTCTCTGCACACAGCACCGTGGATGTATCGTCTTCAGAGTTCCGAGCACGTAAATCTAACAGGCGATGTGCTCGATCGCTTTATGGGGCAAGGTTAAAACTGGATAATAGCGCAACGGCGCAACAGGATAACTCTTTTTAACTTCAACGTTTCTTTCTGCTTCACTTCCCGTAGCAGGCTCAATTTGCCCACTCATAACCATCATTTTCCTTCTCGTCGAGCTCCGTCTCCTAGAAACCATTTGCTGACAAGAGCATACAGCTGTAACTAGAAGCAAGTCTTTAATTGGACAAGGGCTTTGTCAATTACTTGTTTTCTCTCTGACAGCCCGGTTAACCCTTCATATGGTCATTCTGCCTAGTATTGTCAGAGCCTAAGCCAGATGGTGTCTTCTTTGGACATTTTACCTTAGAATTATCACACCTCCCCTTCTAGGCCCTTACGCTTGGGAAGGGTAGTGTTACGGGATAAAAAATATGCCTGGGCCATTTATTTCCCCGGAAGATGTACCGTCTTGAAAGTAAAAGGTTGGAGTGAAAGAAACCACCTGAGCACTCTGGGATTAGCGTCCTTGTTTCAAGCCAACCAAACAAGGGGCGCATGATCGGTCACTAAGGTGAACTCTCTGCCTAATAAGTAATATTGTAATGCCTCTATGGCCCATTTTACAGCCAGACATTCTTTCTCGATCATAGCATAGTGTAGCTCGTGAGGTAGTAGCTTTCTGCTTATAAAAAGAACAGGTCTTTCGGTTTCACATTGATTTTGGAACAGCACAGCTCCAAGGCCTGTCGCAGACACATCTGTGTGTAGATGAAATGGAGCTAAGATGTCCGGACAATGTAAAACTGCTTTTTCCGAAAGAGCATTTTTCAAGTTATTTAAAGCATTCTCTGTCTCAGATGAATACCACTCTTTTTTTGTTGAAGGCAACGTCCTCAAGAGATTGGTCAGTGAGTGGTGTTGCCAACGTCGAAAAATGAGGAATGAATCTCCTGTGGTATCCGACAAAACCAAGAAAAGCTCTGAACTATCAGACATTCGTAGGAAATTGTAAATTTTTTATAGCGTTCAATTTTTCTTCTTGTGGTTTAATTATGCCTTGTCCTACAAAGTACCCGAAATATCTGGTATAGAAATTAGCTACAAAAGTCTTTTTAGGATTTGTATGAAGTCCAAATCTCTGCAATAACTGAAGCACAGTCTCCAACTTGGTCAAATGATCATTCCAAGATTGACTAAAGACAATAATATCATCAAGGTATGCTCCCACATAGTTTTCATGCCCTTTGATAATCGTATTCATAAGTCTCTGGAATGTTGCTGCGGCAACATGTAACCCAAAAGGTAATACAGTGAATTGAAATAAACCTGATGGTGTAGCAAAAGCTGTTTTCTCTTTGTCGTCTGGATGTAGAGGTATTTGCCAGTACTCGTTTGTCTGATCTATAGTTGTCAAATATTTTGCTTTGCCCAACTTGTCCAGCAAATCCTTTATCCTTGGCATGGGATAGGCATCAAATTTTGAGATCTCATTCAGCTTTCTAAAATCCATGCAAAAACGAGCTGTGCCATCAGGTTTTGGAACCAACACTATGGTGACGACCACTCACTATGTGAAGGCTCTATGACCCCAATTTCCAACATCTCCTTAATCTCATTGTTGATTGACTGTAACTTTGCTTCCGGAATGCTATATGGTCTTATCCTCACTAATTCTCCCGGTTGAGTTGCAATGCGATGACATGCTATATTTCTTCTCCCTGGAAATGTAGAAAATGTCTTCGAATACCTTTTGACAAGGTCCACGAGTTCTTTCTTCTGATTTTCAGATAGATCTTGATTTATGTTTAACGCTTCTAGACCAAGTTCTCCTTTTAACTGTGGGAAGTGTTCGATATGAACTTCCTTGGTATTAAACAATGCTATAGTGGGGATAAGCTCTACCGATTTTTTAAGTAAATTTACATGATATGTGTTTGTTGGAAATCTTCGGTCATTCTGTCTCACCTTGTAGGTCAATGGACCAAGGACCTCTTCAATCACATATGGTCCCCTCCAAGCTGCCAACATTTTATTTTCGGACTTTGGGAGTAACACTAACACCTTATCTACCTTCTTGAAAGTCCTCAATTGAGAATTTCGATTATACTAGTGTTCTTGCTTTGCTTGAGCCTTTAATAAGTTCTCTAAGGCAATATTCTGCAGCTTTTCGACCCTTTCTCTAAGCTGATAGGCATATTCGGTTAAGGAAATCTCTTGACTAGGTTCTTCTTCCCAACTTTCTCTCAAGATGTCTAGCAGCGTTCTCACAGACCTTCCAAACAGAAGTTCAAAAGGTGAAAACCCAGTTGAGGATTGGGGCTTATTTCGGAGAGTGAGAAGAATCCAGGGTAACAACCTGTCCCAATCCTTGCCGCCGGGGTCTTCTGTTTTGCATAACATTTGTTTAATCGTTTGATTATACCTTTCAACAAGGCCATCGGTTTGGGGGTGATACACATCCGTTTTTAAATGTTTCATTTGTAGAATCCTGCAAACCTGCTCGATAACGGCTGACATAAAATTAGAACCACGGTCCGTGACAATCTCTTTCGGAATTCCGACTCTGCTGATAAAAGGTATTAACACATCACAGATATTCTGAGCGCTAGCAGACCTAAGAGGAAACGCTTCTGGGTATCTAGTAGCGTAGTCAACAATCACCAATATATACTTATGGCCTTTTGAGGATGGTTCTAAGGGGCCAACGATATCCAAACCGATCCTATTAAAAGGTTCTAACATGACCGGCATTGGTTGTAAAGGGGCTTTCTTTATACTCGCTTTGTTTTTACTCTGACATTCGGGACAGGCCTGACAGAAACAGGCTACTTGGGCATATAGACCTAGCCATTAAAACCTTGCCAACATTTTCTGTGTAGTTTTCTCAGTTCCCAAATGTCCTTCACCTATTTGCAGGTGAGCCACTTCTAAGACTGTTTGATAGTATTTACTGGGAACTAGTAACTTTTTTACAGTAGCACCTGTGGTATCCTTGATGACTCGATAGTAGATACCCTTTTCCTGAATAAAGCAGGGACCACTACCGGTCACACCAGTTTGAACAGCTGCTCTAGCATTTCCTAATCAAGGGTCTACTTCTTGTGCCATTCTGAAACTATCGCCCCCTTCATCAATTTTCCAGTCAACTGTAACGGGACAAACATTTTTCTCTGCCCAGTCTTTCTTCAACTTCCTCAATGCAGATTTTCTTTTCCTTTCTTTATTGGAAGTTAAAGGAATCTGGTCCTGATAAAAAGGGGCCATTTCTAACCAATTATCCTCTATTTTATTTATAATTTGTGAAAAATTAGGGACATTGGAACCAATTAGGAGAGGCTCTGGCAATACTGGCATTACAGCGGCCCGTACCTCCATTTGTTCCCACGCCACCTTTAAATTTATCTCTTTGGTAGGGTAAGGCTTTACAACACCATGGACACATCAAATAGGAATTTGTTTGTTCGAGTCCCCTGTATTCCCCAATAGTTCTGTACTTACTACGGTCTGTTGGCTGCCAGTATCGACCATGGCTCTTGTGGGCTTCCCATCAACCTCAGCCTCAAAGATATAGGAATAAGATGAATTTGGAACCGACGTTAATTCTTGACATTCTCCTTCTTTAGGAACCTCCATGTTTCCCATATCCATTGGTTCTACTTTAACTCTTTTAGGACACATTCCTGCTAAGTGTCCCCATTCACCACAGTCGAAACACTGTATTCCATTAGGTACTACAGAAGAGGTTTGTATCCCCTCAGGACTTTCACTAGATGACCGCATCCTAGGAGGTTCCCACTCTGTTTTCCGAAGCATCGAATTAGGCCATCTTGTAGAACTGGCTGGTTTGATAGAAGAACTATTCAAGTTTGTAGGTGGTTTGGTATTGACCACATATGACATGGTCCGACCTTGTCCAGCCTTTTTTATAGGCTGAAGCGATGTTAACAGCTTCAACAAGGGTGGGTCGATGATGTCGGCGGACCTAACATTGCATTGGTAATGGTAGGGCTTCAATAAATTGTTCCATAACAATTTTTTCTGACATCTCACGAGCCGTGGTGGTACTTGTCTGTAACCACTTATCTCCCAGTCCTTTGACCCTGTAGAACAACTGTCGTGGTGTTTCTTCTGCTTGTAATTTAATCTCTCAAAACTTTATTCTGTAGGCCTCTTCATCATGACCTAAGGCCTCCAGAACCACTCGCTTCATATCTATCTAGGGCGTTTCCCCATTTGTATTGGCTGCTTGGTAGGCACCCTGCATTTCGCCGGTCATTAGGGGTGCCATATAATGACACCAGCTTTCATTAGGCCATTGAGCATTCCTCGATACTCTTTCAAAATTCACAAAGAAGTGAGAGGGGTCTTCTCCCACAGAGTATTTTTGTAAGACTGATGCAGGAACTTGAGAGTGTCTGCGTACGTTGGTAACCTCTATTAACTGTGCTTGTTGAAGTTGTATAGCCTGTTGAAACACTTGTCTGCCTGCTTGGGCTTGTTGATTCTGTAGCTGTAAAGCTTTCTGAAGGAGTTGTTGACAGTCACTTAATGTTTTAATAAGTTCTTCCATGGTGTTCTACTAATATCCCACTGCTGACACCGAATTGTAAGGATTGTCCTCCGAATGTTCACAAATAAACACACTGAGACTGAAAGTAGGTGTTATCTTTGTTTCTGAAACAACTTTTATTTAAAGTTTAATTCTCTGCTATTTTATCTTCTCTTAGATAAATAAAAGGATACATCTTGACTCTTTGAAAGCAGTCTTGAGTTAGTTGGCAGAAGATGTCATGGAACACAGGAGTATTATCTTCAGGTAAGTCTCTAAAAAAGTTCTTTTCTTCACCAGAAATCTAGGTAAGGTTCTCGAGCTCTATTCAGATCATCTTATTGTCTGTCTCTATTTGCTTTTAACTTCCTTCTTGTTTAAGCAAGACTGACACTTTATGACTCCATTTATTATAACAATTTTCTTGCCTTCACACTATGCAGTCTTTCTTTCCTCTTTTACGCATTCAAACATTCAATTGGTCTTTCTAGTATTCTCCTATCAAATGTCCTCCCTCTTGTGATATCAAATGGACTAGAAATATGAGGCTTTAACTCCAGCCTGAGTCTCTTCCTTATGTCTCTCTTCACTTTCTTCCTAACGTACGTGCATCTTCAGGACCTTTCTTAACGTTAATTCTCTCTCTCTGCGCTCGTCTCAACTGTCTTGCTCACTGCACCTCGGTGACCAGCTGTACTAACATAGGCATCTTGTCTCGGCGGTCAATCAGCTGTTCGAATCTCGACTACGATCAGGAGTGAGCTCCGCCCGTCACCTTCAGCGAGACTGTGATGCTGTTCAGGCGTTTCAAAATTCTTAATGAAATGATCGCTCACAGACGAAGCTGCCTTTGTACGTATCTTGAAAGACTTCCTAATTCGGCAGCAAGCCTTGTTCCTCTCTCTCTGCACACAGCGCCGTGGACGCATCATCTTCAGAGTTACAAGCACGTAAATCTATCAGGCGATGTGCTCGATCGCTTTATGGGGCAAGGTTAAAACTGGGTAATAGCGCAACGGCGCAACAGGATAACTCTTTTTACCTTAAACGTTTCTTTCTGCTTCGCTTCTCGTAGCAGGCTCAATATGCCCACTCATAACCGCTGTTTTCCTTCTCGTCGAGCTCTGTCTCCTAGCAACCAGAAAGCAAACAAAACAATCATTTGCTGACAAGAGCATACAGCTGTAACTAGAAGCGAGTCTTTGACTGGGCAAGGGCTTTGTCAATTACTTGTTTTCTCTCTGACAGCCCGGTTAACCCTTCATATGGTAATTCTGCCTAGTATTGTCAGAACCTAAGCCAGATGGTGTCTTCTTTGGACATTTTACCTTAGAATGATCACAGGGTATTAATTACTATTCCAACTCTAGTCCTAGAATATTTAGGGAAAATGCATGATTTTCACGGGAGTGCAAATTTGGGGAATGTTGCCTCCAGGGGACATTTTACTGGGTGACTTTATCACTGCATACCAAATTGCACCACAGGGAGCACAATACAACAACACTACTCCATTTACCTGATTATGTTTCCACCATTATGCTCCAGCATGTTGGGGAGCCCCTTCTTGATGTAGTCTATAGTCCGCAGATAGGTGTCAACACCTGAACCAAACAGGTTTGATCTCATCCATCAGTTCTGCCTTGTTGGTGGAAATGGGGACATCTTTCAGGTACCCCTTGAGTTGGACTTGGATCATCTCGAGAGGTTCCAGGTATGGTTTACACCCAGGTAAGTCCTTGTTCCACCATAAACACAGTCACTGCAGAATGCTTCGGGGGAGTAATATGGGATCACATGTAATTTGCAGGTTTCCTCAGTGTAGTGATGTCACATATCCATCACATTATAACTTTCTCTTTGAAAATGGCAGAGTCCGTTATCTCCTCAAAGAACATCACTGACCCTGGTCCCTTATTGGAGATGCTGCTCCAAACATGTATCTTCACAGCGTGCTTAATGGAGCCAGTCCGGTCTAACTGAAAGTCATTTGTTTAACCATTTTAAGCTCAACTGTAGTCTTGTCTGTAAAACGGACATCCTTGAACTCTACACCAATCTCCATCAAGGCCCATCTGCTTTTGACGTCACAGAACATCAGGTATAAAACCTGTGGATGAACAAACAGAACAAATACATCAGACTTAGGATAGCATAGGGAGGTGTATACAAGTCCCAGCATCCACAGTGTTAACATCACACAACACACCATGGGCACATATCTGACTGAAATAACATCTCCCGGCATGTTATGTAGATTCTATTTCCAGCTGTCAAGTGATATGCTATGATATGATATTTTATTTGTATCGCGCTCATACACATGTGTTTCAGAGCACGACAAGGCAAAGGAAGGGAACATTGGAGAACACAACAACGATCTTACTAGGCCCAGTGACATTCAGAATGCGCAAGTGCATGGGAAAGGGAAAGGGGAAAGGGAATGGAAGGGGGAGAGTGGAGAGTGCAGGGCAGCAGAGAAACCGATAAATAATAATAAATACAAATAAATAGATAGATAATTGAGGCAATAAACAGTGGTAGTGCAGCCAGCAAGTAGCAAGACTGGGTAAGTCTGATAAGTGCAGAAAAAGAAGAAATGGGGTGTGGGGGTCTGTATGGGTACAGATACAGACCCCAGTGCAAGGGGTGGCCAGGAGGCAGTGCAGGAGGTTGGCAGGGTAAGCAGGTACCTGGGCCCAGGGGACAGAGGATGGCCAGGTACACAGTGCCAAGAGAACAGATCAGCAGAGGAGAAGGGGAGCAAAGGCAGAAGCAAAGAGGAGTGTTGAGGTGCTTCCAGAACCGGAGATGATTCTCCTCACATTTTAGACTGGCAGGGAGGCTATTCCAGAGGGAGGCCCCATCGGAGGACAGAGATCTACCCCCTGCTTGTTTCTTTGAAAAACGACTGACCTTGAGGTAGAGGAGCGAAGAGCTCATGAGGGGAGGTATTTGCGGAGGGATAGCTGAAGATATTTTGGACCCAGGCCCCAGTAAGCCTTGTGGATAATGCAGAGGGTTTTGAATGTAATCCTTGCATCCACTGTGAGCCAATGGAGAGATTTCAGAGCTGGAGAGATACGATCCGAGGGCTTGAGGCCAAGGACAATCTCGCAGTCCTGTTCTGGATTAGTTGCAGAGGGCAAAGAGTAGAGGCAGGTAGTTTTAGAAAGAGGCTGTTACAATAATCCAACCTAGAGAGAACCAGAGCTTGGGAGACAGTGAGCTTCTGGGGGAAGGAGAGGAAAGGCAGAGTACCTCTGAGGAGGTGCAGTAGGAAGTTTGACTTTTTAGAAACCTCAGAGATGTGGGCAGAGAAGGAAAGTGTGGAGTCAAAGATGACCCCGAGGATCTTAGCCTTGCAGGTGGGGGTAGGAGGAGGGCCAAGGGAGGCTGGCCAGAGAGTGAGGGGAAAGGATGGTGAAGGTGTGCCGATGAGAAGGATCTCTGTCTTGCTGGCATTCAGACAAAGATCATTGGCGGCACACCAATCTTGAATGGCAGTAAGGCAATCAGAGATGAGAGAGGGAGAAGATGTCGCCGAGGGCAGCCTGAAAATTAGTTGAGTGTCGTCAGCATATCACTGGAAATTTGAGCAGAAATTGGCAATGCAGTGGGCGAGAGTTGCCAGGTATTGGTTAAAAAGCCAGGGCGAGAGGTTAGACCCCTGGGGAACACCACAGGTAGAGAGGAAGATAGATGATAGGAAGGACCCAAGTTGGACCTGGGAGGGTCGATCAGAGAGGAAAGAGGTTAGCCAGGCCCCAGGCTGATCAGTGATACCCAGGTTATCACAGAAATGGTTGAGCAGGATGGTATAGTTGACTGTGTCGAAGGCAGAAGAAAGATTGAGTAGGATTTGGAAAGAGGGAACGCTAGAGTCAAGGTTGGAGAGCAGATCTTCACGGATGTTCAGGAGAGCAGTTTCCATGCTTCTGGCAGCTCTGAAGCGAATGGAAATTGGGCGATAGTTAGCAGGACAGGAAGGATCAGCTGTGGGTTTCTTGAGAAGAGGATGCACAAGGGAGTGCTTCAGAGGGGAGGGGAAGGATCCCGAGGCAAAGGGGTGGTTGCAAAAATCAGCAAGGGCCAGAGCGAGGGTGTCAATGTGGTCCTTGATGGTTTTAGAGGAACAGGTTTGAACCTGTTTTGATGAGGCTTTCATAGATCAGACTTGTCTAGCGACCTCATCAGGGGAAAAAAGAGGAAAGGACGAGAAGGAGGGTGGAGGGGTGGAAAAGGGGGGTCAGCTAGCACAGACTCAGCAGGAATAGGAGAGGGAGAGAGAGTGGAGGAGAGGGTGGACAGGATGTCCTGGGTTTTTGAGATAAAGTGAGAGGCCAGGGCATTGCAGAGAGCCTGGGAGGCAAGAGGAGGGGTAGAGACTGCAGCAGGGTTGGCCAGCTCCTTGCAGATTTTAAAGAGTTCGGCCGAGTTGTTAGATGCCGCAGAGACACAGGCTTGAATGTGGACTCTCTTCTTTGTGCGACAGAGAGTCGGTATGCCTTTGGAGCAGGCGACAGGTCAATTTGTCAGAGGATGAGCAAGAAGCCCTCCATTTCCTCTCAGCCACCCTATACTTACGTTTAAGTGTATCTAGGTCAGAGTCATACCAGGAATCGCACTTGGCTTTGGACTTCAAGCGGATCCTCATGACAGGGGCAAGAGAATCAAGAGTATCAGAAACAGAAGAGTAGAGTAGGGACAGGGTGTGGGTCAGCCAGAGGAGGAGAAGGGGGGGGAGGTGGCAGCGAAAGGCTCAACTGACACACGCTTCATAGGTCGGATGTCCGAGAAGCGAAGTGGCAGTGTTGGGGTGGGCTTGGCTAGGTGGGAAGAGAGTGTGAGATGAGAGGAGAGAAGGCAATGGTCACTCCACGAGAGCGGAGTCGTCAGAGGGATAGAGAGAGGGAGGCCAGAGGAGATCAAGACATCAAGTGTGTGTCCTGCAGAGTGCGTCGGGCCAGAGGTGAGGATAGAGAAGGAAAGGGGAAAGGGAATCGCAGAGGTCGCGAAAGAGCAAAGATGAGGACAGGGAGATCGAGGTGGATGTTGAGGTCACCAAGGAGGAGGAGTTTAGTGGTTGAGGCCAGGAGGGAGGAGGAGAGGTCAGCCCACTCAGAGAGAAAATAGGTGATTTGACAAGGGGACCGGTAGAGAGTGGCAACAGTAATAGAGTGACTAGGAGAGATTGAGAGCCTGCAGACAAGGGAGTAGATCTGAGTGGGAATGATAGTGGCAGGAATCCACTCAGGAAGATCAGGGCTGCACCCCCTCCAGGCTGAGTGGATCTGGGTGCAGATAGGATCTTGTAGCCATCAGGGAGGAGAGTGTCAAAGCTTGTGACAGAGCTGGCCATGAACTATGTCTCCATTAGACCAAGGACATCAAGGTCCAGTTCTTCTAGGAGGTGGCAGATGTCAGAAGAATGTTTGACGGCAGAGTGGGAGTTAAGAGTGGGAAGATGAAGAAGGTTGCCGGCCTTAAAGACTTTCCGGGGACGGGTACAAATCAGAGGTACGCCCTGCGGAGTAGTGGTGGTAGCCTGAAGAGGGGCAGAGGAGGGAAGAGTGGGCAAGTTAGCCGAGGAATGAGAGGATGGGACAGCCGCTGATGTAAGGAAGTTGATGAGGTGAGGGAACCACCTATCGAAGAGGAGGAGATTGGCCTGATAACCTTGGACCAGGACGGTGCCATTTAGGTAGACATTAAGGATGATTCTGGAAGAGTCGAAAGAAGCCATTAGGACATCCCAGCGAGTGCCACCATTTATGGGAGAGGAGGAGACAGGACAGAGCACAGAGATCATATGGGGGGTCCATAGATCCGGCGAACGAACAACAAAGATGATGTCGGTGAGGGTCTGTCTGGAAGAGCCGCTGGTATAGGTATCAGCAACAGGGAGACCAGGGTTGGAAGCCAAGATATCATTTTTACATTTCTTCTTTCCAGACTTAGTGAGAAGGGAAGGATAGTTGATAAGAGAAGCAGAGGGAATAGATGGGAGAAACAGAAAGTGCCATGAGTGTGGAGAGAGGGGACAGAGGGAGGAGAAAGCATGTACAGTGGTACAGAACAGTTACTGGTCTAGCAGGTTACAAGCAATGGACAAAGTGAAATGCAGAATACACCCAAGTTTGACCTTCAAGTTAAATGCAGAATACACCCAAGTTTGACTTTCAAGTTAAATGCAGAATACACCCAAGTTTCACTTTCATAAATGAGGACCAGGTAGTTAACGAATTGATAGTGGGCATCAGATGGTAAAGGTGAATACAGAACAGCATCAAAATGATACATAACAGAGAGAGCTGAGAGTACCCGCTGATAAAGGAAGTAAAGGGTAATCAAGAGGGGGGGAACTAACCCATGCTGAATAAGGTAGAAGAGTCATGGTAGTCCAATAGTCCAGGGGTAGCAGCCTCAGTGAGGGTTGGGCTGTGGCAGAGCACTCTTCTAGCGGCCTGAAAGCTGACAGGAAGCTGACAGGGGCCTTAGATGTGGGCCTTGGCAGTCGGGGTCAGCTATAGCCTGTCGGCCACCAATAGGATACTTTATGGAGCCCAATGACAAATGGGCATGCAGGTAAGCAGATAGCAGGGAAGCACTCAGGCTGCCTTCACAGGACGAAAAATAAAGCGGCCATTATGGAATTTCCACGTGTAGAATGCTGAAAAAGCACCCCAGTGCAGCAAAATCCAGCACTTGCACCAACACGAAATTGAGAGCCACCAAAGAAAAGATGCAGGAGACCACAGCAAAAACGCACAGGATGCATGAATTGTGACACCAGGTTGCACGAAAAGAAAGATTTTTCTTTTTTCCGTTTTTTTTTCTCTGTAAAACAGAAGCAGAGATGTTGGAACGCTTCTCAGTACAAAGGTACCATCCTACGTTTGTGGAAGAATGGTTTGGCTGCAAGGCACGGCCTCTGGGCGTGCGATCAGGAAGTCAGCTGGGAGCATTTTGCTTCATGCTCCGGAAAAATTATCCGGATGAGGAACTGTGATGAGGACCTGTGAGTTTTAGAGCGCTGGAGAGTGAGAAGATGGTACTTTAAAACATAACATTGAGGTATTTTACAGTGTATGCCATGACAAACTTACAACTAACAGAATTGCAAGGTCTCTAAATGCTTTACAAAAAGGAACCAGCAAGAATTAGATCAAAGTGCGTAAATAAGTGTCTAGATATCCCAGCAAGTTATATTATGATACAATGTTTTTTTTAAAGTCTTAAGGACCCATAGGTATTATAGTAGTAGAGAGTGAGCAGATGGTAAAATATAATATAACATTGAGGTGTGTTACAGTATGTGCCATGAGAATCGTACATCTATCACAATTAATACATCAACGACTACATTTTGCAATAGTAACATAATTGGAAGCTGTTCTAAAGATTCTAGGAGAATAAAGCGAACTGATTGGGCAAAGGCTGATTCAGTTGGACAATGAAATTGATGAAGGGGATGTTGTGTAAAGAGTTGAGACATGAATTGTGTTTTTAAAAATTGGAAAGTAAAGTAGTGAAAAGGTTGTAATAAAGTAAGTACACTAATAAAACGTTTTTTACACATTAATAAATCATACCTAGAACGCGAAGCATATGGAAATGGCACCGCCACCCAGCATGCACAGCGTTAACAACAGAACATTCACAGTGGGCACATACCTGGCTGAGACTACATATCCCAGCAGGTTGCAATATGTTAAGTTCACTTTGGTTTCTAAAGTGCTAAGGACCTGTGGGCATTGAAGCACTGGAGAGTGAAAATATGGTAAGCCATAACATTAAGGTGAGTTACAGTATGTGCTGTGGGAATCTTGCATCTAACGAAATAGACAGGTCTTAAAATGTGTTATAAAAATGAATAAATCAGAATTATATGCGCACATGGAAGTGAATTCCAAAAACGGCACCCTGCACCGTGGAGGATAACCCTCCAGTGGAAGGCAGATTGAAACGGGGAACGGCGAGTGGTCAGGCATAAGAAGATCTAAGGTTTCTTTTTGTTTGATAACTGAAAATTAAACAACGTACTATGTATTGTAATACACCTAAGAGGGGACAGGGACTGTGCATTTCAATACTGTTCCTGCTGAAACTGGAAGTCAGTGAAGTTAAGAAAGAAGGAGGGGAAGGGGGGAATGTAGGGGCGTTATAAACTATATAAGCTGCTTGATTGTGTACTGGATTCTACATTAACAAGACGCCTCTTCTTCCTCGTGTCCATGTTCTCCTCAATGAACTCTCGCAATAAGGTGGCCTTCAGCTGCCAAACTAACCTTGCTATTATTAGGGCCTATTTTCCCTAATCTATACATTTACAATCTACACATGTTATGTTTTACATTCTCAGAGTCTCATGTGTGAGGTTTTGGTGAGATGGCCTTGCATTGAAGTGGGTTTTCAAACAGATTGATTAGGAGGCATTGGTGGGTGCCACCGCATTCATTATTCCTCCCTTAAAGTTCACGTGATCATACTCAGGCTCTGGCCTCCTTAAATAGGAAAGGGGCACATTTCATTTATATCAAAAGGAAGTTATCATTACACCCCTTGGATTTTCTCTTAGCATTCTGGAAACACTAGTTTGTTGTATAGGCGTCAAACAAACGCCCGATTAATACAAAAAGAAATCCTTCGTGCCATCCCAATTGTTTCCACCCCACTTTCCCAGGCTGGGTCTACTTACGAAGCTGGATGATGCACTAGCTTAAGTGTCAAGGCAAACCTAGCATCGCCCATTCCATGCAGGGGAGGTCCGCTGACTCTCTTCCTCACTGTGATGTTATGCTTATGAGCAATTGAAGATGGCTGATAAGGTGCACAGCTTTGTCGCAAAGTGACTGGCCTAATTGCAGAATAAAATATACACTAGAAGAGCCAGCGCCTGTCAGCTCTCTTCCTCGCTGCTGGATACCCCTTTAGCCTTTGATTACTCTGTGAATTCCCAACAAGCACTCGTGTTTCTTCTTCCCTTCCCACTACCGCCGCCGAGCCTTCCCTTCCGCAATGCTTCCGGAAAATGCCCAATATGTTCGCTAAAACCCCATTTATCATGCTCATTATGCGGAATGAAAGCTGCCATTGCAGAGAGTCACTGTGCCTCCCTCCGATGCTTGGCGCGTGCGTGTGTTTTCTGGTGTCCCCGGGAGCCACTTGGCTGAACCGCAGCCTTATTATGCACAGTGGAGCCTATTCAGTTGAAGGCTGCAATGGAGAGTGGTGTGTTAGATCCACAGTTGGTTTTAGAAGGTACGGGAAGTGAGATTAATACACATTTCATGTTATCAGATATTGCCTCACTGGTGTGGGTGATGATGAATAGGAGCGCGTAAAAGGATTGCGTTGTCTCATAGCTGAATATATGGGCTTGTGTGTAACATTCATCATGAGGTAAGCAAGTCGAATGACCCAACACATATCACCTATCACCATCAATTACCAAGAGCCTGCTTACTCACAGATGCAAATTCAAGGATTCCTTTGCATTTAGTCAAACACTTCTTATAACTTAGGTGCCAGTGGTGAAAATGCGGTATTTCATACAGCAATTAAGATAACATTGTCAGGTAGTTTGCGCAAAGTTGTTTTCAGTTGAAAAAGAGCGGGCAGATTTATTTTCTATCACATCATGTATAAAACTGCACTCCTCCTGGGTCCATACACCTCTGTTTCTACTAGATGCTAGATTATACTGTAAAGTATTGTGCCTGGTCAGAAACCTGAATATATTTATTCTAGGGTGGCGGTTTCCGCCCTATAGTTAAGGTGAGTGACTTGATTCATAGGAAATGCAAACATTCATTCGATAATAACATTTCACTTGCAGTACGGATTTGGATGATATTTTCCAAACAGAAATTATCACCACCCGTCAGACTTGGAATTTTGGGAAATATTCATAAAGATGTACAGGAAGGCGGAGCGACCTCTGACTGGCCCATGGGATCAGAGCTCACCCTCAAGTACTTTAAAACGAGATAGCTGCACCTTGAGGAGGATGGGGTGCAGGATTCTCCTACTCCAACACCAATCAATAAGGACAACTCAATGGTTTGGCGAAGGGAAGTCCTTTTAATGACAAGTATAAAAAACAGGGAAACAATGGAAATCAACAGTGATGCGATCGCCCGTCTCGCTTCAACTCCACCAAAATCTTCATTCAGACAGCAATAGTTATAGCGAATTTTCATCATCGTTGACGTGTTACACTCAAAGTTTGTCATGCAATTCTATTGGTTGAAAAAGGTAACTTAAGTATAGGTGCTATATCTGTATGTGGTAACAGAGTGTGAGGATTGGATAACTCTTATCGGGTTGGCGTCTATGCCCATCCCTCTACATTACTTGCGGTGGACGTCACTACAAGAACAACGTCTCATTGGTTCTACTAGCTATAGGACCCTAGATTATTTGGTCCATTGTGATTGGGTAGGTTACACCCCTAGACATGAATCTCTACTTTAATTAGCAGCATGCAGAATGACACCCAGATGCGGTGTGGCCCAAGATTCACCCTGCCTCCCTTCCATCAACCAGTACTTTAGGGCTATGTGTCAATTAGTTGGCTGAGGATGGCCTCGAAACTGTAGCTTCTTATCAGGAAAAGTTATGGCATCTTTGGGTTTTTGGTGACATCAGACGTTGGTACCTTTTTGCGGTTGGCTGGTCACGTGTTAGTTCACCTTAAATCTGCTTCATTTTCCTTCTTTTTGTGTATTTGATTCCACTTCGGCCTTGCCACCTGCCTAGGCCTCCTTATCTCGACCTTCATGGGGCAGGCGACTACGCTCTTTAAGTTTGGATTCTTCGAAGTTGCCGCTTTCCTCCCTTCCTGGGGTTGACCTCGAATTCCCAGGCATGAGCTGCTTCTTGCTCAGTTTGGATTCCATCATTCTTTCTAACTTTAGCTAGAATATGAATCTTGGCCTGTTTGACCCCTAGCAGCCTGGGCTTAATTCTGCTTTTGTAAAATGGAGTTGCAATTGTATAACGTGCTTTGTTGAGGTAGATATATAGTTGGCGCTTGCCGCTCTATTATTCTACTAAGCTTAGCAAGCCGTACTGTTTTCTTAGCTTCTTGCGTACAGGCGTTTAGCTAGTTGCATATTTTCGTCCCTCTTTCATGGTTACATTCTGTGGGATACAACATTGTTTCTTCTTTTAAGTCCATTACATCATTATTCCCTATATTTCGTCTTTACGTGACGTTCTTTGCTTGTCGTTTCGTTCATTAGTACGCCTGTCAAGGCCCTTGTGTCGTCACCATTTGCCTTCCAATAAGGCCCTTTGGGTCTCTTCGGGGACAGTTTGTAAGTAGTCTTCATTTCGTGTCAACTGCTGGTACGGTTGTCTCAACGGGTACCGTGCTGCCCATGGTTGTCTGGTTATGGCACTTCAACAGGTATTGCTCTTCTGATGGGCACTGGGTTGAGCCCTAGCGCTGCTCTTTGTTGGTTTATCTGCTCTTTATACGTCACATATCTTGGCGAGTATGTTCCTGGTATCTCAAAATGGGTGGCTGGAGTGCAGGCCATATCTGGGACCTCCTCTACAAAGAAATGCAAAAGTTATTAAGAAAGCAAGACAAATCTGTTTTCAGCCTAATCTGGTTTATTTTCCCATAGAGAAAACATCAAAATGTTGTCAATCCGAGGCACAAAAACTGCTGGACGGAATTCGAGCAAATAAAAAACAACTTGGTCACGTAGGGTTGACGCAGCAGGTTTGGGGTAAATCCATCAAGGAGATTTAAAAATATTCGACAGGGAATTGGGTGCCTGTGCTCCCAAAAAAACGCTATATGTCCGATGGTGCTTTGCAGCAGAGTGACTGAGAGGATTTTTAGAAATTAAAAAGCAGACATGTGTTCCCAAATTTCTATTGTGAATAACTTTTGACTTGCTGGGTGGATTTGAATCAGATGTTCAAAACCATTTGTGAAGTCCTGCCCCTCCCCACCTTCGAACTGCAAACTTTGGGAACGATACATTATAAAATGAAAAAGTTATAAAGAAAACAAAACACCACAGTTTTCAGACCATTCACATTCCCATGAAGAGAAAGTGCAGTTTTTGAACAGCCATAGCGTGAAAATGACTGGGCAGTTTTGGACCAAATAAGAAACAATTTGGACACAAAGCATTGACTTAATTTACTTGACTGGTTTGAGGTAAATCAATCCAGTAGTTTAAAAAATATTTGACAGAGTCATGAGGGTGTCCTCTATTCCTTAAAACCTTTATATATCATCCTTCGTGCTTTGCAGCAGAGAGTCTGAGAGGCTTTTCAGAAATGAAAACTACTGTTTTTTTTGCTTGATTCGAGTAATTCCTGCGATATTACTGGGAGAAGCCACAAATGAAAGACTCAAAATGCTATTTGGAGGAGGAAAAAGAATGCCATCAAACTTTGGAATGTACTCTACCATGACATTACAGACTCTAATAACGTTCTTGATATCAGAAAGTAACTCAAAACTCTTCTGTTTATTTAATCATTCCTAGGGGAAAACTGGTTGTTTTGAACAACAGCGCTTAGATGGCCTGGCCGTAGGTGCTTTATAAATACCAATGCCAATTCAGGGGGTAATTCATAGAATTCAGCGCCCAAGTGGCGCACGCGACTGGCGCACAGTGTGCGCGTGCGACTTTCTGCGCCACCCGCGTGCGCTAAAATCCATTTCTGCGCACAGCGTATTCATGGATTTTAACATCCAAAACCAGCCGTGTCACAGAGTGGCACAGCGACCCTGCAGCAGCGCCAGTTACGCCCCCAAACCGTCCCTGTGCGCCATGTACAGCGCACAAATCCCGTACATGGCGCACAGGCTCACAACCACGAAAACGCCTGTAAAACTCCCCACACACCCCTCCGAATACACGTACCCCGCTGCGCGGGTAGTCTCACACGTGATTGGTCCTGTGCGAGTGGGGTACGTGGATTACTGGGGTTTGCATGAAGTTTCACACGCGATTGGCCCAGTGCGGGCGGGGTACGTGTATTACTGGGGTGCGCAGGAAGTTTCACACGCGATTGGCCCAGTGCGAGTGGGGTACGTGTATTACTGTGGTGCGTGGGAAGTTTCACACGCGATTGGCCTTGTGCGTGCGGGGTACGTGGATTACTGTGGTGCGTGGGAAGTTTCACACGCGATTGGCCCTGTGCATGTGGGGTACGTGGATTCGGGGGTGCGCAGGAAGTTTCACAAGCGGCAGGCCCTGTGCGTGCGGGATACGTGGATTACTGGGGTGCGCGGGAAGTATCACCCATGATTGGGCCTGTGCGAGCGGGGTACGTGGATCACTGGGGTGCGCGGGAAGTTTCACACGCGATTGGGCCTGTGCGAGCGGGGTACATGTGTAACGCGGTACGGGGGAAGTTCCACATGTGCTTTTGCTGTCAGAGGGGGTACGTGTATCCAGGGGGGTGCGCAGGGAGTCCCACACGTCAATTGGCAGTGTGGATTCTCACAGGTGTGCCCTCTACCCCCTCCACGGACCCTGCAGGCAACCCACACCACAGGGGACTACCCAGCACCCCTGGTCATGTCCCGCAGACAGTCCATCCACCATGGGCATGCCCCCAGCCAGGCCACATGTCACCTGCACTAGTAATCACCAACTCATGTCCCCCAGCACCCCCACCCCCCAGCAGTGAGGGGCACCTGCCAGCAGGCCCCCACTCATGTCCCACTCATGTCCCCCAGCACCCCCACCCCCCAGCAGTGAGGGGCACCTGCCAGCAGGCCCCCATTCATGTCCCACTCATGTCCCCCAGCACCCCCAACCCCCAGCAGTGAGGGGCACCTGCCAGCAGGCCCCCAATCATGTTCCACTCATGTCCCCCAGCACCCCCACCCCCCAGCAGTGAGGGGCACCTGCCAGCAGGCCCCCACTCATGTCCCGCAGCACCCCCACCCCCCAGCAGTGAGGGGCACCTGCCAGCAGGCCCCCACTCATGTCCCACTCATGTCCCCCAGCACCCGCACCCCCCAGCAGTGAGGGGCACCTGCCAGCAGGCCCCCACTCACGTACCCCAGGCACCCCCACCCCCCAGCAGTGAGGGGCACCTGCCAGCAGGCCCCATCCATGTCCCCCAGCACCCCCACCCCCAGCAGTGAGGGGCACCTGCCAGCAGGCCCCCACTCATGTCCCACTCATGTCCCCAGGCACCCCCACCCCACAGCAGTGAGGGGCACCTGCCAGCAGGCCCCCACTCATATCCCCCAGCACCCCCACCCCCCAACAGTGAGGGGCACCTGCCAGCAGGCCCCCACTCATGTCCCCCAGCACCCCCACCCCCCAGCAGTGAGGGGCACCTGCCAGCAGGCCCCTACTCATGTCCCCCAGCACCCCCACCCCCCAGCAGTGAGGGGCACCTGCCAGCAGGCCCCCACTCATGTCCCCCAGCAGCCCCACCCCCCAGCAGTGAGGGGCACCTGCCAGTAGGCCCCCACTCATGTCCCACTCATGTCCCCCAGCACCCCCAGCACCCCCACCCCCAGCAGTGAGGGGCACCTGCCAGCAGGCCCCCACTCATGTCCCCCAGCACCCCCACCCCCCAGCAGTGAGGGGCACCTGCCAGCAGGCCCCCACTCATATCCCCCAGCACCCCCACCCCCCAGCAGTGAGGGGCACCTGCCAACAGGCCCCCACTCATGTCCCCCAGCACCCCACCCCCCAGCAGTGAGGGGCACCTGCCAGCAGGCCCCACTCATGTCCCCCAGCACCCCAACCCCCCAGCAGTGAGGGGCACCTGCCAGCAGGCCCCCACTCATGTCCCCCAGCACCCCCACCCCCTATAGCAGTGAGGGGCACCTGCCAGCAGGCCACCACTCATGTCCCCCAGCATACCCACCACCCAGCACTGAGGGGCACCTGCCAGCAGGCCCCCACTCATGTCCCCCAGCACCCCCACCCCCCAGCAGTGAGGGGCACCTGCCAGCAGGTCCCCACTCATGTCCCACTCATGTCCCCCAGCACCCCCATCCCCCAGCAGTGAGGGGCACCTGCCAGCAGGCCCCCACTCATGTCCTCCAGCACCCCCACACCCCAGCAGTGAGGGGTACCTGCCAGCAGGCCCCCACTCATGTCCCCCAGCACCCCCACCCCCCAGCAGTGAGGGGCACCTGCCAGCAGGCCCCCACTCATGTCCCACTCATGTCCACCAGCACCCCCACCCCCCAGCAGTGAGGGGCACCTGCCAGCAGGCCCCCACTCATGTTCCGCTCATGTCCCCAGCACCCACACCCCCCAGCAGTGAGGGGCACCTGCCAGCCGGCCCCCACTGATGTCCCACTCATGTCCCCTAGCACCCCACCCCCCAGCAGTGAGGGGCACCTGCCAGCAGGCCCCCACTCATGTCCCACTCATGTCCCCCAGCACCCCCACCCACCAGCAGTGAGGGGCACCTGCCAGCAGGCCCCCACTCATGTCCCACTCATGTCCCCCAGCACCCCCAACCCCCAGCAGTGAGGGGCACCTGCCAGCAGGCCCCCACTCATGTCCCACTCATGTCCCCCAGCACCCCCACCCCCAGCAGTGAGGGGCACCTGCCAGCAGGCCCCCACTCATGTCCCCCAGCACCCCCACCCCCCAGCAGTGAGGGGCACCTGCCAGCAGGCCCCCACTCATGTCCCACTCATGTCCCCCAGCACCCCACCCCCCAGCAGTGAGGGGCACCTGCCAGCAGGCCCCCACTCAAGTTCCACTCATGTCCCCCAGCACACCCACCCCCCAGCAGTGAGGGGCACCTGCCATCAGGCCCCCACTCATGTCCCTCTCATGTCCCCCAGCACCCCCACTCCCAGCAGTGAGGGGCACCTACCAGCAGGCCCCCACTCACGTCCCCCAGCACCCCCACCCCCAGCAGTGAGGGGCACCTGCCAGCAGGCCCCCACTCATGTCCCACTCATGTCCCCCAGCACCCCCACTCCCAGCAGTGAGGGGCACCTACCAGCAGGCCCCCACTCATGTCCCCCAGCACCCCCACCCCCAGCAGTGAGGGGCCAGCAGGCTCCCACTCATGTCCCACTCATGTCCCCAGGCACCCCCACCCCACAGCAGTGAGGGGCAGCTACCAGCAGGCCCCCACTCATATCCCCCAGCACCCCCACGCCCCAGCAGTGAGGGGCACCTGCCAGCAGGCCCCCACTCATGTCCCCCAGCACCCCCACCCCCCAGCAGTGAGGGGCACCTGCCAGCAGGCCCCCACTCATGTCCCACTCATGTCCCCCAGCACCCCCACCCCCCAGCAGTGAGGGGCACCTGCCAGCAGGCCCCCACTCATGTCCCCCTGCAGCCCCACCCCCCAGCAGTGAGGGGCACCTGCCAGTAGGCCCCCACTCATGTCCCACTCATGTCCCCCAGCACCCCCACCCCCAGCAGTGAGGGGCACCTGCCAGCAGGCCCCCACTCATGTCCCCCAGCACCCCCACCCCCCAGCAGTGAGGGGCTCCTGCCAGCAGGCCCCCACTCATGTCCCCCAGCACCCCCACCCCCCAGCAGTGAGGGGCACCTGCCAACAGGCCCCCACTCATGTCCCCCAGCACCCCCAGCAGTGAGGGGCACCTGCCAGCAGGCCCACACTCATGTCCCACTCATGTCCCCCAGCACCCCCACCCCCCAGCAGTGAGGGGCACCTGCCAGCAGGCCCCCACTCATGTCCCCCAGCACCCCCACCCCCCAGTAGTGAGGGGCACCTGCCAGCAGGCCCCCACTCATGTCCCCCAGCAGTCCCACCCTCCAGCAGTGAGTGGCACCTGCCAGCAGGCCCCCACTCATGTCCCACTCATGTCCCCCAGCACCCCACCCCCCAGCAGTGAGGGGCACCTGCCAGCAGGCCCCCACTCATGTCCCACTCATGTCCCCCAGCACCCCCATCCCCAAGCAGTGAGGGGCACCTGCCAGCAGGCCCCCACTCATGTGCTCCAGCACCCCCACCCCCCAGCAGTGATGGGCACCTGCCAGCAGGCCCCCACTCATGTCCCCCAGCACCCCCACCCCCCAGCAGTGAGGGGCACCTGCCAGCAGGCCCCCACTCATGTCCCCCAGCACCCCCACCCCCCAGCAGTGAGGAGCACCTGCCAGCAGGCCCCCACTCATGTCCCACAGCACCCCCATCCCCCAGCAGTGAGGGGCACCTGCCAGCAGGCCCCCACTCATGTCCCCCAGCACCCCCACCCCCCAGCAGTGAGGGGCACCTGCCAGCAGGCCCCCACTCATGCCCCACTCATGTCCACCAGCACCCCCACCCCCCAGCAGTGAGTGGCACCTGCCAGCAGGCCCCCACTCATGTCCCACTCGTGTCCCCCCACACACTTACCCACCCAGCAGTGACATGCCCATCTCATGACACAAACCAAAAGTCAACTATGTACATCAACACATTTCAATCACACACACACACACACACACTGGTTGCCATTGATTGAGTAAACCCACATGTCGACATGCATGAACCCAATGAGCGAATCCCACACAATGAAGTAAAACATCAAAATGCATTAACATGAAAATCAATTTAAAGTAATTAAAGCATAAAATAATGGCAAAAATGAAATGAAATGCATGGCCAAATAAAAAAAAATCCTCAAAAAATCCAAAGTAATCCAAAAGAAAAATGGCCAAACTTTCTGTCCACCAAACCAAATCCAAATGAAACGCAAAAAGGTAAATCCATTGATCCATGGTGAAATGAAATTAAAATGTCCAAATAAATCCAACGTCCAACTATGTACAATCCAATTTTTAAGGGTCCATGAGCCCAACAAAATAAATTAAACCTATCTAATAACCTACCTAACAAAAAAACTATATACAAAAGTGTGGGGCATAGTCCAAAAGCCCCAAAATAAAAAAAAGAAAAGGAAACCTAACACTATAAACTATTTACAATGGCACGGGCAAGTCCTGCGGCTCACTCAGTGATGTTTTCGGCCAGGGCATCATCGAACTCCATGTCTATTTGCTGGAGACAGGCCTCTGTCCTGGCCCCGAGGTCTGGCAGGGAGGCAACCATGGCCTGTTCCAACTCCCTGCAAGTCGGTTCGAGGCACTCTGCCCGCCTCAACGCCCGATGCATGGAGAACTCCGCCCTGACCATGGTGAGCCGCACCTCTTCCGCCTGCCGCTGCTCCGCACCTATATGCTGGCCTAACCGAGCCACCCGGAAGACACACCCATTCCAGGGTCCTCCTGCCCTCTGGCCGATGCCTGCCCCACTGATGTCGATGGCCCGAGCATTCATTGCTCCCACCTAGAGCCTGCTCCTGCTGCTGCTGCTGCTGCTGTCCATGTGCTCTGTCCGATGATGCCTGCACATCCTCCATCAGCTGGTCTCCAGTTGTGGTGTCCACCCCTGCTGGACCGCCGACTCCCGACTTTGGCAGGGATGGGATCTCCACCAAGCTGGCTGTGTTGGTCAGGCCAGGTCCACAGGGGGCCCTGGTGGTATCTGGGCTGGAAGACAGCAGGGAGAACAACTGGTGCATAGTCTCCACAGAGGAGGAGAGGTCCGCCAGAGTGCTCGTCACATGTAGGAACCCACCAACCATGGCCCCTCCCAACAGTGCCACGTCGCGATGCTGCTGTTCGTGATGGCGTGCGTTCTCCGCCCAGGAAGAACGCACGTCATCACGAATGTCACACGTGCGCAATGTGACACCAATCAGGACGGAGCCCATACGTTCATGGGACCCCTCGTCCGCAGGTAGTGGAGAGGCAGATTACATGGCACTCTCCCCTACCTGCGGACGGGCCTGGGACAGGGCATCTCTGCTGGTGCATGGTGGTACAGTCACAGGGTCAAGGACAGCAACATGCACAGGCCCCTCCGCGGTGACCTGTGCTGCCTCCTGACCCTGGCCCTGGACTGCACCACTTGCACCAGTGGTACTACCCCCACCAGGCCCCATGTGCGGCTCAGTAGTGGGCACCTCCTCCTCTGTGGAGACCAGCAACCTGGATGTCTCTGCACCGTCTTCCGCCATTGCAAGCCCCTGTGGGGGCTCACCCGGCCCTTCCGCCACAGCCGTAGTGGCAGACGCGGCACCAGCCCCCTTGCTCCCAGATGATGGCAAGTCCTGGGAGGGTGGCTGGGCCTTGCGTCGCCGCCCGGTGGAGGCATCCCCGCCACTTGGCTCCACAGCACCGTCTCCGCCCTCTTCTTCACTTGACGCTGCGTAGAGGGAGACATAGAACACAAGCATCAGGGTACAGTACAATATTCCCCTAGACAGGAAGCAATAACACATGAGTGGCAGTGTCAAACGTCACTTCCATCCTGCCCCTCCACAACAAATGGGTGAATGCACGCAATACACATGCAGAAACAGGCACGGAGGCTGCAATCAACATCAGCATCCATGTACAAGGGCCGCTATTAACCAAAATGTTGCCTTCAAACTCACATGCATCATGGCTCACACTGATCCCATGCACACACATCACCGGAGGGTCATGCATCATGGCTTGCACACCACAAATACAGTGGATAGACACAATGCATACAACGGTGACCGCACTGCATGAGTGAATCTACACATCATCACAGACATGTGTTATGCATCCATGCCATTTCAAGGTCACACACACACTTCTCAGACACACACATATGTGCACCATACATGTACATGACAGCAGCACCCATCCCTCACACCCCCTCCATGTCCAAGAACAGAGACTGGCATGCTTTCATGTATGCATTTGGCATACAGCTCCCCATGTTGCATTGTAACACATGCACCAACCATGTGGTTCACACATTACTGGTCTCACATGCATGACCATGATGTCCCTGCACACACACATCCATACATGGCCTATGTCACACATACAGGCAAGTATCAGATTACCAGCACACTGCAACATGCCCTGTCTCACACACCAATGCTTGGCCACTTACCGCTCAACTCCAGATGGGTCTTCCTCCGAAGAATCTGGGTGTGGAGCGCTGGGCATACGCATTCCAGGACCCTCATTTGGATGTCACTCATGCTGACCCAGCCCCCCACCGCGAGGCACCGGGCCTTGTAGAGGGTCCTGGACCTGAAGTCCTCCCAGCACTTCTTGACGTGCTTGATGTCGCGGGTTGCCACCCCCTCCACGTTGATGGCAACCACTACGTCTTCCCAGATCCTCTCCCATCCTTCCTTGTTGGTGCGTGATGTTCTGAAGAGGGCATCAAAATGCCCCAGGACATGCTCCACCAGGACACCAACTTCCTTCACATTGAAGCTGGTGGCCCTCTGCCTCTCTGGCTGGGGGTCGCCAGTGGTCTCAGATGTTGTTTGCCCCGACATGGCGACCCCCGAGGCAGGCGTGGGTGGGCAACTGGGTCCTGGGACTGGGCTGTGGAGCGATGGCATCCCAGTCGGGAGTCTTCTGTTCCAGCAGGGGTGGACACAGAAACTGGAACCCTGGCAGGCACCAAATAGCAGGGCACGTGGGCAGCAGGCAGGCCGCAGCAGATGTCAGGTGGGAGCGTGCCCGGGGCTCTGGGGGGCATTAATTCGGCCTTCTGGGCAGGAGCATGGTCTTCCATGTGTTGTTGCGTGGCCAGCTTGATATGGAGTGATTTGGCACATGAAAATCTTGCACGTCTGCGTGTAATTCGAGGAAAGGCCCATAGCGCGTTTCCCTCGTGACGTGGACATAGTGGTTCAGCGCGCGTCAAAAAACTGCATGTCCGTGTGTGAATGTGTGTAATCCGAGGAAAGGGCCTATGCGCGTCTGTGATGTTACGCGCGTGGGCGTTTCCCTCGTGACGTGGGCATAGTGGTTCAGCGTGCGTGAAAAAACTGCACGTCCGCGTGTGAATGCATGTAATCCGAGGAAAGGACCTACGCGCGTCTGTGACGTTACATGCGTGGGTGTTTCCCTCGTGATGGGTGCATAGTGAATCAGCACGTGAATACACCGCACGTACGCAAATTCATTGGACCAAAGGCCCTTTAGCGCGTAAGCGCGTCTGTGACGTGACGCGCAAGGTTGTGTCCCTCAACACGGGTGCATGTTCATCGTACACGTGCAAAAACTGCACGTCCGAGTGTCAGCTTGTGTAATTGGTGGAAAGGGCCTTAGCGCGTACAGGGGTAAGTGACGTAGTACGTGTGGGCTGGTTTAAAAGGTACATGTAGGACGCCATTTACTTGTACGTGCTTTTCGTGGAGAGTGAGTGGGTGAATTTTGTACTTCTTGTCGGTTCACACACGATTACTTCACAGCGTTTCAAGTTCGTACTCCCTGTTACCTCTGAAAGTGTTCTATTTTTTGGTTGGCCCTGTTTCCTCAAACAGCGTTCACTTCTTCTTTTGGCGGGGATGTTGCCAACCCGCAAGTGCACGTCTTTTTCACATTCTTTTTCCAGGCATACGGTGAGTCACGCACGTATTTACCAACTGTACTTGCCCCGTGTGTCGCGTACCCCTTCAGAGGTCATTGTAGGCTGCGTGTATTACGCATACGCTTATTTTTGTGTTTCTGGGTGCCACAGCGTAGTGTGGGTTCATTTTTCCACGCAGGGGTTGCGTGCACGTTCATTTTTGTTTTCGGGGTGCCTGTGCATTGCGTGACCTGTCATCTTCCCCCAGGGGTCACAGACAGCACAGCCTTGCTAGAGCACTAGGGTAAGAATTCCATCTAGTACCCTACCCCTTTCGCCCGCCAATTGCCCAGGACAATAGTTTACTGCTACTCCCATACGCACTACAACATCAGTGCCATGGTTGGGAGGCGACCAAGCGGTAAGGGAGGCAAAGGTGGCCGACCTTCAAAAGGTGGGTGTGGTGGGCACGGTAGGGGACGTGGCCAGGATTTGCAGGGTGCCCCTAGACCCCCATGTGTGGAGGACCAATCAGGGACACCCATGCCCCACACCCCCATGTTTGTGGGAAACGTAGCTGACACTATCCCAGCTCAGCCCTTGTTAGACCGGCCCATTGTGGCACCTGAACCGGCACAGGAAGACTCCCAGGCTGACTTCCAGGACAGCAAGTCTAAGCCATGTGTGGTGGAGCAAGTTGTTGTCACCAGGCCACGTGGATCTGGGGCAGCAATGTCATCTTCTGCCCCAAGTAGGCAGGGTGGGGAGGCTACAGGGGCAGCTGCAGCTCTATCCACCCCAGCTCTGAGTCTCCCAGCCGGGACAGTGTCGGTCCAGGTCCATCAGACCGACGTTGCCCCTGCCAACATCACCCTGCAGCCAATGCCTGCACCAAGACCTATGGTCATTGTGCCTTCGCACACTCCTAGTACACAGTCCACCGGCACTTCTGCCCCTTCTGACCAGAGCGGCGTAAGCCACTCAGGATCCGCACCACCTTTGAAAAAGAAGAAGAAGGGTGCTTTGGCACTACAGCCTGAGACCCCAGACATGGCTACACACTCCGGCATGTCGAGAAAGCCTAGCTTTAATGACGCCGAACTTGATGCACTTGTGGCATGTGTGTCGGAACATAGCTGCAAAATGGTGGTGACTGCAGGGTGCAAGACCACAACTGGTTAAGATAGGGCACACTGGCAGACCATCGCGGACCACATTAGTGCCCTTGGATTTGTAAGGCGCACAGCTGATGATTGCTGCAAGCGGTGTAATGACCTGAAACGCAGAGCAAAGAACAAGCTGGCCTCAAATCATGCCTCTACTCTGGTGACTGGCGGTGGGTCTCCACCAGAGGACAACCAACTCACTGAACATGAGTCTGTTGCTGGAACCTTCGTCACAGAGGAACAGATCCAAGGCGTGGGTGACCTACCTGATTACGACACATTGTCCAGTGAGTGCCCATGCATGTGTGTGTAATCCATGTGTATGTTGTTTGGGTGACAGATTCTGATTGAGTGCCAGGTGAGGGTGTTCACTCCAGAGTGGTATGGGTCACCCATGTGCTTACTCCAATACATTCACGTGCCTTGGATTTTGGTATGACAGTATCCCTTCTGCCCACAGTAGCCAATTAGCACCATATTACTGCAGTTGCCCTTGACCTGTCATCTTGCAACAACATTGTTCAGATTTTTTCAGTGTTCATTCTGGATGATTGTTTCAATTCTCCCATTTTCGCTATGCATTTTTCAGCACGAATGCCACATATGTGACATGCTTCTGTCATTGATTACACCCCACATTGGCCCACATTTGTTGCCTTGTTATGTGAATGATTAGACCATTCAGGCTGATTAAGTATTGGCCTGCTCACATTATTTTTTGGGGCCTGTTTGAATGTGGAACATGATAGTTGTTTGCTGTCATGTTAAAGTGACCAACCTTTGATGTGTACATCTGCCTACAATCACTGTATTATTGTACACTGGATGTGTTTCAGTGTGTGGCACATGCATCTTTTGCCACACTATTTAGCATTTTTCATCTCATCATGTCCATCTCACATGGATGGGTGACCGTACTCATTCACTGACATATCGCTGTAGTTGTCTAATATACCACGGCTATGCTACATGCCATCTGTGTGCTGGCATTTGTCATGTATGTGTATTGGACATGCCACTCACAGGCTAATGTGTGATGCCAGTTCTACCCACCATGCAGCAAGTGTGTTGCTTTTCCATCTTGGTGTCCTCGGTGTCTGCTTTTTGCCTCCCCTTCCAACTCATTGACAGTGCATGCATGCCATGGTTATAGTCATGTGGGACATGTGTAAATCATGCAAAGGATCTCTGTCTTGTCAGGCCTATGTGTGTGTTATGGTGCTCATGCCTGTTTGCATTTGTTGTATTTCATGTTTTTGCAGATGATGACGCACTTGATGCTGGTGAGGTTGAGGAGATGGTGCAGACCCAGGAGGGATCTCAGCCACGACTGAGCACCAGTGGAGGACGTGTTGTGGTGGTGGGTGAAAACCCAATCTTACTGCAGACCATTCTGTCCAGGGGTGCCTCTGGGTGCACCTCCCCAGACCTCTATTCAGGTGGTGAATCGGATGATGAGACTTATGTGCTGTTGCAGGTGAGTGCTTCTGGCAGGGATTCTGTTCTGTCCAACCCACCTGCACCAGGGGGAGAACCCCCTATGGGGATGTCAGTGTGGGTAGGTCCGCCTTTGGCGTTTATGGATGCAGGGTCACACTCCATAACATCTGATCCTGTTCCTGGGCCAGCAGATCAGAGGGGGAATGCAGTCCTGCAGCCTCAGGCAGTGCTAGAACAGCAAGGTGCAGATCGCCTTGCCCCAAACAGGTGTGGTGCCCGCCAACGCGGTGGCCGTACACCACCAGGCAATACTGTATGGGAAGACTCCATGTACGGTATGGCAACCCAACAGGCAGCATCAGTTGAAATGATGGCTCAGGCAATGGAGAGGGTGGCCACTTCCATTATCCCCCCTGAAAGGCAGATGGAGCAACAACAGCAGGCAACAGACTCCATTTGCCAATCACACAGGGAAGACGGGCGGCACTGGAGACTCTGTGCGAAGCCATATCAATAGAATCACAGGGCCACAGGGAAGCCTGAGGGTAGAACTCCATAACATCAGGGAGACTCTGCTTGAACTTGAGGCTTCCCAAAATTTTAGGGCAGAACAGCAGCTGGAGCAGCTCACACGTTCGCTCTCAGCTGAGCTGCAGGCAACCCGTGAGGAGGTCCGGGCATCACGCGAGGCCATGCATGCAGAAATGCAGGCAACCCGTGAGGTGCTGCATGGAGATCTCCGCACTATCATCCTCCAGAATCAGACCTTCCAGACCCGCATGCTTGCTGCCATGGAGGACCATTCCAGGGCTTTGCATAGGCTGCCTCCCATTGCACCACCACCTCCTGATGCAGCAGCAGAGGGTGAAGAGACCGACAGCAGTTCTCCCACTATGGCATAGCCGTGCAGGCCATGAGCCCCTGGAGGTATTTATTTTTTTTCCCCCAACATCCATGCAGGTGGGTGTTGGTGTGCAACCTGTCCTCGAACCTCCTGGGTGGCCTCCCCCCCTGCCCCCCACATGGCAATTTTGGATTTTTTTTTGTTGTTTTTTTACAGTGTGTTGCCTTGCATGGCTCCCGTGGGCATCCACTGTGTATTCTGGCTGTGCACATGCAGGCTTGTCCTGAATTTGGGTTAGATGCTTGGGTTCGTGACACACACACCCCTCCTGCTTCCCATTTCTATGGGCTTGCAAAGGGTGTGACCAAGTGACAGTGACTTACATGGTGACATTGGGCTCCCATGAGCTGTGTGGGCAGTCTGTAGTCAATACTGTGTGGACATCCCTAGTGGGTATTGTTGTTGTATTGAACACTGCATGGTGTATTGATATGTGCTTGTGCATCCATGTCTTCCTCAAAATTTGCAGGTACCTTCTTCATGTCTTCACAAGGCCGTCTCCATTGCAGATGGATTTCATGTTGTATGCAGTACACTGACACATTTGCGTGGCAGCAACACTCTGCAGTTGGAAGGGGTCGATGTGCTGGCTTATTCAGGTTGTAAGTCTACCATTACTTTGACTTTGTACTGTCATGTTTTTGCGATGTTTCATGCTGTGTTGATGTATTGTGTTGGTGGTAAGTATTTGGTCATGTGTGCTGTTTGTTATTGATTACTGGGAGCATATTGTCTGTGGGCTGTTTCCATTTGGGACAGTGCACTTTGTGACACTTGTGTCAGGTCTTGTGCATTTCTTTGTTTGCTTACACATTGCATGACATGCCATGGTGTGTTGGGTGGCAGAGATGGGGAGGGGTTGGGTGACATGGCGCTATTTTCATGTTGTAATTTGCTAGGGGGTAGTCATTCATGCAGAATTAATGTATGTCTTTTAATGACACAGCATTGGTTGTGTTTGGGTAGGTAGGGATGCACACAATGTAACACTTCCAGGTGACCAATCCCAGGCTGGTATGGTTGTGACAGTTGACTGTGCCTTATGTCATCATCATTGATTGTCAGCTGGTATGTGCCAGGGCTGTGTGCACTCCACATGGGTGTGATTTTAGGTGAAGTAATTAGCCACCAGCTGCATACAGGCTGCTTCACCACGTGCCCTTTCCCCTCCCATGCGCAGCGGCCGTGCATGTGGTTGGGAATGTGGGGGCACCACCATGTCCACTGGCAAGTCCCGCGTGTTGCAACGTTGTGCAGGACACATGCTGCCACTATGATCCTGCACACTACTGGGGGAGCGTATAGCAGCTGCCCACCAGAACGGTCAAGGGAGCGAAAGCGTGACTTGAGCACTCTGAATGTGCGCTCCACTATGCCACGGGTTGCAATATGGGCTGTGTTGTATCTTACCTCAGGTGGTGTGGTGGGGTTCCGAATTGGCATCATCATGTGGGTGCTCAGAGGGTAGTCACTGTCCCTTGGGGAGGTGATGATGCGTATCATTAGTGGGGTTGTGACATTACTCAATATCTGACATGCAGGCATGTGCAGTGGCATTTATACTCACCAAGCAGCCATGTATCGCCATGCCGCCCAGCTTCTAGGTCCCGGTTTAGGGTTGACATTCTATATATGAAACTGTCATGGGTGGACCCTGGATAGTTGGCATATACTGAGGTGATGATTCCCTTGGCATCACATACTACCTGTACGTTGATGGAATGCCAGTGCTTGCGGTTTCTATAGATGTGCTATGATGCCCTGGGAGGACGTAGAGCCACATGGCTGCAATCAATGGCACCTAGCACTTTGGGGAAGTGTGCCACCCCGTAACAATCCTGGGCAACAACCTGCCTTTCTGCAGGTGTTCTGGGCAGGTATATGTGCCTGCGGACTGAGGGGTGTGCAGTCATGATGGCCAAGACCTGATGTAGGCAGCGTGACTGCGTGGTCTGTGACACCCCCCCCACTATGGCACTTGTCCACTGAAATGACCCAGTAGCCAAGAAGGGCAATACATTGAGCACCTTTTCCAAGGGGCTCAGTGCTTGGGAGCACAGGGTGGGTGATGTGAGGTCACCCTCGAACTCAACTAACCAGGTCGAGTATTATGTGAGGTGGAAACCTGTACCTCCCATACACATGGTCATCAGGCATCCCAAAAAGCATGGTTCTGGGTGTAAAAATTCTGGCCCTGTCTATCCTCCTCCTCCTCCTGCAGTATCCCACGACCACTGCTGCGAGGAACGGTATATTCATCGTAGCGTCTGAGCTTGTTTGTTGTTTGCGCGCACTTTTATGCTACGCGGGTCCACGTACGCCTGCTTCCTGCTGGCATACGTGTTTAGGTTTTAGCGCGTCTTTTATGGTGCACGTGTTAGCCCCGTTCGATTCCATGAATACGTGTTGTAGGCGCACGTGTGGGCTTTCCGCGCATTTGCCTCCTGTACTTCCCCCGTAACGCCCACATTTTCACGCGTTGTTCCCCATTCCGCATGTTACGTCCTGTGTTCCACCTACTTTTGTTGTGTGCGCTGCGCTAGGTGTGCTTTTGCTGTGCACGTAGCGCACGCTGTTTGATGACGTGGGCGCCCGCGTGTGCCACGCAGGATTTTAGCGCACATCCATGAATTTACACTCGCACGGACTTCCATGAATCGCTGTGCGTGGGTTTCGCTGCGATTTTTGCACTTGCACTGCGATTCGCACGCTTTCGCACGCTTGCGCTGGAATTTTCAGTGCACATTAATTCCATGAATCGGCCTGTTTATAGCAATCACATCCTGCTAGAGATTGGCAGTGCGAAAGAAGACATCTGAAGTTGGAGATTTGAGGGTTGGAATGGGGAGGCAGTTATGGGCAGAAAAGTAACAGTTTAATGGGGAAGACCATGTGAATCTCATGAGATTACAGCTGTAACGGCACAAAAACCGATCAGAAAACAATGTGCATCACATGAAGCAATGAGTGATATGGGGTAATATGAGAGGGTTAGGGAGGGAAAAAGCAATTGAATCGAGTGAGGCGACCTGGAAGAAAGAAGGGGGACACATGTTGAGTGACTGTGAGGACATGGAAGCCTTTTTAATTCTGAGCAATGGTTCCTGTTATCGCGGGAATCGGTGACCGACCCCTCTCGCGCAGGGATTTCTGTTATTGGAAATGATTACTGTGAAATTATTGCTGGAATAAGGAGTTAGAAAAAGGTTTAACATCTACAGTGCCTACATCTACTGGGCTGGGACAATAGATGTTTGGTAACAAATGAATGGTGTGACATTGCCAGTGGCCATGGCTACTGGGCCCAAAAGAAAGATTTTGTTGCAACACATACAGAGGCCATGGCAGAAGGGCATAGCTAGTGAGACCTCAAGAAACAATGCAACATGTTTGGCCATTGCCACTTGCCATGGCTGAAGGCCATGCCTAGTGGGCCCAAAAGAAAACTATTGGTACAACATGTACAGTGGCCACAGCAGAAGGTCATGGCTAGTGCACCCTGAAAAAACTAAGGTACAGCAAATACCTTAACAGTCAGTGTAAAATGATTTGTTGAGAGAGAGTTAAGGTGATCAGATTTAACGCAACAAAACCCCTGCAATTCAGCAGTAGCAGTTCACTCAAGTCCACCTTGGAGAAGAAAATGTGTCACCGAACCAAACGAAGAAAGGAGTAATGGCCAGGAGAGGGCCAAGGAGAACAAAAGAAATTGAAGGGAGTGGTGGGACCATGGAAAGTGAAGAGGGGCACTTGGTGAGTGCTTTTGAGTACAGGGAAGAGTTTTAGATTTTCAACCATTACCGGTGGAATACCAGGGAATCCCACGGCCATGGGTAGTTCAATGCCGCTGTATGTGTAGTTTGTTGCTATTATCAGAGGAATATAAGAGTAATCCAACTGGAATGGGGAAAGAGTAAAACATAAATGTTCCACCTATAGTGATCACATCTTCTAGGCAGGGAGTAATTGGTCTCTTTGCTGAAGTTCATGGATAGTGGTCCCCAAAGAAACCTATTGGTGCAATATGTACAGAGTTCACGCCAAAGGCCATGGCTAGTGAGCCCCAATAAAACCTATTGGTGCAACATGTACAGTGGCCATGACCAATGTCCATGTCTAGAGCGCCCCCATTAAACCTATGGGTATAACGTGTTCTGTGGCCACAGCCGAATAACATGGCTAGTGGGCTCCAAACGAACCTATTGGTAAACATGTACATTAAGGCCATGATTAGTGGGCCCCAAAGAAGCCTATTGGTGCAACATGAACAGTGGCCACTGGCCATGGCTGGAGGCCATGGCTAGTGGGCCCTGAAGAAACTATAGTATAACAAAACCCTTGAAATTTAGTGAAAGAACCTTAGTTAGGAGAGAGTAACGGTATTCAAAGTTAACATCAAAAATACATAAGAACAAAATCTTTGAAATTCAGTTAAGTGAAAAAAAACCTTAACTTAATTCAGCTAAAAAAACCTTGGTTAAGATAGAGTCATGGTGATCAGATTTAACACAACTCAGCAATCACATTTCAAGCAAGTCCACCTTAACTATGTGCGTAGGAAGGGGGAACCAAATGTAGCAATGGTAGACTTGTCCAGGAGAGTTCAGATCTAGATGAAAGAAAATAAATCATGAAGAACATGATGCTGGTGATAACAAGAAAAATCCCCTCGGATGAGGAGCCTGGGCCTCTCATGCACACGTGCAGCATATTCACAGCAGGTATAATCCTTGTGATAATGGTAACTCAGTTCTGGGAACAGACTCAGACACATAACCAGTGCATGCCCATGCCCACCTTCAGTTTATGCACATATTTGGCCCATCCCAACAATGTAGATAGTTGGTTAGCCACCATACTTACGTTCAAAGGCAAGTCAACATGGTAAAAGTACCAGTAGCTGCCATTGGGGTCTATCTTTTAAGTTGGCTGCATCAGGCAGGACTAGGGATGGAATTTTTTCCTGGACTAAATGAGCACATTTTCACTGTAGAGGACATGAAGATTATGCTTGAAGATATTAATAACAAACTCAAACATTACAAACCTGAATTAGAGAACCAGAAGATAAGTACATTTAAAAGAGACACTTATGACTAGCACAACAATGAGGCATATTCCTGGATGGATAAATACAGGAATCCCAGACAACCTTATCAATCGAAGAATTCATCTGACCAGTCAAGTTCAGACTCTAATCTACAGTCACGTCCAAGCACCTCGAGAATCCAGGATCCATCAACTGGTGAAGAACAACAACTAGAAGTTATAGAAATTCTCTCAGAAAGAGAAGCAACACCATCAAGACAACCTTTTTAAGGTCCGGACAAAAGAAGAAAGGAACCAGGAGGAGCCATAGGAAAAGACACAACACAATAAACAGAGACAGATATCTGAACAGGAGAGTCTAATCATTAACATTTCAAACTGCAGATTAAACAACCATGAGAGAAGAATTATGCAAAAGGGCCTCAGTTTCATGCCCATGTTTGGAACCAACTGTTTTGACATAAAGATAGATATCTTTAAATGTTTTCACAAGATTAAATTGAAGGCATATTTTGCAGATATCGATCCCCAGGAAACACTCACAACAACCAACTATCTAGAACACAAACCTAAAAGTTATTTTGTACCTCCTTTATCATATGGCACCATAGACATCTTTCACAAATCTGTTCACAATTTGAGCAAAAGTGACCTCTGAACCATCAGGAACTTGTATGAAGATGAGCCAATCACCATCCACTCAGCATACAAAGGCAGCGCTTTGGTTATCATGAATACGGATGAATACCAATCAGAATGTTTGAGATAACTAAATGACACAAGTGTATATAACATCCTACCTTGCGATCCAACAATTGAGATCATCAGCAACCTGAAATACATATTATACATACATATTAGAAATGGCTGAAGAAAATGGTTGGATTAACGACAAAACCAAGATGTTCCTCACACGGAATTCTCCCAAAACACCACTTTTATCTTCTACCGAAGAAGCATAAATCTTTGACACAACCCCCGGGATGACCGATAGTGGCAGCTACCAACAGCATACTCCAAACACTTGGTGTCTACATCGATACAATATTACAACCAATCATACAAAAATATCCAAAGTATATCAAGGATATAATGGACTTTTTGAATACACTGCCCCAAATACTGCTAAATGAACATGACCTTCTTATAACCATCGATGTGAATAGTTTGTATACCTCAATCCCACACTCCCTAGGACAACAAGCGGTCTAGTGGCTGCTACTGCAAGAGGATGAAGTAGGTGCATCAAAGCAATGGATCATGATATTGTTTGAATTTATCTCTCAAAATGCATTTTTCCAATATGATCAGATGTACTATCTACTATAAAGAAGTGGCACAGCCATGGGGGCTACCATGGCACCGGCATACGCCAATTCATTCGTGCTCAAAATTGAAGATGACCATATTATCAAACTGCCGGTTTGGCATCGCTACATCAAACATTGGTGGTGATGTATTGATTAAATGTTCTTGGTTTGGGGTGAAACAAAAGAAACATTTAACTCATTTTTTACCTGAACATGATTGATCAAAGGATGCAGTTTACACATGAGATCGGCCAACCACACATTCAATATTTGGACGTACTTGTCACCCCCAATGTACCATCTTTTGAAACTAAAGTATACCACAAACTGACTGATAGGAATAATCTCCTACATAGGCTGAGTTTCCATCCACCAGCCACCATCAACAGTCTGTCGTATTGTCAATTACTTTGCATCAAAAGAATCACTAATTCTGAAACTAAGTATGAACATGAAAAGAAGAGAATGTTGACTAGGCTTAAAGAAAGGGGGTACACGGGAAAAGAACTGTGTGTGACAGCCAACAAAGCAGCAATTATAGAAAGACCATCTCTTTTAACCTCACTTTGTGAGTAAATACAGGATGCAGACACCTAAAATCAAGAAAGCAATACTTAAACATTGGCCCCCTACTGACAAGCAACAGTAAACTCTCAAGACCTGTTCAAGGATAAACTAATATTTGCAAATCAACAGAGCTGTATTCTAAGAGACCTTCTCATGAAGACAAAATCTAAACAAACTATGAGGACAAAATCTAAAAAGAAGGGGACTTTCCCGTGCATGTCATGCGTAAACTGCAACAGCATCTTTAAAGGCAGCACAGTTACACACCCTAGAACAGGAGAAAAGATGCAATCAAAGACTATTCAACATGCAGATCACAAGTTTTGATATACTCCATTAAATCGCCATGTGGTTTCTTATACATTGGACAAACCAGCAAGACAGCCTGTTTAAGATGGAGCAAGCATAAGTCCAACATAGGAACATTTAATCCACAATCACCAGTTGCACAACATTTAGAGCAAGCAAGACACCAACTGGCGCAGATAAGATTTCAAATTTTGAAAGTTATCAAATAAATCAACCTTAGAACCAGCTTCACTAAGAAACTCGAACAGAGTGAAGCATACTGATTTGAAAAATTTGACACAGTATCTACTTGGGATCTGAATTAAGAACTTGATGTATACTGTTTCCTGTAATACTGTCATATTTACATTGAAATACTGTCATATTTACTTTGAAATAGAATTTTACAACAGGTACAAGGTCTTGAGACACCAATACAGACCAACACAAGATTTTTTTCCTTAGTCCAAGACATATTTTGTTTCTATTATAGACACTTTTTTGGAAGGCTCCAGTCAGTACAGATCTATAGATCATTGTGATGCATGCTTCACACAGTTAGTCAGATTTATGTTAGCTATATAGCAGACTTACGACTTTATCAATATAATGGATATAGTCTGTCCCGTTTTGCTGCTTTACAGATTATGGGACTCTCACCATAGACAAAAGTCCAGCAGGCTATGCAGCCCTCCTAATTACATATTTGTACATACACTAACGTTAGGACAAGAAATAGGTCAATTACTGCAGGTAATTAGTATGGTGCTTTTAACAGGACTATGTCCGTACATCGTTGAATACCATTTGGTGACTTGAATTCTTAAACGCAACCCATACATTGTTACTCGATACCATTGAAACATGACCAATTATTTTTTCAAGCCCACATTATGCATAACTTTAAATATGGCTTATTCGATTGGGACAACAGCACACTGGCATTTATTAGACACATAGTGATTATCGCATTAGGTGCTATCATCACGTTACATGGCTCGAACTAAATCACATTGTACATACAAATACGTATCGTCTTACATAATATTAAAATCAGCCTGTCCTCCGGGTACTAACATAAGGGGACAGCTCCCTTTATAAGAACAGAGTTGGACTGTATTTCTGCCCATGTACATAGTGGGCTGATGATACAACAGAATCTGCATATCACTATGGTAACACAAGACACCGTGTGCTATTGGGAGTACGCAACATCTGAATGAATAGCTTGGTTACTATAACAACCTTCAACTGCTTCAGCTCGGAGCTTGATTGCGTCTAATACTTGCTGGAGACACGCTGCACTAAGTTCTCAAACACAGTTGGGTCACAAACGTTAAGCGTTTCGGTTCAGATTTACTTAAATGTCACATCATGAAATGGAAAGATTCTAAATCTAAACTTTCTGAAACTTTCAATATAGCTATTCATTTAAGCTCGATTAGAAGAGACAAAGGCAGCATGTGAAATGCCTACGTAATGACAGGACCCGCATCCTTAGAAGCTTAAAGAGGATCAAACACACATCCTGCCAAACACATTAGGCCCTCTACTGCTATTATTGGTGTTTCTGAAATGTCCATAGTCTGCCATTCCAATAGGCACCATTAGAACACTACGAAATCCTGTTTTACAGGTCTTTCCTTAATTATTTTGCCCAGCGGGCTACGTTGTATATTATACTGCACACGCCTCTGTGAAAAGTGAATCCCATCAGCCCACGGTTAGAATATTGTCAACCTTTTATCGTTGTATAATTGAGCATACAACATAAAGGTAAGGGAATCATTGGACAGTCATGGCTAGTTTAGAACTGAACTAAACGTAGAACAGCTGATTATTTCTTTAAGAGATGGCACATTTATGTGACTTGGTATTATTGTGTTTTTCATATAGAAACCTGATTTTTGGAATTGATATATACATGCGCGGAATTTGAGCACAGAAGATTGTAGGTATTACAAGACTACTTTTTGATTTCGGATTGATTTCAACTTAACAAATGATTGTAAGGTTTTCATGTGTCTTGACTTTGTAGCTATCCAGTTGATGCGACCTACATCTCTGTCTAAATACGTTTTCTTTTTGTTGTTTGGTATGATTGAATTCACCCTGAAGAAGAACGGGTTAGGGAGAAAGCAAAGAAACAAAGAGAGTTTGATGAGGAAATGGAACACAAGAGAAGGCAAAGGACACGCGACATTGATCGCATAGAGAAAGAGTTAATGTAACGTAATCCATTAGTGGCATGGGAGGACATAGAGGAATTCTTCCCGAAACAAGAACCAATGCCAAGTTCCTCTAGAGTAGAATTCGAAAATCATTTTGCGATAGGAGCTATTGGAGACAGAATCGAGCAAGCTTATCAGGAGATGAGGATAAAAAGTGAATCGAGAAGTAAAGGGAAAGACAATCGATTTTAAGGCGCTCATTCACGAGGCAAAGAGGGGGGTCTGTTCAACCTCGAGTATAGGGCTTTGTCTTTGGACAAACTAACATTAAACAGAGACGAGAAAGTGGGAAGTCACACTAGTTTGGGACAAGATAGGTTAGACGAAGAAAGAGAAACCTTCCGTGGGGAGGAGGGTGCTACTGCATGTGGTCCAGAGGGGTGTTCTCCGACAGATATGAAAGTAAGATGGTCGGATATTGATCTACCAAAACCACGGATGCCAGAGCCCCTGGCGCTGCCAAATCAACCTAAAAGGTGACCTCTTAGTGAGAGGGGGGACTCGCCACCTTATGTGAGTAGGCTTAGGTCATTACCAGGAAGAAAACAATGTGGAACCATTGTCCCTGCTATGGACAGGCAGAGGATTTCGAGACGGGTGAGATTTTGGGATTTCGCAGTTCTCTCTGATAGAAAAAGGAGAGGCCAGACCACAGTATATACTGTGGCCCCAGATGGATAAGGATAACTAAAGGTGTGAACTCCTGAGTCTGACGTCGGGTGCTAGAAAATTGATGTATGAATTCGAGAAAATGACAGGAGGAAATACGTTAGCTATAGGGGACATTAAGGGTCTTGCAGCAGCTCTCCTTGGGGAGAGGGCTGATGACATTTTGTCGAGAGCAGGATACGCAAGTATCACTGAACAGAACACAGTGCACGATGGAGAGCTGTTTAATAATTGTCGAGCAGCAGTCTGGAAAGTGATTTGAGTACAATATCCCCATGCATCAGATATGGGCGCTATAATGGTATGAAAGATGTTGGAAGGGGAGGATCCACTTCTTTACATTCAGAATTTTCAAGAGCAGTGGTCTTTGGAAACAGGGGAACCATGGGGAAAATCGATACCTGTATTCTATCATATATATGTCAGGGACTACCAGACAAGGTACAGAGACAGCTCAAGAAGCTTGTGGGTATGGAGGCTAAACCATGGGCAGAAATACAGCTGACCATTGCACATCATTGCCGATTGTTGCAGGAGAAAAATCAAAAGAGAGACAGTGTTAGGAAGCTCGAGAAGGCTAAACCAGTACAGAAGAAGCTATCGAAGTATGCTATGGAAGGGGTGAGTGATGTTGACTAGTGGAGAAGGGTCAGGATCACAGCAAGCAGCAGGCATACCACAGGTGAACAAATAACGGCAGTTTGATCAAGGAGGGAACGGATTCGTACCAAGAGGTAGGGGAAAATTCCACAGAAGAGGAGTCTTTCAGAATAACCAAGGAAATTATCAGAGTAACCAAGGTGGGTTTCAGACTAAGCAGAATGATAATCAAGGTATGCAAGGAGGGCACATTAGAAGACTCCCTCCTGTATGCAAGGGTATGTACAGAATGGGACGTTCTCAAGAGGGGGAACGCCTATCTGCCTGCATATAGCTCACAAAGTAGGGATGGGTTTGCCCAAGATCAGACAGTGTATCAGGCACAAGCACCAAGAATGCAACAAGCTTTGCAGCCACAGCAAGCACCATTGAATCTGCCACAAGGGAAGTCACAGCACACACCCATGCAGATACAGCAGTGCGCAAACACAGGACAGTTATTGACTCCTAGGATAGGGGGTATCACTGTTGAGGGTGGGAATCCTTTCACGCACACAGGAATAAGTATGTTCTCACAACAGGACAGCTCACTGGGTGACTTGATGTGTTCAGTACTATCTGTGACTCCCAATCCTCAAGAGGAACCAAGGGTTGACGTCACTATAGGAGGCAAATCCTATTCTTTTTTAGTAGACATGGGTGCAACTCACTCATGTATATGAGGGGGAAAATGTTAATTGTTGGGTAATGCCATGAATGCTCAAGGAATCTCAGGAGCTACAAGTAGAGTTCCTTTTACTGACAAATTGCTAGTCTCTATAGGAGAATGTGATATCTCTGTCCTATTGTTGTATTCACGGCAGACACCAGTTAATATACTGGGCTGAGATTTAATGACAAAACTAAACATGATGATAGCTTTCACTGATGAGGACATAGTGTGTTCACCACCAGGAATACATTATTTAAACGAGGGTGAATTTATCATGGCATTTACATGGCAAACAGCCATTCGAGGAGTACCATTAGAACAAAAAATAATCTCACTATGGGGTACACATTTTGTTAACATGGCTGTCTGGAATAGTGGGTAAGACTATGAGAATACCTGATGAATTTCTCTTCAGGCCAACGATTCCCATGGACGAAATGGGGAGACAGGTTTTTCCCTTAGAGTTGCAAGCAGCTGTAGTGCGAGGAGAATTGGCTATGCTCATAGGATTTGATGATGACAGCAGATCATGGAGCACAGTGATTGCTATTGGAGATGGTTATAGATTGACTGATGTCACTGATGAGACATATTTAGAGATGACAAGTCAGACAACGAGGTAGTATCTGGGATGCACATTACATATTGGGTTAGGGTAGAAAAACATGAGGTTACACAAAAAATGATGATAGTGCGACAACGTCCTGCATTTTTTGATGAAGATATGGCAACAGTGGCAGTTTTTTACGGACTACAGGCCCTTAAGACGTAGGCCTATTAAAAGAGGTTGGAGGAGTTAATATCAAACTGAAGCCAGGAGCAATTATACCTTGAGCAAAGCAGTATCCCATGTCTTGAGAGGCAGACAAGGGTATTTTTAAGACAATGGGCCTCATTACGAGGTTGGTGCTAATCATGGCGCTATTAGCGCCATGACTAGCACCAATAACGGGACCGTGTCCACCCTCGTTCAATGGGGACTTACCGGTCCAGTGCAACCTTGGCAGGACCGGTAAGTCCCCATTGTAAAAGCCATTCCCCATTCCTATTTGAGCACCCATAGGGCTCAATGGGAAGGGGGAAGGCATCAATAACGGTACTATAAATTGCAGTACCGTTATTAACCTCGGTATCCCTTAACGGGTCCCGTCCATAACGCCTGGTAAAATGAGGCGTTAAGGGAGGGTCCCGCTAAGGGACCTCGGAATAGGGCGCAAAGGGATTACTGGCACCGGTGTCATTACCGGTGCCTGGTATCCCTTTGCGCCCACCTCAGAATGAGGCCCAATATCTGCCATGATGGATCAGGGCATTTTAGTGATGTCAGAGCCACCATGCAAAACCGCTGTTTACCCTATCAAAAAAATCTAAGGGGTAGACTTGGCATTTAATTCAAGATATCAGACCAATTAACTAGATTGTAGAGGCTGAATTTCCTCTAGTTCCTAACCTGGCTACAATCTTATGTAGTATCCCTGTTGATGTGCGATATTTCACTGTGATTGATATGAAAAATGCGTGTTTCTCAATCCTGCTGCATAAAGATTCTCAGGATCTGACGTCATTCACGTTTCATCAGACTAAGCTGAAAAGCACAAGATTGCCCCAAGGGTATTATGAGTGTCCATTAATTTTCAATAGAGTGCTACAGATGTACTTAAGCAATGTTGATTTGCCAAGTGTTGTGTTACAATACGTAGATGATATTTTGGTCTGCAGTACATCACAAGAAGAGTACATACATGACTCTGGTCAGTTAATGATCATCCTTGCAGAAAAGGGATATAAATTGGACAAAGAGAAATTGCAATATTGTCAAGAAGAGGTATTATACATATGACAGTTAATCTTGCATGAAGGAACGAAAGTTACACCTGAACGGGCTGAGGCATTTTTGAATACAGAAAAACTGCACACGATTAAGCAAATGCAACAGTTTTTACGACTGTGCAATAATGTCAGACCATTGGCATTTGATTATAGTTGTTACATGAGATCATTGTTGCAAGCCCTGAAAAAGGCACAGCAGAATCAGGAAAACATTGTATTGACTGAGGAGATGGAGGCAGGATTTTAGGCGTTAACAAAAGTGCAATTTGCACAGCTCCAGTTTTAGGGATTCCAAATTATTCTGAGGAATTCTTTTTATTTTCGCACACAAATGGAACAGTCATGACAGCGGTGCTCACGTGGAGAACTACGTTGGGGTACAATCCTATAGCATATTACAGTGGGATTTTGGACCGAATAACGAGGGGTCACTTCCCTTGCGAGCAATCATTGGCAGCCGCCGCGTTCGCTTTTGAGAAATCTGCCAGCATAGTAATCGGGTGTTCCATGACGTTATTTGTTGAACATGCTTTGTTTGCTGTTTTGTATAAACCTAAACACACGCTGACATCTGAAAGAGCTTCTGCTTATGAGGTGGTTATATTGAATCCAGCGATTAAAATAGTTAGATGTAAAATGGTGAATCCTGCCACATTTGTAGCTGAACCATTGGCAGAGGGCGGCAGATACATGACTGCTCGAATTATGAGGAATTTTATGATGAGAATCCAAGGGTGAAGGAAAACGCTCTAGCAGTGGGGGAGATTCTCTTTATTGATGGTTCTTCAAACAGCGATCAAACTGATGGACAAAGATATTCAGGTGCCGCTGTGGTAAAACACAGGGCCAGTGGGGAATTCAAAGTTATGACAAGTGTTCGACTAGCATCTCACTTTTCAGCGCAAGCTGCAGGATTAGTGGCGCTGATTGTCGCGCTCAAGAAACACGCAGACCAGGAAGTAAAAACGTACAGTGATTCCACCTACATGATGTCAACAGCACACACAGGGCTATCACGTTGGAAAAGTAGGGGCCACCTCTGAGCAGACAGCACTCCAGTGCAGCACGCCGCCTTATTGGACAGACTTATTAAAGCACTACAACTCCCAGTAGCCATCCCAGTAGTTAAGTGCGCAATGCGCACTAAGAGAGCAGAACGAATAGTGGTGATGATGATTGTGAATGAAAGCTTTAACCATTTGTCGAAAACACAATTGATGGAAGTTCAAGGGCGAGCCCCACAGGATGAGAAAGATCTGTGGACACAGAGCGGGTGTTCTTTATCCCCGTCCGAGGCATTGTTGTGACAGAAAAGCACTGGTAAACTGGTGATGCCTGTAACCTTATTAAGGGTGGCGTTGGAATAGCTACACTACCCTGAGCATGTCACTAGGGAGAGCCTCGAAGCAACCATTGCAGAGAATTGGTTCAAACTGAACCTGTTAGAACACGTTACCTTTTATGTAGTAAATTGCATCGTATGTCAAAGTTTACTGCTGGGCACACACTGTGAACAGTCAGTGGAGTTATTCCTCGACCAAATGTTCCTTTTCAGCATTTTCATATAAACTATGTTGATCTGCTGCAGGTCTGTAATGCATATATGTATATGATAGTGGTGGTGTGCCCCTTCTCTAGGTGGATTGGGGCCGGTCCATGCACACACCCTGACGCCACTTGCGCTACAAAGGTTTTAGTCTGAGAAGTATTTCCTAGATGGAAATATGTGAGGTGTTGAGATCAGATAATGGCCCACACTTTGTGAATGAAGTTTTTGAGCAAATAAGTTTATTATTGAGCCTTAAGCATATGTTTGATATGTGAGAGACTCAATGGTCTGCTCAAAGAGAGGATAGCCAAACTAAAGCTAACATTGAAAAAGGGATGGCTGCATTGCCTGCCCCTTTCGATATATGCATTGAGGAATCAACAGGCTTTGACCATCACCTCACACCCCATAAACTAGCTACGGCAAGGTGAATGAGAATACCTCTCAATCTTCCATTGATTCCCAGACAACAGCAGAATTGTTAGGAAGTGAGCTACGTGCTTACTAAACATGTATGAAAAGAAGTCTCTCTGTCATTTCAGATTAAGTCAAACGAACGGGGTGTCGGTCTCAGAACACAGATGAAGAACATACAGCAACCAGACCTGAGGGACTACAGGTCCCAAGACTACTTCCAGGTGATAACATTCTAATTAGGAATTTCACGCGAAAGTGGCACGAGCCCAGATTTAACAGCCCTTTTGTAGTGGAGGACATTACCCCATCGGCAGTAAAGGTACTATTGAGACGCGCATGGATACACCTGGGGGATGTAAAAGGGGATGTAAAAGTCTATGCTGGAAAGGCCACTGCACCCCCACCCCATTCGGAAGCAAGCCACAGAGAAGAAGTTCAGCAAATGCAGACTAGATCGATGATGTGGAAGAAGGATGCTGAGACTGTCCAGTAGATAAAGAGTACTTTGGACTGTGGTTCATCCGAGACACTCTTTGTAGCTGCTAAGCAAGGAGTGAAAAAGCTATTATTCTTGAGCCACAGGAGTTTGCTAACATTGGACTGTGAGGTAGTGAGATTCTGAAGAAGAAAAAATGCCAGATCTCAAGTTCCTTTTCGACGACTGGAACAGGGAGCAGTTTCCCAATTCCTTTCTTACTGAGTTTCTCTTTGGAGGCTCCCATGGTGGTTTCTGATGGCAACAAGTATTGGATCATTTTTGAAATTTTAAAAATGGTCCTAGTGGGAGGTGACTGCTCTCAGCCATCATTGAGCAGATCCTTCAGCTACCTGAGTTTTGTAAGGAAAGTACAGATGGTCCTATCTGATTGGGACACTCACAAACTGCTTGGAATGATCCTTTATTTTCTGCTTCAAGAGCATCCTTATCTTGTTGGATGACAGACCAGTACTCGTGTATTTCTGAGAGATCTCAGGAATCAACCTGCAATAAATTGGCTGATACACGAGATAATCAAGCAGATTCATCTACTACCTGAGCATCTGATAAACTTGTCTGATTAAAGTTATTTTTTTCCTTCCTTAAAAGTAATCACAGGCACAATGGGAAATAAAGATAGCAATAATAACAATGTGGAAGAGATCACAGCGATGCGCAAGAAGCCATGTTGCTGGAGCTGGATGTATTGCTATATAATATATGCATGTGTTTATCATTATTCTTCTCTTTCTGTTTCTTATGATACACACTGTTTATTATATTGGTCCAAAGAGATCAGTAGTTCCTATGTATCTTCCTATGCAGAAGGAAGGTAGAGATATAGCAATTATACAACACCCAAGACCCTATGTGATTGTTCCTACACCAGCAGCTCCTGTAAAGACATCAATTTCACTGACAAATGTCCATATGCTTCCTCCAGTGAGAAGGAACTATGTTGATACACTTCATGAGATGATTATAAGAGCTCACGAGGCAAGAAAGAGACCTAAGGGAAGTGCAAGCATTAAATAAAGAATTGTATAATAAATTATGTGTTTATATGAATAGCTCACATTGACTTTTCGCTCTTAGTTTCCTTCAATATGGCCTAAGGTCCTTACCCTTAGAATAATTTAGGCTCTATAGAGATTCCGTGAGGCATCCTTTCTGTTCTTGGCTTATCTAACAGCAGACAGGATAAGGAATGGAAAAAAACACAATCCTTATGTGAAAATCCTAAGGAAGTTTTCTGGGTCAGCCTCCTGCCAAAATATGTCAAACAAACTGAATTCTCTTGCACTGTATGACGAAACAGGAGTTCTAAAACACACGTTCAGTTAGTCTATTTGCTGTAATAATTCAATTTTAATGACCTATAGACCCAGCTGAATATGCCCCATTAATCAATGAGGTGTAACGGAAAGTGTTAAATTTAAAAGAAAAAATTGACATTCCTGTCTGTGAAGTATTAAGAAGACCAAAATGGCTATCAGTCACTGGGATCAGCCCCTCAAATTACTGGGGGGGCCTAGATAGAGATGAAGAAAAACTGTGTAGTATTGGTAGTACCCTTACAGTTTTTAGTCTACCGGTTTCAGTGGTTTGCAAGTTTTTTTCCCGCTTTCTTCAAGACAGTCTTCGGTCCCCGACATGGTTTAGCTTTCACACATGATGAGTGTAATGGACAGGCCCCTGGGCACCCTGACCTGGCTTCCTGTTACTGCTGTGTGACAAATTAAAAAGCTGTGGGCCTTCAGGCGCACCCTTATGGTTGTTGATAATAATCTTCCCCAACGGCTTCTGTGTGCTCTTCAGATGGTGAGCTGTGCGGCCAAAAGTATTGCAATCACAAAACATTACAATCAAATTGATGCACTGTGGTTTCTGCTTTTGCCTTGAAAGACATGGTTTTGATTGTGAGTCATGCACTTCTCCCGCGGTTAGTATAATATTCGAATGGCGGGCTGGGCGGTCACGTGTTTGGCTGGCTATACGCTTTCAGTCAAGTTCAGTGCAATATCATTTCTGCAGGCTCTTAGGTGAGATCCCAGTAAACGGCACCACCGGCCGCAATTAAGTGGAAATGAACTCAGAGAATTCAGTGTGTTTGATGTCTTTTGGCAGGAGGCTGACCCAGAAAACCTCCTTAGGTGGGGCACATATGGATTGTGTTTTTTTTCTATTCCTTATCCTGTCTTCTATTAGATAAGCGGCACATCAGCAAAACCTAGGACTAGTGGGACGTAGGTCGTCATAGATAGATCTTCACGCTATCCTTCTGTCCTCTTTTTGTGCAACTCAACTTCTGGGGCCCCTCCTGTTCTTTCCATCCTTTTGGAATGGTGTGATATTTTTTGCAAGTGTCAATTTTTGGTGTGTTGTTCCCCTTTTTGTGTGAACTGAAAATAAAATGTGCCAAATGACTAGAGCTAAATGAAGGGCCCGTTAAGCAAGTCGAATTTTATGACTACTTAGGCCTCAACATAAAAGCTGACTGTAGGTGGGATGAGCAAGTTGCCGTGGCTGGAGTAACACTGACACGATGCAGTGGGGCACTATCTAGGTTCACAAGAAAACATGGGAATGGGGCAGTTAGGGTCCCCATAGAGGCATATATGTTACAATCAAGGCAAGCAGCCCTATACAGAGCTGAAATATGGGGAGCACCAAGTGTACCAACCTTTCATGTATTGAAAATAAATACCTGAAGAACATCTTAAGTTTACTATCAAGTGCACCAAATCTCCCCATATATTTGGAAACAGAGGGCAGAATGAAATTGCAAGACTAAGCCAGTATATTACTGGGCAAGGGTCTGTCCCATGGTTAGATTGGTAAAGTACAGGGAGGCTCTTGAGGATGTTATGTCAAAGGAGAGTGGAAGACTGTTGCCTTGGTTTGCCCACATCAGAAAGAAACATTATGGACTTGGGCAGAGAGACTATTGGTCCAGGCCAGATAACATGAACGCAAACTCAAAGCTATCCATTAGAATATGCCTATATAGGTAAGATGGAATCAGAGGTCCTGAACAAAGTCGGACAATCTACCCAGTTAACTAGGTACTGGGGTTTGAAACATTAATTTGGGTATGAAGCACGTCTGGATAATGGATGCCCTAAGCAAATAAGATCATTGTATATCAAACTATGCTTGAGCATCCTGTCTGTGGCTAGCCTGTGCAATAAATGTAATACCATATTTACAGCAGAATGCCCATTCTGTAGTGATAAAATTGAAAGCATCACTTGTTTTATATTTCTTTGTTCCCACTATCTTGACTTGAGAACAATATATTTCAGAGTTCTTTTTTGGGCTAGAGCTACAAGAACTACTGCTCAGGCGTTGACCTTGTGTAGTACTGCTAAGTACAACCTGGCAGTACACTCTACAGGCAACTATGATATGATATGGTATGTTATTTATAACGTGCTTAGTACCCAGAGGTTTCTAAGCGCGGACCCGGGGATCGAACCTATGGTGTTCCGTGTCGTCTTGCTGCCAAGGCGAGCACGTTGCCCCTGAGCTATCCTCGAAAGACAACTTGTCTTGTGAAGGCGTGGAAAAGGAGGACGTCAAAACTGTCATGATTCCCTGCAAGATTGTACCTACACACTATAATTGATCCTAAGGTGGGTATTTGTTGGAGTATGCTATTCTAGTACAATATGTTTTGTAAGATAACTTTCTGTTGTATTTTAGTCATTTTGTACATCATGAAGTTCCTGATAATGAGAAATTTATTTTGATTCGTAGGAACAAGTGGTGCTCTAGAATTTATATCAGCCTTCTGAGATTTGGCTTGTAGTTCATAGCTGTCCCAAGAGGATGTTCTTGCTTGTTTATGCATTGTACTGACATATTCAGAATTGTATGTTCGATAGAGATTTGATGTTAACGGTGGATGTTCTGCAACTTATTTAAAGGAGGAACTAGGCTGCGACCTACCCAAGAATCAGACTCTTATGGCTGAAGAATATTTATGAAAATATTAGAGGTTCTTAATGATTGTTCTCTCTTAGCACTATTTTTTATCATATTTTATGGTTTGCGTGCATAAAGAACTGTTTAGTTGAATGATCCTTTTATTATTATGTGTTTTGCTTTTATTGCACATTTCTCAAAATAAGGCTATTTTTATTGGAAAAAATGTACTTTCCTCTCTGATTTTAGCTTACGCTCACCTCTCCATTCCTCCCAAGAAACTACATTTGGTTGCTAAAAAAATATTTCTGATCTTTTTCTCTCCCATTCTCCTCAATCTTGTCATACCTTTCAACTTATAAATAATCTTCTTCTCCTCTTCCTCCAGACCCTGCTTTTCTCTTCTCTCTTTCTCCTTCTGATCTCAATCATGTTAATCTTTAGAAAAGTTCACCAACTCTGATCTTCTCTTTCTTCATCCTAAATCGCTTCACCATTGCCCTCCACTTCATCTTCATTTCCCTCTTCTCCTGCTCTTTCTTGCCTGAAGTTACCAAATTTCAGCCCCAGTAACGGGGTGCACAGAAACCCACCAGGTTAGTTGTCATCACTGTTTTGATCATGTAGTGCTTGAAAAGAAGAGATCTCTGAGAAGGAACCTTAGATTGTTGAAAAATCTGAGTCAAAATTATGAGGATTATTTTAAGAACAAAAAGGAACTCAAGCAATGCTATAAAAACGGGTTGGGGTCTTACTGCTATCTGATGGCACAGAAGGAATGTGAAATATGTTAAGCACACTTTCTACTAGGAATACATGTGATTTTTGGTCTTAAATGAATGAAATAAATAACCTCCAGCGGTCGTTACAAACAACCCTGTTGTGGACGATTCCTGCAAAACCCATTTTGAAGAGCTACAAAAATCACTGGCAGAGGGGAATATGGTGAATCATCAGTGTTCAAAATGGGTATTGAATTATGATGTGACTGATTTAGCTCATTGCATAAATAAGTCATCGACTTCGAGGACCGTTTGTCCTAACGGTCCTACTAAGTCAATTCTGAAAAGCAACAAACTCCTCTGGGGTACTATCTTAGCCTTGCTTTTTAAAGACATAATAAATAAGAAACATACCCCTCCATCTTAGTAGGTTTCATTTTAATATTCCCATCTATAAGAAGGGCAATCACCCAAATCCAGTAAATTACTGGCCGATTGCCCTTCTCGATGCAGATAGCAAGATATTTGAGACTGGGGTCCTGAGTGTGTTGGAAACATGGGCTAAGGGAGCAGGTTGGCTGTCGAAGTTTCAGACAAGCTTTTGAAAGGGTATGAGCACATCTCTAAATGGACTTGTATTAAATTGTCTGCATGATAAAACCCAAAAATTGATTATTTGAAAGTATGCTGGATGGCTTACACAGACAATGTCGTTCTAGTGGAGTAGATTCCTCGGGGATTTCATAATCTTTTGCATGCAATTGTGTACTATACTTCAGCAAATGATCTTGCTATAAATGCAAAGAAATCAAATATTTGTTTCAATAAAAATGTGAATAAGCATTATGGGTTTACATGGCGGCTAAAAACAGCAGATGTGACCCCACTAAAAAAGGTGACATATCTTGGATTTGAGATTTGTGCCATCTCAAATAAGAGTTCAATCATGGCGAAGCTGACAAGTAAAGCTGGCAAATTTTCTTTGTAGATGAGAAAAATACTCTATAAACTGAGTAGGTTCCTGATTAAACCTTTGATCAAATTCTATAAAGTAAAACTGATACCTTCCATTTTGTATGGTATGGAAATTGAATGTCAGGCCCATGAACTTAACTGGATCTTCATCAAAGGCCGAATTTTGAAAAAAGGTTTTTAATTTCCCCCTCTGGCCTTCCAATGGCCGCTATTAAATTTAAGCTTGGGTTGGTCTCCTTAAGTGTCTGGCTTTGCTGGAAGATTTTGACATTATATGGCAAGATACCTTCTCCCTCAGGTCATTCAATGTTAATTGAATTAAAAGCACTAATGGATGCTGGTAAATCTACTGCTTTAATACAGCTTAAATCTATAATGGATTCAGTCTTTACAAATTGTAGTCAGACAGTGGGTGAGTTAATCATGAACCCCTCTGCTGTAAAACAATAATTGTTCGAAATCTGATTAGATTAATACAATAGAAAAAATGTGAAAAGATACAATGTATTGCTCATTTACAAACATTGATAAGAAATTGGGAATGTTGCCAAAGTACCTGCTCATGGTTCCTAATGCCTTATGGCAAAATCAATTGTTAAGTATTTGGTTAAACCTGTTACATACCAATTGGGTGTTTGCTATTTATGCTAAGCATGGGGATGAGGAAGGGGTTTGTGATGTTTTCCTTGGTATGGAAGAGGTTCAAATGTTAAAAGCATGTCATGGTTACTTGCCCAGATCTACAGCAAAACAGAGTGCAATTCTTGGGTCGATTTGTTGACGAGCAGGAGTGGCTGAATACAGAGGAGTTTTTGGGAAAGACTGAACTCGGGCCATTAAACCATCCTAACTTTAGAAGTTTTAAAATTCCCAAGCAAAACTGCATTGATAAATATTAAATGGTAATGGAGATTGAACTGCATTTTATTTCATGATTGAATGATGCTTTCGGATTTGTGCAATATACCTCAAGTCAATGCAACTTTCATGTTGTATAAATTATATACGAACGTTCGTTCTTACATTTTGTAGAACATGGAAAACAGATTTTTATTCAATGCTCCTGAGCAAATTGGTGGTTTTTAGTCTCATAAATAATTAGTACATGGATATTGTGATATTAGAGCTATGTTATATCTAGATGTTGCTTTTAGGATTAATTTGTAATGTTTTTGAAATGTTTCATATTTATAAGATGTACTTAAATGTCTATGCTATGTGAAATGTTAAATTGATTAACAAAACACATTATAAAAACACATTTAAAAAAATAACAATCCACCCACCTTGATCACCTATCTTCTTCTCTGGTACTTAGGCTCTTTGCTCATAATAACCGCTTCTTAACTGCCATTTTTAATTTGTCTCTTTCTATTTCCACTTTTCCCACTGAACTCAAACGTGCTTTCATTCTGCCAATTTTAGAAAAATATACCCACAAACCTCTCTCTTCCCTCCAGTTTCTGGCCTATCCATATTCTCCCTTTTCTATCTAAAATTCTTGAGTGCATTTTCTCTACTCAAGTCTACTTATTTCGATCATTATCCTCGTCTTCCTTTACATCATCCTGGCTTTCATGCTCTACATTCCACTGAAACTGCTCTACTTTATGTTTATAACTCAAAACTGTTTGTTTGACATTCCGAATAATCTTCAATTCTTATCCTGGCTTTCTGCTGCTCTCGACACTATCAATCACCAAACTCATCTTAACACCCTTGCTTTGCTAGGTTTTTCCAGGTCGTTCCTGCAATGGGTTCACTCCTTTTTATCTTACTACACCTTTTCAGTTTCCTGGGAGGTAAGCTGTCATCCTCTCTCTATCTTCAATTCTGGGAACCTCAGGGCTCGGTCATGGATCCTCAACCTTTGCCATAATTTCTATGCTGTTGATTCTCAGACCTTTGTTTCTTCTGCATTAACTGTCTCCCTCCACTCCACCCTTTCAGCTTGCATATTGGCTTTTCAATCTTAGATGAACTCCCTCCTTAATGCAGCTAAAACTGAAGTCCTATTGTTTGTTCCACCTACCATTTCTCCCTAATTTCCCCCCTATCCCCTTTCCTTCCTACCCTCATTTCTCTCTTTTTCTGCTTCTGCACATAATCATGGTTTTCTTTTTGACTCTTCCCATTCTGTATCTTCATCTATTTCAAATGTTTTGCGGATCTGTCATTTCCAACGGTTTCATATTCTTAAAATTCACCCATCTCTTTCACTGAACACAACTAAATTACTAATTTCTAATAGTATCTTCTCTCATCTCGACTACTGTTCTGCCTTGTTAGTGGGCTTCCATGCCTACCAGCTTGCTCCTCTATGCTCAGTGTTTAACTTGACAATTTGCATTTTCCTTGGCCTTGCCACCACGCCTCTGTTTCTCCCCCAATCCGCTCAATTTCCTGGCTGTCTTTTGAATCCTGTCTACTTTTTCACATCCTCTATATTGTTTTCAAATGCATTCATGATTTAGCGTCTTCACATGCTTTTTTGCATTTTACTTTCCTTTGCGTTCTTGGCATTCCGAACCTCAATTCCGTCTTGCCATACTTTAACTATGCTGCGTCCAATCTTGTTTTCGTTCTTTTTCTTTTCTTGCCCCCAAAATTGGAGCTCTTCACCTATTCTTACTACACATTCCTCTCCCTCCTGTGTACTTTTCCGTACCCTTCTGAAAGCTAATTTGTTATCTTCCTCAGTCTAGTGATAATTTTGTTCTTTTAATTTTGGCTTCACTATTATCTTTTTTTATTTGTGCACTGCTTTGTTAAAAGCACTCTTTAAATATATACAAATAAATACAAATACACTTGCATCAATGCATTGGTAAGCACATAGAAACAGTGTTTATTTACCTAAGACAATATGCCCTGTTTGCAAACTACAAAGGTATACTTATTTTTTTTAAACCTTTAAACCTTTATTTTTGGTTTTCAAAACATTACAAGTGGAATACGCACCAAATGCCCCCCCCGCTCCCACCCGTGTCTCCCAAACTCAGAGAGTACTTGTCTTGTTCGCATTTGTGTCGTAGTTCGCAGGCTGTCGCTGTAGGGTACAGATCAAGGTCCAAAAGAACGGTGACAAAGTTATGGATGTAACATGTTTTAGACCGACAGTGACAGCAGGTAATTGATGTAGGGTCTCCATATGTCTGGTGGCCGAGCATGCTTTGGTAGAGTTTTAATTAAGCTTAAGTCCATGTCATGGCAGTACGCGACATCCTGTAGCCGTCTTTGCCTGTCGGGGGTTGGCCTTTCCCTCAAGTCATGGTTATGAGCTGGCACACTAGCGCCAGAAGTAGACTGGTCAGTTTCCTCATTGCCGATTGTATGTCTCTGGTGCATTCCAGCATTGCTACTACCGGGCAGCGCTCAATTTGTTCACTGGTTATTGCCGAGATTTTGGTCAGCACCTCCCCCCAGAACTGGCCAACTGACAGACATTCCCATGCCAGGTGTAGGAAGTCTGCTGGGGTAGTACCACATCTCTCACATGCGGCTGCTGTAGATGGGTGATGTCTGTGGAGTCTGGCTGGTGGGTGGTATACTTGGTGGAGAAAGTTAAAGTGGATGAGTTTGTATCGTGAGTTTAGGGACACCTTTTGCGTTTGCTGTAATATGAATGACCAGTCTTCTTCATTAATTGTGTCTGCTAAGGTGTTTTCCCAACTCAGTTTTGGGGACTTAGGTTGGCTGGTGGAGTTGGGCAATAGATTTTTATAAATTTTGGAAACCAGCTTGCCCTCCCCTTACGCCTGAATAGCCCTATGCAGAAGCAGGAAAAGAGGGGAACAAAGACTCGAGAGTGTATCTAAGGCTGAAGTAGATAAAGATGTCTAGGGGGGAGTCTGTGTCCCGTTCCCGAGCCTGCTGGGTCGTCACAAAGTGCCCATTCAGAAACCAGTCGCCCAGGTGGTTATCTTGAGATTGTCAGTCCATTGGAGATATGTCTTATTGGCCGTAAGTGGCATGCTTGGAATGAATCGCGCCGGGAGAAGGGGAGAATATCTGATGCTGATGTTATTTTGGTGAGCAATCTTTTTCCATATTTCGTATGTGGTGTTTACTATGTTAAGATTTTGGGGTGATACTTGGATTTTCCCTATGATGGCTGCTCGCAAGAGGTTAGGAGTCGTTAGGGCTCTTTCTATCTGGACGTGTGGGTGAATGAACTGGGTGGCATACCTAAAGCTCAGGAATTGTGCTTGGGCAGCCCAGTAGTAACGTTCAAGGTCGGGGAGCGCCAGTCCGCCTTTTGCGATAGGCTGAACAAGGATCATGTGGACCACTCTTGCTAGCTTGCCCGCCAAATCAACTTGAGAATGAGGCTGCGTAAGCGCTTAAAGAAACCCTGTGTTAGGAGCAGAGGAATATTGACAAACAAGTATAGGAGTTTGGGTAATAATACCATTTTAACGATTGACACCTGCCCCCATAGTGTGAGTGGGAGGTGTTTCCACCTTGCTATTTTGTCTTTGAGTGTCTCCACTACCCTGCCATAGTTATCACGGAATAGGTCATCACAGTTTCTGGACATCATTACGCCCATGTACCTGACTCCTGAGGTCTCCCACCTGAGCTTGAAATCATCTTTGAATTTGACCGTGCCCTGGGTTAATGGGAACACAACCGATTTGTTATGGTTGATCTTTAGTCCTGAGATTGATCTGAACCTGAGGACCTCCCTCATCACTTGATTCAGATTTGATACCGGGTCACTGACCAGAAGGGCAACGTCATCATCATAGAGGGATAACATCACTTTGTGAGGTCCTATGTTTAGACCCCTATCAATGAGTTTGGCCCTCAAGTTGGCAGCCAGGGGTTCCATTGCCAGTGCAAACAACAAGGCTGACAGAGGGCAGCCCTGTCGGGTCCCTCTTTTTTAATTCTATGGGCTCTGACTTTGTTCTCCCCAGTGTGATGTTAGTTGAGGGATGTTTATAAAGAAGCGAGATTAAACCTAGGAAGTGCTTCCATAGGCCAGGTTTCTCTAGCACTGCAAAGAGGTATGGCCATTCGACGGAGTAGGATTGCTACTGCCTCCGTGGAGGGGTCTAGTGCTTCCATAATGCTGAAGAGACAGCATATGCCAAAGGTCGTGTTGAGCCCTGGCTTGATCGGCTATTACCCGTCCGGGCATCAGAGGTAGCAGCCGGTTAGTGACTAGTTTGGCAAGGATTTTGTTATCAACATTTATTTACGATATGGGCCTGTAAGAGGCACATTCTTCTGTGGGTTTCCCCAGTTTGTGAAGCAGGAAGAGATTGGCTTCACGTAGTGTGGGGGGCAGACACTCATCCGCCAGGGCCTCTTTGTATACTGATAGTAGGATAGGTGCAAGGGTTGGACCGAGAGCTTTATAGAATTCCCCAGTCAGGCTGCCTGGGCCTGGCGATTTAGTCCCGGGTAGTTCTTTTATAACTGCTTGGATTTCTTCGCATGTGATTGGCTTGTTTAGGGATTCTCTCATGTCTCCTTCTACCCAGTATAGTTCAATGTCGTTCAGGTACGCTTGAGGTTTTACTGGGTAGTGTGGGGTCTTGGAGCTGTATAGGTCGAGATAGAATGCACAGAATGCTGCCACTATCTCGCCCTCAGTGTGGACAAGTCTCCCCTGTTGATTGCGGACACATTCGACATGAGGGGGCCATATGTCTGTTGCCAGCAGCTTTGCTAGGAGCGCCCCAGGTTTCTGGCCTTCGCTGTATTGGCGTACCAGGTGGCCCCAAGACAGGAAACAGCAGTCGCGATCGGCATTGTGCCTGAACTTGTCTAGCCCCTCTTTGATGAGGGCTAATGTGTTAGGGTCTTTCATGGTCGCGTATTTGTGCTTGAGTTCTTTTAGCCGGGTCTCGTTTTCCGCCAGTTCCCTCCTAATGGGTTTTAGTATCCTGTTCTCTTTAGCCATGCACATACCTCTAATATAGCATTTTAGGGATTCCCACAGGGTCCCATGTGCAGTGACAGACCCTTTGTTAATTGAAAGGAAGGATTTGATTTCGTCTTTGAGCACAAGCGAATACTGGGTCTTGAAGTGCCCCTGATTTGAATCTCCAGGCAGGGCATCCTTTTGGGTTGTTTGCTGGGGTACATTCTAAAGTGACTGGGGAGTGGTCGGAAAGGGTTCTTGGCAGGATCAGGCATTCGCCCCACTGAAACCCCCCCCACCCGGGACACAAGGAGATAATCCAAGCGTGATTCGGAACTGTGAACCCAGGAGTGGAAGGTGAGTTCCCGAGATTTATTGTGGATGAATCGCCATATGTCTACTAGTTCGTAGGTATTGCATATCTCGTGGACTTGGAGGCTTGTTTTAGTGGGCGTTTTGATGGATGAGTGTGTTTTATCCCACATGGGGTCTATTGTAGTGTCCAGATCGGCACCCATATGATTGTGCCAGTGTTGGATTCTGCTAGATGCGTCATCACCCAGTCAAAGGTGTTGGTGACATCGTTGTTTGGGACGTATGTGTTTACTAGGACCACTTCAGTGGTTTCTTGTATCTCATGGACTATTAGTGCTCTGCTATCTTCATCACGTGTCGTTGACACTAGCCTAAATTTCATACTCCTAGTAATCAGGATCGCTACCCCTCTGGCGTAGGATGAGAAGGAAGAGTAGTATCTATGGCAACCCCATGCAGGGGCCCAACGGCTCTCAGAACAGAGGAGTAGGTGGGTTTCCTGTATAAAGGCAACATCCTATAAAGGAACATACCTTGTTCCTCTTAAGTGCACATTTTAGATGGGCTGTTCCTCCCTCTAATGTTCTATGTCGCCAGCTTGAATTGTCAGGGGTTGATTCAGTTGTAGACAGGATTTTCTTCTTTGGCTCAGATCTAGTATATTGGGTACATGCCTGCTTCTTTTGCCTTTCGAGAAGCAGCGGGGGGTTTGGTCGTTGCGACCCGGCGCGCCCTCGGTGCATTCCTTAAACCTGTGAACTTCCCCACCGCTATTCCTCCCTCGTGGGCAACCCCCAACTCACCCAACACATGTGATATGATATGATATGATATGATATGGTATTTGTAACGCGCCTATACACAGGTGTTTCAAGGCGCGACGAGGCAGGGAGGGGAGGAACAAGGGGAGACAAAACAAACGATCCTACAAGGCCAGGTGTCATTCAGATCGCGCAAGTGCCGGGGTGGGGGAGGGGGGAAAAGTGCAAGGGGAAGGGGAGGGGGGAAGTGCAGTAAAGGTAAGTGGCGTAAGTAATAAATAAAAAAGGGCCAGCTAGTGGCAAGTGCAAGGTAAGTGCAGAACAAGTGCTGGGGAAGGGGGGGGCTGTAGGGATACAGAGACAGTCCCGTAGTGCAGAGGGGTTCCAGGGGATCAGTGACTGGGACCAGGACCAAAGGCAGTTTAGAGTGGTCCAGTTGCAGGATCAGTGCAGTTTAGTGAAGAATTAATTAGCTGTTCAGCAGGGGAGAGGGAGAGAGAAAGCTGAAGCAAAGAGGAAGGTTTTGAGGTGCTTCCGGAACCGGAGGTGGTTCTCCTCAAGTTTCAGGGAGGCAGGAAGGCTGTTCCAGAGGGAGGCCCCTGCCGCGGAGAGAGATCTACCCCCAGCTCGTTGCTTCGAGAAGCGGCTGACCATGAGGGAGTTGGAGGCGGATGAGCGAAGGGCTCGGGGAGGAAGATATTTGGGAAGAGAGAGTTGAAGGTATTTAGGACCCAGGCCCCAGAAGGCCTTGTGGACAATGCAGAGGGTTTTGAACTTTATCCTCGCAGCCACTGGGAGCCAGTGTAGAGATTTCAGTCCTGGAGAGATACGGTCCCTGGGCTTGAGGCCAAGGACAAGTCTCGCAGTTCTGTTCTGGATGAGTTGCAGAGGGCGGAGAGTGGAGGCAGGCAGATTAAGATAGAGGCTGTTACAGTAATCCAGCTTCGAGAGAACCAGGGCTCGGGAGACAGTGAGCTTCTGGGGGAAGGAGAGGAAGGGAAGAATACCTCTGAGGAGGTGCAGCTGGTAGTGTGACCTCTTGGCGACGTCAGAAATATGAGGAGAGAAGGAGAGTGTGGAGTCGAAGATGACCCCAAGGTTTTTTGCCTTGCAGGTAGGAGCAGGGAGGGGGCCAAGGGAGGCAGGCCAGAGAGCTGCAGGGAAGGAGGGAGTGGGAGTACCGATGAGTAGAATCTCAGTCTTACTGGCATTAAGGCAGAGGTCATTGGCGGCACACCATTCTTGGATAGCAGACAGACAGTCAGAGATGAGGGAAGGAGAGGGGGAGGCTGAGGGCAGCCTGAAAATGAGCTGGGTATCGTCCGCATAGCACTGGAAATTAGGGCAGAGAGCGGCGATGCGGTGGGCAAGGAGAGCCAGATACTGGTTGAACAGCCAGGGAGAGAGATTAGATCCCTGGGGGACACCACAGGTGGAGAAAAAGATGTCGGAGAGGAAGGACCCCAGTTGGACCTGGGAGGGTCGATTTGAAAGGAAAGAGGTCAGCCACGCCAGAGCCTGACCAGTGATACCCAGGTTTTCCCGGAGACGGTTGAGCAGGATGGCATGGTTGACAGTGTCAAAGGCAGAGGAGAGATCGAGCAGAATGAGAACACACGGAGTGTTGGAATCGAGGTTCAGGAGCAGGTCTTCACGGATGTTCAGAAGAGCAGTTTCCGTGCTTCTGGCAGCTCTGAAGCCAGATTGATGGTCATGAAGACTACCAACAGATTCAGCATGGAGGTTAAGCTGGGAGATGGCCAGTTTCTCCAGGAGCTTGTCCAGGAAGGGAGTGATGGAGATAGGGCGATAGTTAGCCGGGCAGGAGGGGTCGGAAGAGGGTTTCTTGAGAAGAGGGTGCACAAGGGAGTGCTTGAGGGGGGAAGGGAAGACTCCAGAGGCGAAGGAGTGGTTGCAAAAGTCAGCCAGGGCAGGAGCTAGGGAGTCGATGTGGTCCTTGATAGTTTTGGAGGAACAGGGGTGAACCTGTTTAGACGAGACTTTCATTGATCGGACTTGTCTGGAAACCTCGTCAGCAGAGAAGGGTGGAAAGGCAGAGAAAGAGGGAGGAGGGTTGACCGCAGAAGGGCCAGAGGAAGAGCCGGGTAGGGAGGGAGGGTGGTGAGAGGAGGAGAGCGAGGACAGGATGTCCTGAGTTTTAGAGATGAAGTGAGAGGCAAGTGCAGTGCAGAGGGCCTGGGAGGGGACAGGAGAGGTAGAGACTGCAACAGGGTTGGCCAGCTCCTTGCAGATTTTAAAGAGTTCGGCGGAGTTGTTTGATGCCGCAGAGATGCGGGCTTGGATAAGGGCTCTCTTCTTGGTGAGAACGGAGAGCCGGTACTGCCTTTGAAGCAGGCGGCAGGCCAGTTTGTCAGAGGATGAACATGAAGCACGCCATTTCCTCTCAGCAACCCTGCACTTGCGTTTTAGGGTGACGAGATCCGAGTCATACCAGGAGTTACATTTGGCTTTGGGCTTCAGGCGGATTCTCATGACGGGGGCAAGGATATCAAGAGTAGCAGATATAGCAGAGTGGAGCATGGAGAGGGCTGTGTCAGGGTGGGAGTCAGCCGAAGGGGCAGGGGGGGGAGAGAAGGTAGCAGCAAAAGCCTCAACTGACACACGCTTCATGGGTCGGATGACCGAGAAGGTGGGTGGCAGTGAAGAGGGTGGCTTTGCCTGAGGGGTAGGGAGGGTGAGGTGGGAGGATAGGAGAAAGTGATCGCTCCAGGAGAGAGGAGTGGAGAGAGGGACGGAGAGGGGAAGGTCAGATGAGATCAGAGCATCAAGAGTGTGCCCAGCAGTGTGAGTAGGCCCAGACGGGAGAATAGAGAGTGAGAGAGAGTCGCAGAGGTCACGAAAGAGACAAGTGGGGGGACTGGAGGCATCAAGGTGGATGTTGAAGTCGCCAAGAAGGAGGAGTTGAGTGGTTGAGGACAGGAGTGAGGAGGAGAGGTCAGCCCACTCAGAGAGGAAGGAGGAAATTTGACCAGGTGGCCGATAGATAGTAGCCACGGTAAGGGAATGGCTAGGAGAGAGAGAGAGTCGGCAGACAAGACATTCAAAAGAGGAGTAGGTCTGAGTGGGAGTGACAGTGGCAGGAATCCACTCAGGGAAGATAAGGGCAACACCACCCCCTGCACGGTTAGGCCTGGGCATGGAGAGGATCTTGTAACCGTCAGGTAGGAGTGTGTCAAAGCTGGTGGCAGAGCAGGCTGTGAACCAAGTCTCAGTGAGACAGAGGACGTCGAGGTCCAGTTCCTCAAGAAGGTGACAGATATCGGAGGAGTGCTTGATGGTAGAGCGAGTGTTTAGAGTGGCAATGTGGAGAAGGCTGCCATCCTTGAAGAACTTCCGGGGAGGGGTACAGATCAGAGGTACGCCCTGCGGAGGTATTGAGGAAGGAGGTGAAGAAGGAGCACAAGAGGGGGCAGGGAGGGAGGGTAGAGGCAAGGTAGCCAAGGATAGAGGAGGGGGGAGGAAGTTGATGAGGTGTGGGAAGCGTCTATCGAAGAGTTGAAGGTTGGCCTGGGGGCCTTGGACCAAGATGGTCCCATTAGCGTAGACATTAATGATGGCCTTAGAGGAGCGGAAGGGGGCCAATAGGACATCCCAACGGGTGCCACCATTAATGGGAGAGGAGGAGAAAGGAGAGAGCACAGAGACCATATGAAGGGTCCATAGGTTGGGCGAAGGCACGAAAAAGAGGATGTCAGTGAGAGTTTCCTTAGAGCAGGCATTAGTGTAGGTGTCAGCGATAGGGAGGCCTGGGTTGGAGACCAGGATGTCCTTTTTAAACTTTTTCCTACCAGATTTAGTGAGGAGAGCAGGATAGTCGATGGAGAAGCAGTGCCCTTCCCTCCCCCAGAAACAGTATAACAGTGCTGTACTCGGGACACTAGTGCCAGCCCAGCTTGCCGGCTCCCATCTAAAAGATTGGGTAGGCACTACTGCAGGAGGTGCTTCTATGACTCAGTCAGGTCGCTGCTTGATAGGGACGGGTGAAAGTCCCCTCTCTTGCCGGTGTTGTTAATTGTGACTGTTGTGTGGGGTGAGTGACTATGTTGTGCTGTGCACCCACGTACCTCGCGGATCCAGGTTGGGTCTCTCCTGATGCAGTCGGCCCCCTCTGGTCTCAGAGTGTTGTGATTCGGGTGACAGCCAATATCATCTTGGAAGTTGCTGGCTGCATCAGGGGAGGTGAAGAATTGTGTTTTTCCCGGGTGTTGTACTCGCAGCTTGGCAGGAAAGAGCATTGAGTATTGAATCTGGTTTTCTCTGAGACGTCTCCTCACTACGGTAAGGGACCGGCAGGATGTTTGGACAGCTTGTCAGAAGTCCGGGAACAATTGTATTTTGTCACTGTCGTAGTATAGTTCTCCTTTCTCTCTGGCTAGTCGCAGGATTGTGTCCCGGTCTTTGTAATTGAGCAGGCGCACGATGATGGGACGCAGTGGCGTGCCGGGCGGGTTTGGTCGCGTTGTGGGTATCCGCTGCGCCCTCTTGACCACAAAGAGGTGGGACATGGTGGTCTCGCCGAAGAGCTCCTTGCAGACCGATTCAACAAAGTCTTCCATTTTCTGTGGAGATTGTTTCTCTCGCACCCCTACCAGTTTTATGTTGTTGTGACGATTTCTCCCCTCCAAGTCTTCGTTCTTGGCTATCACAGCTTTCGTCTGGGTTTCTAGTGTGTTGACCCTGGCAGCAAGCGCTATGCTGCCGTCTTCCAGGTCCGGCACAATCTGTTCGGCGGTGTCAAATCTATCACCATGCTTGTCAAGATGATGTTGTAGTTCAGCTACTTTGGAGGATAAAGAATCTAGTTTTGAGTCTAAATTTCCAATACCAGCCTTGAGATCTAATAGAATGTCACGAATATCTGGGCCAGGGTTCTGGAGAACTCTGTCATTGGAATCCATCTCTGTCTCCGCAGGTCCTGGTAGCATCCGTAGCTTGGGGTTCTTGACAATAGCTCCAGAGATGAAGGTGAGTTTCCTATGCAACTTATCTGGTCTCCCCATGTGTGGTGACGCTGTGCTTGTTCTTGGAGGCACAGCGTCTGGGGAGGATCATGCTTTATCACAGAAGGAGACCGTTTTGTTGAGGGTTGAGGTCAGGTATCACTGTGACTGGCGGGTGCAGCTGATTGAAACTTGGCAGCAGTTCGGGGTCGCTGCATGGTCGGGGAGTCTGGGGCTGGGATTACCTCTCAGATGTGCCGTTCAAGTTCACTTGTTGGGGTTGTGGGATCTGGAGAGGTTGCACCCCTTTTGTGGAGAGTACCTGTGTGCTGCGGTCCCACCACCCCAAATGGCTCAGGGAGAGTGATAGTTCCACGTCCAGTGGTCCTCCGGCAGGATGGGGGTGGCCCGGTGTTACAGTGTCACGCTTCCTGCAGGGGGTGGTCTGTCCCCACGGCACTGCAAATGCAGGCACTCGATTGTATTGGGTGGGCCTGAGTTTCCTCACCTCGGTGCCTCATTCCCTGTCCCAAGGCCCTCATTTGCTGTATATCTGCATTGGATCTCTGGAGGGGTCCGAGGTTCCATGTGGACAGTGGCTTTCAAGGTTGAGTGCCTGGTCGATTAGTTAATTTGTGTGTAGGTTCCAGTTGCCTCCCAATGGTGCAGGGTGACTCTGATTGCGGGTGTCTCCAGCCGCGTTCGAGACACACCGTAGGTTCCTGCGTGTGCCCGAACTCTAGGTGCTTACAGATGATAGGTATGGTTGACCTATGCTACGGCGCCAGGTCAGGCCTGGATAGGGTTTGTATGTCTCCCCCTTCCTTGTACAGGGTTTCAGTGGTGCAGGCGTCCGACCTTGTGTTGTATTAGTCGTGAGAGATATTATGAGGTGGATGTTCACAGGCCTCTGTGTTGGAATTTTGTGGTGTGTTATGCCAGGTCTCCGTCAGCAACTGCTGCTGTGTCCTGTACAGCATGGGGCCACGTGGAGGACCCGCATCCCAGGTGCCGGCCACAGCACAGTGTCCGGGGTTTGTGGGTCGGGACGTGTCCCCCAGGCTAGTTGGTATCATGGGTGGTGGGCACCTCGCCAGGGAGGTCCTGGTCACTGCGCCCGCTCAATTGTCAGAGCACGGACCGCTGCTGCCCCGGGTCTGCAGCTCCGGAGGACGATATACAGTGGGTGCTCTCTCACCCCGATCGGCACTCAGAGGCACACTGGACCATGCCGGTTAGGCAGTGCGTAGCCCACGGGGGGCCCAGTGGAGACTGTGGACTGGGGCATACATTGGCTCACCCCAGATGCAGCGGGCGGCACGCATGGAGGTTGCAGCTGCTTCTCACATAGGATGGTGAGGCATAGAGCTGAGGCCGCCCGCGGTTGCAGCAGCGTTGTCTTTGCCCAGATCCTCTGCTAATCTGACTGCAATTCGGGGACCGCTTTGTGCGGTTTTGCAGGTATTGTGGCTCACTGCTTCGTGGTTACTGTGCCGGGGATTCGGTGCACTGTCGCTTTCTCCCTCGGGACGCCCCCAGCCACGAGCTGCTCGTCAGGGTGCCCGGTGCCACAGTGTTAATTGCCGCTCTCGGGCCGCCTCACTCTTTCGCCACAGAGGCGGTCACGTTCTATTGCAGACTGTCTCAGCGCGAATCCCATGCCATGGTTCCCCTCTCCCATGTGCGATCCCAGCCGGGAGGCCACCAAGATTTTGAAGGGTTTCTGTGGGGTTCTGGTACCGGCTCAGTCTCTGTAAGTGTAGATTGAATCAGGATTTTGGCATCAGCAGAGCTCACAGGGGAGCCACCATTTTAGACGGCTCTCTAGCGCCCTCACAAAGGTATATTTAAATGCAATTATTTTGTCTCAGAAAATCAAATCCATTGTTCTTATTTTTCTATGCGAAATTGACAACCATTGCAGTGATTAGTGGATGTCTGGTGAACCAATTATATAACTCTTAGAAGGAGATGCCTAAAGTAGTTAATTGACCCTAAGCCTTAGAAATAATTAAGTTATGGAGAGAATGTGTATGCATTAACTTAGACTCTAGTTAACAGATGATCATAAGCAACAGGTGTCCTCAACTAATAAGGGTGAAGCAACACACAGATGAAATTCAGCTAATGTATAAAACAAATTGACATAACAATTGTGCAATATTACAGATGATTATTGGAAGTACATTATCAGTTGTACTTTTTGAACTGTGTGTCTCACTGAAAAAACAAACACTGAGCTTTATTAAGCAGACAAGCACATATCAAATACCTATACAAACAATGTATTACCATGTATGATGTGTTTGTGCACATTTTCTATACATTAACAAATAATCATGTGTTGAGTGGCAGAAACATAAATGTTGACTCTGGATGCAGAATATTCTGAATCTGAAAATCGCAATATGTTGTTTTCACCATATCACATGTGCATTTAGAGAATCATTACAAAAATAAATATTCCAGCTCAACATTTGGTTCTCACACCTGACGGGTGGTTAGGTTGCAGCTGGCATATCCCTTTTGTCATAAATCTAATCGAATGGGCAAAAAGAAACAACGAGAAATGACCAGTATGTGTGAGAAAGCACGCAAAACCTATCACAGGGTCTGTCTAATCAGAAATGCTGTCTCAAATTATGGTGTGTGGGTAGAGTTTGCTGGGTATTTAAGTTCAAGCAGATAGGAAGAAGAGAGATTTTTCTAAAAACAGAAGTAAGGGAACGTATCTGACAGGAGAAAAGCAAATTGGAGGCCAAAAGGATGTAGGTGATGGAAATATCTCTCTAAAGGGACTTTTCCAGACTGGAATGAGTGCAGATGCCTTTTCCCAAAGCAGGAACAGATTACCTGAGAGGGATTTTGCAGTAAGGGCACAGACTGAAGGAAGAGCTTGATGGGCCAGCTGCCTGGGGCCAGTCAATGTGCCTATCAGCCCTGGGGCGTTGAAAGAGACAAAAATTGAGTACATGTAAACAGGATGTTTGAAACATATTTTCTTAAAATGTATTAAATCCCAGAAAGCATTGAAAAATATTTTGGGAGCCCACATATTTCTAAAAGTTATATCACTGAAAAAGGAACATAGTGCAATTCGTATGTGGTTTCTGATTTTTATTTGAAATTATTGTATTGGGACTTTCCCCTGCACTTGGGATTTTTGGAAGCTTTAGACATGTCAAAATTGAAGGCGGTGTAACAAGCCTTCTGATTAGTGCCTGTCATAGTGAATAATGTAATTTAAATCTGTTCATTATGGAACACATTGAATTTGGATTTTGTGATTATAAACCTGGTCCCTTGCAAATAGTGAGTGGGGTAGGCCCCACTGTCCCAGTAGTCCAAAATGAATAGATACTTTGAGAAACCCAAGATTTTACAACTATTTGCACCAAATTCAACATCGTAAATATGCTGACAAATAGCGTGTGTGCTCAAGCTAGGAGACAATCGTTTTTCAATGATAGTTGCCATCATTTTAGATTTAAAGCAACTTGACTAGTGGAAAATCGTATTTGAGCTGTAAATGCAGTACTCTTTTTGTTGTACACTTTCTGAGGATAGCTTCACTGTTCTATTGCATGGTGGATGCAGGAAACAATTGTCTAGAGTTGTTTGAGTTAATCTTTGCAAAATGTTCAGGAGTGTCCCTACATATAAAAGAAAACAGTGCTCAGATGTGAATTATATAGTAAATAAAATATCTGACCACGTAGTCTAGAATATTCATTCGTATTTGTTGTTTTAATGAATTGATGTCTCTGCAAGTAGGTTGGTCATAGTGTATTATTTTTCATTGCAATCTGAATTTATTTATAGTGTCTTAAACCATACTTGCTCAGTATCTGGATTCAGGGGATCACCTGCATTTATCTGATTTAATATTTTATATAAAACAAAATACTATGATTAAATAGCACAGATTGTCAGTTGGGATTTTTGCAGTGGGTATAGTATTATTTATTATTATTATTATTATTATTATTATTATTATTATTATTATTATTATTATTATTATTATTATTTATTGACTCATTTATTTGTAGGGTGCTGAAAGCCCATAGGCATCAGGGCGCCATATAGAGACATCAACTTTCACATAACAGTTGACTATGTAATGGACAGAACACGAGACACTTGGGATGCCAAGACACAGAGAAGGACAAGTACTACTCAGGGATGTCTAGTTCATTTGAATTGGAAAGTTTTTAATTGCTTTCGCAATCTGAGGAGGTTTTATTCGGATCTCAAGTTCAATGGCAGTTTATTCCATTGCTGAGCTGATCGATTGGGGAAGGCTTTACCTAACCCATTTGTTATCCTATGATGGTTTGTTGTAACAAGTCCTTGCGTCTCGGATCTAAGGGTATGGGTTGGGGTGTGGCTCACGATCTTGGACATATAGTAGATCTGTGCCATGTCTACAGAATCAATAGAACATAATCCTTTGCCATTTCATTATAGTTTGTATGTGTGTGTGCGTGTGTGTGGCAGTGTAGCACTTCCAACAGTATACTTGTGGCATCTCTTTTTCAAACGTTTTCACTCAGAGTAGAAAATCACCCACTTGTGCAAGCACTAGCATTTGGTGGCACTCCCAAAGCTTTACCTACGCCAATCTGTTTATCATCCCACCTTCAGGAATATGCATACAGCCTCATCTGTTGCCCTGGCAGGCACAACACTCTCTCAGAATGGCACTCCAAAATTCCCCTGCCTGATGCTATTATTGTGCTGGAAGATGAAGAGGTGCTGAAAGCCTGGTAGAGATCTGTGAGGATGACAGAGATATTCTAAAGGCGGCATGCACATGTTATTTCTTGGGGAGATCTTGGATTGTGAAGGGCTACCAGAAATGCTAGCGGTGGGTAAACGTGTACAGCTCATTTCTGGTGCCTGGGCATTTCATCAAAACATGGGTGGTGGATCATCACACCATTAAACTATATCTTCCTCCTCAAAATGGCCTCATTGAGCATTAAAGCACTGTTATCTTGGAGTACATCTAGAGAGCATGGAGCAGCGATCTTAGTGTGTGGGCTAAAGTCAATGGGCCTCATTACGAGTCCGGCAGTAGCCGTGCTGGAAAAAAATGTCAGGCTGCCGCTGGACCCATATTACCATTCCGCCTCTGTGATTGGCGGAATCACTAGGGCATTACAACCCCGGTGACCCGGTAATTCCAGAGGCGGAATTCTGTAAATCCCCATTCCCATGGAGTCCCATAACACTCCATGGGGATGGGGACCATGGAAACACTGGTTCAGTCTATGACAGAGCCAGTGTATCCATGTCCGCCTGCAGGCGGGTGGTGTTAAACCCGCCAAGTCAGACCTGGCGGGAGTGACACCTCCCGCCTGCAGGACTCTGAATCAGCCGGTCTGGAAACAACGGTGGCAGCGGTTTTACCGCCACCATTCTTTCCGGACCGGCAGGGTCGTAATGAGGCCCAATATATTGGTCTCCATAAACCTGCAAGTTCCCCATGGGGTCACAAAGGTGCCTTCTTTCCATCTTTGGAGCAAGTACAATGGACATGGAAGAGATTTCAATGAATGAATATGAATGTGGACAGGCTCCACATTTTGGATTAAACCCAATGCACTGCATGCAGAGACCCCGATTTGTCCGGTTCCTTAAATAGCTGCACTCAATTCAGTCTCTTTGGGAGCAGCCCCCTTATCGATTGAAGAGTGAAGATGAAAAGGCAATTGCAGTGGTAGTTGAATAATTGTTGAAACAAGGTATCATTGTCATGACTGCTAGTCCATGCAATACACCAATTTTGACAGTGAAGAAACCAGGCAGACACCAATATTGTATTGCAAAGAATGTTCAGGTTGTAAATACAACAGTCCTGCTCATAGTCCGGAGTTGCCTATCTATTCTTTCTTGCATTTCAACTACTGCAAATTATTTCACTGTTATTGATTTGCGCTCTGCTTTCTTCTCAATCCCTATAAAATGATCTATAAATAGATGTTCTTTTTACTCCTTTGATGTTGCCTAATGAACTGGCAGTGTTGAATTATGCCACCAATCAGGCCCCTAAAGACAAGGGAACCAAAAGGAAAACCCTTGCCGGGAAAGTGGCGTGGGAGGCTGCCCCTTTTCCACAAATGCCTCACTGTGAAAATATTTCCATAATCTCAGGTACAACCACCACCTTACTTTTCATTTGATGAAGTTGCTAGGATTCGGGACAATTCCCCACATACTGAAAATACTGCATTTTACAGGCCAATATCCTTAATCAATATAGAGGCAAAGATATTTGCAGCCCTGATATTGGAAAATCTCCTGAAATGGATGGAGGAGAAAGAAATTCTAGACGCGAGGCAGTTTGGATTTAGGAAGGACTTGGGGACGGATGCTGGGGGTCTGCTAGTAGCATTGTTGCAAAGTAAGGCAAAGAAAAGTGAGTCTGTGCCATTGTACGCAGCCTTCATGGACCTAACGGCCGCATTTGACATGGTTGACAGACCGATACTATGGCAAAGGCTTATTGCCTTAGGAATTGAAAGCGGTCTGTTAGCCATGATCATTCACCTCTACACAAATACAGTCTTAAAAGTTAGGCTAAACAAGGAAGGACTGATGTCTAGAGAAATAAGTGCTAGAAATGGCTTGAAGCAAGGATGCTCTTTGGCAGCGATTTTGTTTAATCTATATGTCTCAGGAGCCAATGCTAAACTAGAAGCTGTTGGGATGTTACCACCCAGGATCGGGGGGGATTGTGGTGAATTGTGTTTCATATGCTGACGACTTCTTGTTAATGGATCGGTCAAAGATAGGGTTACAGAGGTTAATAGATGCTTTTTCGGCTTTCATTAAAGACTTAAAACTGAAAATTAATCCTACAAAAACTGTTGTAATAAATTTGGGGGAATGTAACAGTGTAAGCTCAAAGCCAGTGTGGTGTGTGGAAGGAACCAAGTTAAGATTGCAGAAAGCCGTAAAATATTTAGGTTATACCTTTGCAAGTAACATGACGGTAGGCTTTGCAAAAAGATGCTTAGAATCTAAGGCGAAAGAGGCTGGAAATCAACTAAAAGCCATTGAAAGGAAGTTTGGCAAATTTACAATGAAGGGATGCAGAGATTTCTATATGCTAAAGGTTATACCAAGGCTAACATATGGTTTGGAATTCTATCCGATGAAACTGACTCCTATACTAAAAACTATAGAAGCATCAATTTGGAAAAAAGTATTATTTTTCATCCCAAAGTGTACACCATTGGAAGTCATAAGATATGAGTTCGGTCCCTGTTCACTAAAATGCATAATGGAATGTAAAAGAGTGATGTTGTACAGAAAATGCATTTTGGCTGGGCCTAATTCACTATATAAAATAATAAATGATGATGTAACAGAGAAATATATGACGGATTTAGAACTAGAAGTGAAGAATATTTTATTTAATCTTGGTGTCTCAATGAAGTGTCTCTTAGAGAAACCTACAAAGATCAAAACATTGAGGAAAGCTTTTGATTGGGTGAATAACAACGTAGTGATTATGAATTCAAAGCTATACAATCAAGTAGTATCCATGTGGAAATGGCTACCTGAACTCGAACCATATTTAACAAAGTATCTGTCTAGGAAACTCTGAAATAGTGTGATGAGATTTAGGTTCAATGTCCTAAATACAAATGAAATCTGTCACGCTAGAAAATGAAGCACTGTGCACAGGAATTCCTCTAGATTCTGTGAAAACTCAGAGGCGGTTGAAACATTAGGTCACTTGCTGTTAGTATGCCCTATGTTGGCGAATGAAAGACTTGTTCACTTCTCTGAATTTGTACCTGATACATCACATGTATTTAGGGAACAACTGTGGTTTGAAATGCTGCATGGGACAAACACAGCACTGAAGTGCAAAGTGATAGACTTTTTAACAATAATCTGTAAAGTGACGTGACAAAAGATCCGGCAAGTGCAAAGTCTGAGTTGGAATGGGGCAAGGAAGTGCAAAACTACTTGCATTAAAGACTATCAGAATATAAAGGTTGAAAGTGTCTTCTAGAACGCCTAGTGAGGACCAAGGTTATATAGATGAATATGTTCTTAAACAAGGATATGAGATATATGATTTTAACTTCGAAAATTATGAAATGTACTCGTTGTTTAATGAGTTGCAAATTGCTGTTATATTGATTTGAAAGTCTGTTTTTATGAGTTTTATGAGTTTTGTATATTCATTGATTTGTAGAGGTTTGAATAAACCAAATACAATAATTAAAAAAAATAATGCATATGGGTAAAGCATTGTGCTAATCTTGTGGGTTGTTGGTGGCCCTCAATCTCTTTTTCATTATTTTGCGTGTGTGTCTCATAGGGTTGCACATGTCATTCAATAGGGGTATGTTTATGGGTGTTCAAAATAAATGGAATAGCACAATAGGCAGTGCTTGCTATGCCAAAGACATAAGATGGACAAGAGTGTTCATTTGAGACAAGGGACCACCCAACACCCTTGGTGCCTTTCATTAATTTATAATGCAACTTTATTAAAATGCTAAAAAGTGGAAAGTCGAAAGTGCATGCCTGCCATCATAGATATGTTTTCTAACTAGGTGGAGGTTTATACATATCACAAAGCTGACATGTACACAGGGATTAAAGCATTGTTAAAAGGTGGTGTGCCTCACTTCGGAGTGCCAATCAGTATTAATAGAGATCTTTGAACAAACTTCACGGGGAAGATCATGCATGAACTGTGCAAGGCCCTAAAGATTTAACAGATCATATCATTCATGTCCATATCATTCAACAACAGTGTAGTAATGGAAAGGTAAAACAGGGTCTTGAAAAATAAATTGTCTAATCTACTCTGAAACTGATCAGAAGTGGCTGGATGCACCACTACTTTCTCTAATGAGCAGTTGGAGCACTGTGTGTAGGACAAATGGTTTAAATTCCCATGAAACCCTTCCTGCAGACCAATATACAGAGTGTAACCAAGTTCCACTAGTCAAAGCAAATTTACAATTGCTAGATTATGCAGTATTACGGTATTATCAAACAATGATGCAAACTGTCAGTCCTATTTATGTGAAGGTTCAAAAGACATTGCCAAATGAACTTGAAATGTGCTGAAACCAGGTGCCCTGTCCACACCAGAAGTCATCAACATAAGAATTGCCTGGAGCCATGTTGAAGCAAGTAATTTGAAATATGGTTAACCACTAATACAGCAGTGTGCTGCAATTATGTAACAACATGGGTCCATATCAGATTTTGTAAGACAGCAGAACCATTTCAGAATTAATTTGTTGTAGGGACTAATAACTGGTGGACTAACTCTGGTGTAGGTTTATTTTGCATACAGGTGAGGTGAGCTTTACCCAGCACACTGTTGAATTGGAGTTGGGAGATGCGAAGATGTGCATAAAAGAAATTGAATCTGTAACTACTGAACAAGTCAGGATCTGGAATTGGTGGGAAAAGAACGGTTGTAGTTTGGAATGTGGTTAATCTGGAACTGGTTCAACAGCAGTCGGGATAACTTACTATTTGGGTCTGTTCCTGGGGTAAAGAGAATACACTTATGACAAGTGCACTCAAGCTGTAGGACACTCCCAAAACGGCCCCCCAATGAATGGGAAAGAAAAGCTCGTTATAGCCCATTTTTAGCCAGTCACCCCATTAGAGAAACACAACAAAGGTGTCCCCAAAAAGTAACAAAGAAACCCCAAAATGTGTGTCCCTCCCACAAGGAATACTGGGTGGACAATACTAAAACAGAAGCAAACCTGACCTTTTCTTGTTCAACTCCTTTCTATTTTGCGCTCTAATGAAAACACATGAGTAAATCAGTGGATGGCAGTGTAAGGAACTCATGGTGGCAACAGTAAAGATAGACACAAGCTTTATAAATAAATAAACTAAACAAGTGATCACAGTGCAATGGTGTTTATTGAACAATGAATGGAGGGTGGATAAACGCCTAACCTAAACTTAAATCTAAGGTGGGAGCAAGCGTCAACCATCAAAAGAAAAATAAGGGAGTCCTAGTGGCATTGTGTCAAATAAAAGGGCCTATAATGAAAAAAAAACAATTTCCAAATCCATACAACTAATTATAGAAAGAGTGCGGGATAGGGTTTTGAAGTGTTCACAAATATTATGTCAGGATGTGATTGCCAGGGGTCTCCCTTCCCCACGTTTTGAGCACGGCACAAGGTGGAGCTCCTCAGCACAGCACACGCTCCAGCTTTCTCAGCACAAGCTGACAGTTCAATATCAGCTATCGGGTTCTTCGATGGTCAATTCTCTTTCACTAAAAGTCTCTTGCCTTCAGGGGCCCGATGTACTCAACGAACAAACAAAAAGTTCTGTTCCACATATACATTGGGTGATGGTTTTACCTCTGAGTCTCCCTTTACCGGGTGCAGACCCTTCTTGAATTGCAGCCTCTCTCTGCCGGGTTCACTATGGCTTTCCTCTACTTCACAAAATCGTATTCAACAAATCGATTACAAAGTTCCTTTTTTAATGAACTTTGGGTGGTAACTTTCCACCCCTGGATCACCCTCTGCCGGGCTCAGACCCTACTGACAAGGGGGATAATTCACTTCCCCTGGTTTTTAAATACATCTTGCATTCATAAATCGTATTGTGCTTTTAAACAGTTCTTCAGGCTTTTCCCCTTTTTCTCAGCTCCCCTACCCAGGTGATCCTCCCTCGCTCATCTTCCCCCAGGGTTGGGATCGGAGAGCGCTAGCCCATCCCTGGCCACCTGAATAAGGGACTCCTGAAGTCTACCTGGGAGAATAACCTTAGGTTTCCCACAGTAACTGCGCACAATGAAAGTTGAAATGAAAAAGATAGTTGATGAGACCATGGTAAAGAGTGAGTTTCTTTATCACGTTTGGGTAAACAACAAATTAGATACTGTATTAGGGCCATCAATGTGAACACTAGAAGATAAAGTACCTAATCAGGATCAAGGATGTTATCCAGTCACATATGTAGTACAAGATGCAATCACGGTGGAAAATTGTACATACCTGAGGTGCTGAACAAAGTTTTGAAAGTACCGTCTACACTTGAGCTGTGGCAAAACATGGGGAAGCTTTCAAGTTGGCAGTGCAAAATCAAGATTGTACATTTCTCTTTTTCAGCATATGGGCCCATCATGGGAACATGGTCCTCCGCCTATAGAATTCTAACCACGCATGGTGCGGTCAGCACCCACTTGGTGCTGGTCCCCCTCTCCAGCTGGTTTTCCCTTTACTATTTGCAGTTCTTTGAACTCTTCTCAATCTGCTACTTTGTGGGTTTCATTCAACACATTTCAGTTTCTTTTCGGTTTCTCCTTCGACTCACGGGCTGTGATGCACTGCTTGGCTTTCCTTGTCTCTGGAGACAAGGTCTGTACGATGGTAGCAGGAGTCGTCCTTGCTCTGGCTTATCAGCACAGGCATGCTCTGGGTACCGCTGACATCTATGGCAACACACTTGGGCTATTGTTTGCAGTCTTATGTTTCATTTTATGAAGGCTTTTTGGGTGTGGGATGGAAAGAGCAAGGTCGCTTCACTCCTTGTCACCCTCTCGGTTTCCGCCGCCTTTCTCCTTCTCTTAAACTGCTGGGTCCGGGTAGCTGTCTACTCGTGCATTCTGCCTTGCTCGTCATGGGCTTTCTTGCTTCACCTTTTATCCCTATGGTGAAGGGAAAAGGGCTGTCAGCTGTGTGTGATTCTGGTTAATAGCCTGACTTTGCCTGACCCTTGTATTGGGACATGTCAGGTGCACAGCTTGGTGGTCAGTCTGTTGTTTTTTACGGTGTGGAAAAGTGTTGGTGTTGGAAAAGAGGAGATGCCGAGTTTCCAAGTATTCTGCTTTACTCGAAGGGCAAGAGGTGTTATAGGGAATTATAGGTGGTTTGATACACTTAGAAGGGTGAAACTGATAGGATATGTGAGACAGATGGGGATGGCAGGGTTTACTATCTTGAAATAAACAAGAGGGATTGTAGGAACAGTAGTGTTTTGTCCTAGTAGACTGGGTGTTCGGAAAAGAATAACCAGAAGGACGTGGAGACGAAGGATGGGGAGTATTTGAGCTGCAAGCAGGAAAACAAGGATTCTGGGAGTTGTGGGTTTTGAGTGCAACAGGGTTTGGGCTCCTAGGGCATCTATCAGAACTGAGGGTTTGTGGGATTGGAATAAGGGAGATCTTTTGGGTGAAAGGGAGGATGAGTTGGTGGAACTTATAAAAGCTTAAGGAAGCTCATCTTCATCATACCTTTCTTCAGCATAATACTGCTTCTCACCTTGGATATTTCCCAAGCATAACCCTGGGCTCCCCTACCCAGGTGATCCTCCATCACTCATTCACCCCCAGGGTTGGGATCCAAGAGTGCCAGCCCATCTCTGACTACCTGAATAAGGTACTCTCAAGGGCTACTTGGGAGAATACCCTCAGGTTTCTCATAGCAGGTGGCACAATGAAAGTTGAAATGAAAAAGATAGTTGGTGAGGCCATCGTGAAGAGTGAGTTACTTTATCACGTTTGGGTAAACAAATCAGAGACTGTAATAGGGCCATCAATGCGACTACTAGAAGATAAATCACCTAATCAGGATCAAAGATGTTATACAGTCACATATGTAGTACAAGATGAAATCACTGTGGAAAATTGTATATACCTGAGGTGCTGAACAAAGTTTTGAAAGAACCGTCTATGCTTGAGCTGTGGCAAAACATGGGGAAGCTTTCAAGTTGGCAGTGCAAAATCAAGATTGTACACTTCTCTTTTTCAGCATGTGGGTGTTACGCTCACCTGGTATCCACGGGGACGCCCTTATGCCCTGGCTGCCGGATTCACCCTGGACCCTTCCCGATTCCAGACAGTGCCTTTCTCTGGGTTAGAGTGACCAAGTTAACTTCACTGGTGCTAACCCATTCAAGTGTCTTTAAGGAGGTAAGTCTGGTTATAGCAGTCTTAAAATGTCCTTGCTTTCCGTTCTTGCTATTAATGTCTTTTCTTTTTTATTCCCCCTTAGGTGCACGGAGGTTCGGTGGATGCGCTGCTTGGATCACACTCCTGTCAGGATGATGGACGCAGGAGCGTATGATGGATGGTAGGTTAAGCGCTAAGTGTGGCGCGGTAATATCTTTCTAACCTGTATTCTTTATTCCTTTTCAGGTCGTGATGGTCTTTCTGGGCGTGTGAAGATTTCCGGAGCGGAACCGGCAAGAAATGCCCAGCCAGGTGAGGTTCTCGTGAGCACTGCCGTAAATGCCGTGAGTAACCTGTTTTAACGTTGTCCTTCTTTCTCTCTCCCTCCAGGTGCTTCGTTCCGGTGTGTGCGTGGTGTCCCGATGATGCTGCCGACTGGATGGAAGACCGCGAGCAGCAGGAAGACGGATAATCGACGGTTGGAAAGTTGCAGATAAGCATAGACTGCTAATGATGTTCTTTTGCCTACTCTGCAGGTCCGCTGTTCAAGGATCGCCGGATGCTGGTCTCTGGACATGATGAGCGTCATGCTGCTGGCTGAAGAATAACGCAGAGAACGTCCTGTAGCTTGGGTGTGGTTTTTATAGCCTCCCCTAGTAAAGTAGTCCAGATAAAGAAGTCCGGGCTGCCACACCCAAAACACTGCACCGCACAGTCTGGTTCTAAGAACTAGACTGTGTGGGTGCCTCCATGTTGACTGCAGGCCTCCAAGGAAAATGTAGTCCCTTCAAAACAATGTCCCAGCCTGAACATGAGCCTGGCGCCAAAGGTGCCAGGACTGACTCCAGGAGAGTCCATGATGATAATGCAAGGCCCTTGGGGCCACAAGTAAACCCTGAGTCCTAACCCTACCTGGCATGTGACCAGGCCAGTGGGGTTTTGGGTCACGGGTCGTGACAGCGGGCCCATAATGGGAGCATGGGACTCTGCCTATTGAATTCTAACGCGTGCATGGGCCGGTTGCAGATGAGACTGGGTGATCCACAGAGATGTCTGTGAAATCAGAATTCCCAAATAGATCAGTTCATAACTACTTCTGAGATAAAGTACAATGTGCGGATGTTCCAAATCAGACCAGAGTGGACCCTGTGGCCACTGGAGTCACCAATACTTTTAGGGCATGACCAAATTCAGGTGCTGCCATCTAACGACTGTTGGAGAGAAGATTTGCTGGGAAGGTGAAACGAAAGGACTGAGGCAGAATGGCACATGGTTGTTTGCTGCAAATAAAAGATGCATCCACCCTGCTGCAGGACTGGAATAAGTTGTGAATGTTGTACTTGCCACTCAGATAGAGAAACATACTATATATTGGCATGTATAATTGAAAATGCAAGTACATATTTGATGTCATTTAATTTAATTGGTCTTCTCTAGTACTTCAACAATTTGATGACTTATTAGAATGTTTAAACCAGGTTCTAAATACTTAGTAGATAAAGGAAGAAATGAATGTTTTACAAGTGACATATGAAGCTGAGAAGAATGTCTTTAAGTTGACACATTGAATGCCCACCCTCTGTACTTCAAATGGTACATCATGTAATGTCACCCAAGCATTCATTGACAGAATCTATATATGTTACAAAGCTGCTCTCTGCCATCAAGAGCGCCAATCTGCCCCCAAATTCCACACATAAAACTTTTAACATCACCAACTCATACTCTAAACCACACAACATCCCCACCTCACCCCAGGACATACTGGGCGAACCAGATTCTCATCCACCAAGCATTTATGAATGAAAACTCAGGCCCCACACCCACCAGCCTTGAAAAAGACCTGCCAGGTCAAAACACGTGTTGGCACCACTTGTTACTCTTTCATTTGAAGAATTCAATTGATTAAAATCAAAAAGAAAAAATGAACTTTGTGGACCCTATTTCTCCACTCACCTGAGCTAAAAAGAAAGGAAGAATCATATATATACAATGGTGGCACACACGCCGAATGAGTAGAAACTAAAACCAGTTTTCCATCTCACAGAGTTACCCCAGCCACATTACAATTAAATTGCATATGTGTCTGCCCTCTGGGCCCAGTTAAGCTGTGGGAAGATGGTGTGTATTCCCCAGACAGGCCAGACCCTGCCTGACTGGCAGGAATGTAGCCTAGTGGATTGCCTCTCTTTATTCCTTTGTAAGGGCAGGCAAACCCCTTCTCACTCAACAGGACGCTGGCCTGGGAACAGGAATCGAAGGGCACACTGATTCACAAAGAGCCAGGCCTCACACCAGGGGGCTACATTTTTAAAGGCTTTTGTTTCTACTTAGAAGGAAAATAGTGGGGTTGGTGTAGCCAGGGTGAGATTTGTACGGTTTTGGGGAGAATTCTGGCATTTTGTTTCTCTCTTCCTCTCTTTCTCTTTCCTGTGCCCTCCGTTTCATGTAGCACGAAGCACTTTGGGCATGATGTCAGAAGGCAAAGTCCACTCATTTCAAGAGCGGGGAGTGGACCCCTAAAGTGATATAGCTTTTGTACAATCACCTGTGGCAAGAAGGGGTCCCACACTACTTCGTTGAATCATCTTGAAACATCTTTGGATCATAATTTGAGAAGGTTTTGTTGGACCCTACTGGGAGGCCAGTCCTTTCCAGAGTCCTCCAGTTGTGAGGTGAAGGCAGGTGTTCCAATGCAGTGGACAGCTCTGTCCCCTAACCACCCACAGGGACCATTGGGGGTGACCTGCTCTTGGGACAGGATTGTTCTGTCTTCCAGCTACAGCAGTACCCAGGACATCACTGTGTTGGAGGAGCCCTGCAGTTGTGGGCCAGCCTCTGCTGTGTTTTGGAGTTTGAGAAAAAAGACCCATCTGTTCCCTGAATCCCTGGAGTGTGACTCACAGCAATCTAAGAAGTGACCTACTGCTGGAGCAAGCCTGCTTTCTTCCAACCACTTTGATACACAGGACCTCACCGTGTTTAAGGATCCCTGCAGTTGTGTGCCAGCCTCGCTCGTGTTTGGGAGCATGAGAAAAGGACTCATGTTGTCCCTGAATCCCTAGACTGGGACTCACAGCAACCTAAGAAGTGACCTGTTGTTGGAGCAAGACTGCGTTTCTGCCAGCCACTTTGGTACCCAGGACCTCACTGTGTTTAAGGATCTCTGCAATTGTGTGCCAGCCTCCCTTGTGTTTGGGAGCTTGAGAAAAGGACTCATCTTGTCCCTGGGACATGGATTTGGCACTCACAGCAACCCGAAAGGCAAGACAGTCAGGGTTCTAGTGTTGGTTGCCATTGAACTGCTTGGAGCATGTTTCAAAACCTGTTCAGCACATTTAAACCAGCAGGACCATCCGTTGCTCCCTTTTGTGCTCTCCTGAACTTGGCACTGATCCAAGAAGTTTGGTTTCACACAGCCGAATAATCAAAAACTACAAACAAGGTAGTATTGACTGCTAACTGCCCCCTTGGTCCATTTGTGGACCATTGAGACTGCTTTTGTCGCCCTTTTTGTTCACAAGTACATATCCTTTTTTAAGAACATTGTTGATTTTGCATGCCTTTTACCCCTGATTCATAACCCAGCGTGCTGCATCTACTACTTTTGTTTATTGTGTTTTCTTTCCCGAGGGGTGGGTTTTGTGTTGTGGCTTTCTAGTTAGTTATTATTGTACATGGTGTGGTTAATTATAGTATATACATTTTTATAGAACAATGACTGTACATTCCTTTATTTTGGACTGTAATACTTAGCAGTTTGGGTTGCTACTGAACCACATTTGTACCCCTCTTAAGAGTATAGCCTTCCTCCCGCCCACGTTACCAAAAAAGCTAAAGAGGTATAGCCCTTGACTGTGTCTGTTTTACCTTTATGATTGTGTTGGCTCTTGGTTTGTAGAGGTATGAGGGCTGAGTAGGCGTTTTAGCCTATGTTCATCCTTATACTCCTGCAGGACAGAAGTAAATTAATCACACGCATCCCTCAAGGACTCAGCAGCACAAATCATTCTACACTATCCCAACACTCACCCATCACTCCAGCAGCTCGTTCCCAGCTCCAATGACTACAAATCCCCCATAGAATCACTTTCAAAGAACTCTGCATCATATACAAGGCCGTCCACCGCAAAACCCCATTCTATCTACATACCAAAATGAAAACCATCGCCCACAGAAAAACCAGGCAAGCCACCTGTGAAACACTTGTGTATAGGCGTGTTACAAATGCCATATCATATCAGAACTAAAATATTCTTCAAATTCCACTCTGCAAGCTAACCTTCACACAAATACCAGCCTTCACCCAATGGGCACACCAAGCCTGGAATGTCCCCCACCCACATCTGTGTCGCAGCTTTCATAATCACCTTGCACAAAAGCCTCTATACTAATTTATGTATGATGAAGCAATCTGCTGCACATGCAGACAGTGTCACATACATGGTGTATTACGTATGCCAGAGAGGAGCGGGGTTTACACTACGTGTTCACTGTTCAGAAAACCCAGGGCCCAACAAACCCTCCCTGGCATACAAACGGAGGACTCAGACAATACAAGTTAGAACTGCCCTTTATTTCCATAACAGAGAGGCATCAAACAGGAAAACAGAATTCTCCAGCAATCACAACTTCTGAGCCCGTGTCGTGCCCTTTTCTTGAGGTCTGACGTCAAACGTCAGTGCTCTTCCCCAAAAACATGAGAGCATGCACAATTGGGTGATTGGGGTGGTAGTACCTATAGATAGCACATACAGAGGTTATCTGACTGGTCCTTGCATGTCAGGTGGGTTTGCCTGAACCTTCCCCAGAAACAATCTATTACATTGTTGCATTGTCGCAGGATTACCATTGGCCCCGGCCCTTTGACATCCACCCCTGGATTTGTGTTTCCTGATTGGCTGGAGCAGATCTACTCAGACCTGGGACCCAGCTCTGCTCTGTTCTCAGCACTCTGTGCACCTTCTCAAGGTGCTGGGAAACACTATGGGTCTGATTCACAAAACTGTTTTATAATGGCGCAATCCCACAGGAAAGTATTCTGTGAATCAGGCCCTATGTGTCCCCATTATTGCCATCAGTATTACCACTTTTGGTGCCTGCAGGGTTGCAATGTTGTAAAACAACACATGTATCACTTAGTATCTGCTTCACAGGGAACTGCTCCTCTTCCCACCATGAGTAAAGAGCAATCAGTGATCATTTAATTCTAGGCTGCTATAAGTGATTGTTTATTCATCTATTTTGCAGGTAGCTCTTGTCTCTGAGGCTTAGGAATGTTCTGCTTGTCTCTTACCATGACTGCAAGCCCTGGACTGGCGCTTCGGGCAGCCTAATTTTGATTTTCTTTGTCTCTCGTTCTGAGGCCTGTAGCTTTATGTAATTCTACTATAGCTATACTATAATTGTTAATTGTTATATGTCTATATTGTGCTATTCTTCTTATAGATTAGTAGTCTTTTGGTTCTCCAGATTCCTTATACGATCCTGCAGTTCCATATGATAAGTTGCAAAAAGTGTCTGCAAGCTTGCTCTGCATCTCTTGTTTCCTTGTGTTTCTGCTTTTTGGTTAATGAGAAAAAATAATAAAAGCTTTTGACAGTATGTAGATGTTGTCTGTCCTCTATCTACAAAACTGTGTAAGCATGTTCTTCGTGTGTGCATGTAACTTCATGCTGAGATGCGAGTTTACTTCATGACTAACATTGCTATGTCGTGGTATCGCTAGTGACATCAGCACAGTTAGATATTTGTCATTAGTCAATCAGATCTAGTGAGGCACCACCATCCATGACCAATGAGGCACCTGTATCCAAGAAGATAGCTGGATAAGGTTTGAATGGTTGTCTGAGAGAGTATCTGTTCACATATGTGGATGTCACTGGCCCTCCTGGGGGCTGGTTAAACAGTGACTGGCATCTTGCATTTCTGGCTCTTCGGGCTGTCATGCTTATGGGGGTCAAGAGGGTCATTCCGGGGACCCTCTCTTCAGTCCCCCCACTGTTCGCGACCACTCCACCAAACCTATTCACGTTGCTTTTGGTAGCCATATCTTCGCTATTCCTCCAAGATGTCCATAGTAATTTGCATGTTCATCGAAGCTCCATGTCATGTAACTGCAATCGCCTTCTGGGTTACACCATACCCATTTTGACCAGTACCTTGTGTTGTCTACGGGATCATCAAATGTTATCATCTCAGTCTGGAATAATGGGCACTCCTTTTTTTCTGTCCTTATTTGATTTCTTTCCTCTACTATCTGATCTTCTTCACCATTTGTTTTTATATCCACTATTACTTCCATCCCTATTGTTTTCTCTATTGTCTTGCGGCATTGCTTGATGCAGATCTTTATCACACATAGTGCTACTAGTACTAGTATTAGTGTTCCTAGTAATACTTTTAGTCCATCTTCCATCCATGTTGGCATCCATGAGAATATATATGACAGCCAGCTTTGATCTTTTCCCGTTCCTTTGGCTTCTTCCTCTATTTTGGTGTGCATTTTTGACAATCTTGTCACTGTTTCAGTTAGTGTGCCATTAGCTTCATCATTTGCAGGCACAATGGTACAGCAATAACTCACAATCTTAGTGCAAACTCCTCCTTGCATTGCTGTGAGAAGGTCTCAAACATATCTGTTCTGGAGCTCTTCTTTTATTGTGTTGAAGCCATTTACAGTTAAGTTTATTGTCTGCTTCAGCTCCCATCTCGTAATCTGGAACGATTTTGTTTTGGGTAGGTCTGTACAGCTGGAACAACTGACAAAAAGACCTCCGTCCTGCTGAACAATCAGCGTTTAAGTGGTACATTGTCATGTGATACTTCTGATGCTGATGAGAAGTAGTTTTCTCTTTTATCTCTACTCACTTCTACTGACATATTCTTCCTTTTTGCATTGTCCAATGTAGGGAAGTCTTCTGTTTTGATGTCCTTTTTTGGTACTGATAGTGCTGGTTTATTGATGTCTACCAATGAACATACTCCTCCCCAGTTGGGTGGCAGCTTCTCGTATGTCTTTGGATTCGCATGCCCAATAATGATCCATTAATACTGCCGTCCCAACCTTCACTGCTGGATGTTTTTTGGTGTACTTGCACTCTTTGTTTACTCCAACCTTTACTGCACCATCATTCTGGAAACACAGTACTGGGTTCTTCAGTGTTATTATGGGGATTGGTCCAGCTTCATTATCCATCTAGGTCAGTAACTTTGTACTTGCAGCCCATTCTTTCAGCCATTTATCATTTTCCCCTTGTACTGTGTTTACTGGAGCTTGTAAGAACGTGTATGCTTTGCTGCCTACTACTCCCTCCGTCTATCCTTCAGCTGTATGCACTTGGTCATAAACAAGCAACTGTGGTCATTCCCAACATCCTGGTTCTCCTCCTATTTCCTTGGGTCCCTTCTTAGGACATGGCAATTCTTTCGGCGTTATTGTGTTTGTCTCTCCTTTCTGTAGGCTGTCAGTTATGTATTGTGTAGCCTGTTCTAGTTGCCAATAATTGTTCATCATGTCAATTGTCTTTATATAACTAACTTCAAAGGGGAATTTTGTCTTCGACATCCATTTCAATGTTGCTGTTCTCCCTTGGAATCTTCCTCGGGTTGTAAACATGGACAGGTACATAAGGCATTGTGCTCTTGCTGCTGGTATTTCAGTTGCTACAAACATTCTGGGGCACTCATGGCATCAGGTATTAGTGAACAGATATAGCCGCTCTCCTCAGTGGTTTGTTAACCGTCTTTAGTCATGTGCTTGTACCACATGTTATTAGATACTCGAGCAATATCAGTCTGCATTTGCACTGTGTCAACCTTGTTTTGTACTTACAGTGCTTACCCATCCACCTGACATGGTTGTTCCACCTGCTGGAGTAGGGGTTGTGTTAGTAGGGGATACAGAAGCATTACTAGCAACATATGACACTCACCAAAAGATGAGGGTGAAAATACTACATAAGAATAAGACACAAGACACCATAATCATTCTTTTAATTATTCCCTCCATCACTTACACCTCTTGGATTCTTGTGTAGTTTGAAGATATCAGTTGTTCACTTGCGCAAGACGAGCGTTATTGTGTTACTATTTTATTAATTCAAGCACCGCAAACTTGGTTTGGGTCATTGCAAGGAAAAATAAGGTTTCCCAGGCAACACTTATTCTAGGGTCACTTAGTACTGAAAGTACAGATGGGTTTCCTATCTCTAGGTGTGGGTATACTTGGTCCAAATAAGCTATGAAAACACAGAAAAACACATTAGGAGTGTGCCTTCTTGCGCTGTCTGATCTCCTGACAAATTGGAGAAATTGGCCTTGGAAAGTTCCGGATGAGGCTCAAGGGGAATCATGAAACAATGTAATACTAACAATGCATTAATAACAGTCGCACTTTCACGAGGAGTGTGAAAATAAAAATAATAAACAGACAGTGTTTCATCACTCTGGATGGGTAGGAAGCCCTTTCCCTATCTCTCTTTCTCTGGAACGAGTAATCACAGGGTGTACTCTGCTGGGTTGTGATGCTTTGAGGCACTTGTTTTCTTCTTCTATTTGTGACTCATTGGCCCTTTCATTGTTGGTGTTAGGTGAGGCCACCGCTTTGTAGGGCTCGATGTCTCGTATGTGATTGCAGGTATTCTTTCCTTCCAACTTTACCGCTCTCTCAGTCACTAACTCCACGGTGTAAGGTCCAGTAAAATGTGGCTTGTACCACTTTCTGGTAAAGTTCCTTAGCAGAACTGTGTCTCCTGAATACAACAATGGCTGCTTTAAAAATCCTCTTTTGTTTCAGTGTTGTTGTCCTCTCTCTTGCTTCAGGCCTCTCTCGTTGTCCCTGCAGTTGATGAGAAATAAAAGAGGCAATAGCCATCAAGAAAAAAGCAGTGTATGCGTACAATGGTAGACAATTGAACAAATCGACATGGGCTCAGACAGTAGTAGAACAGTTTCCTAGGTGAACGCTTTGCTAAGAAGGCAAAAACCAAAGACAGCATTACTTTCACAATGTAGTTTAACAATAGAGACAGCACACCTAGGTCTAGGAGTCCTGTATAGTGGGAGAAAGGCCTAGCCTAGGCTTCAAAATGCAATTTAAATACTTTCTCAATGCAATTAAATAAAAACAAACCTAGGTCTAAGAGTCCTGTATAGCGGGAGAAAGGCCTAGGTTTCACAATTTAATTTAAAAATACTTTCACAATGCAGTTAAAATACCGAATACGGCACAATTATTCTAGTGTAGATAAGGTTGCTATGTGGCAGGATTTCAGGGTAGAGCGATGGCTCTATTCCTCACCCGGGCCACTCCTACCTTACTAGTCGCTGATGGTTCACGGCTGGCCATTGACTTCTCCTGCTGACACCTGCAGTCACTAGCTGGAGTCACCTCTGTAGGAGATGCCCTTTGCCTAGGGGCCCTTAGCCGCAGGGGCTGCTGGGCAGAGGGTTGCCCTGCGGAGGTCACTTAAATGTGGCAACTGGCCTATCAGAGAGGAGGGCAGGCTGGGAGGAGGAGGAGGGTGGGTAAGGGGAACAATAAACCAAGGGGGTCGGGGGAAGCGAGGAGGTTCCTCAAAATTGAGACAGAACCAGTCCTCTCTAATATGAGCAGCAAGCACCTCCCTACTACATGTGTAGGATAGTGTAATTCTGTCAGTGCTGTGTGCAAAATTGAAAATGGCATTACCACTTTTTTGAAGTTATTTTGCCACCATAAGGCGTCTGTCAGAGGCACAGTACATCCCCTCTTAATCTATAACTCTTTTTCTCCTCTGGGTGCAGCTCCCTGAAATTCCATAATCTGTGTCACTGGTAATGTGTTCTATCCTTCCTTTAGTATCATTGCTCATCCATAATTGGGTACTGGGGATGAAGTATCCATTTCTAAAATGTCCTGAAAGTAGGCAGTGCATTTTGCTTCCGCATCTGCTGCCTCGTTGCTACTAGATATGGTGTGTCCTTGGCACTTCACCACTGCTGTGCGCTGTGGGTACTGGAGTGCCTCTATCAGTCTGCACAGTAGAAGTGTGCACAACACTGGTGACCCATTAGAACATCTGAGGCCCCTCCTCAGCCAATGTAAAGCCCAGAATGCACTGTGGATGTCACGTACGCTGAATCCGAATACACTGTCACTTCTTTTCCTTTGCTTTGCTCCAACGCCAATATTAAAGCTACTAATTCTGCTGCTTGTGCTGATAAATGTGACGGCAGACATGCGCTTGTCAACAACTCGCTTGTCCCGTCCTCCCTGAATCTCCCATTTGTTTATTAAATAGCTGATGACCCATCAAGATAAAGCACGTCTTCCCCCTCATGTGCATTCTCCTGTACTTTTCTAGTGTCACTGAATTCTTCTATGTTTGCTGTACAGTTGTGCACATAGTCACTTTCTTTACGGGTTCAGCAATGAAAATGAAAGTCATCGGGTTGACAGGTCTGCACCTCAATATCTTGACAGTAACATCTCATACCCTGAAGCTCTCTGTATTGTCAATATCCTTTTGGGTCTTTCCAGTATTTTGCGAAGAGAGCATGCTCCACATAAAGATTGGTCCTGCATCCCATGGTAATACTCACTCATTTTTCTACTGTGAATGCGGCGGCAGCCAAGGCCTGTTTGTATGCATAGTGTCCTCTAATTACTGGGTCTAATTACGCACTGTAATTTGCTAGGGGTTTGTGCCCCATGCTCATGTTTTGTGTCAGTACTGCAGTCATAGTCACTCCATCTGAGTGAGAGAATAGGAATAATGCACTTTGATAGTCCAAGATCCCTCACACTAGAGCTGTGCATATTGCTTATTTCAGCCCGTCCAATGCCTCAGTCATCTATGTTGTCCATTGTAATGCGCCCTCCCCTCCTTGTGGTTCCTTCAGTGCACTCAATAATGGCCTAGTGTAAATACCCTTGCCCTGCAATAATTACATATTCCTAGAAACTGCTGCATGTGTCTTATGGTTGTGGGCCTGGCTGTCCTGCGTATTGCTTCTGCTCTTTCTGTTGTCACTTTTCACCCATCTTGGGATATCATTTGCCCAATGTACAACACCTTTATGGCAATTTTGTAATTTGGCCTTGTCTACCTTGTACCCTTTGTCTGTGAATACTGTCAACATGTGCACGGAGTCCTCTCTACACTGTGTATCTGTCTTGCTGCAAATCAATATGTCCTAGACGTACTGTATAACCGTGCTCTCTAATTCTAACATTTCCTAAGTCCATTTGAAGTACTCTGTTGAATATAGAAGGTGATTTGCAGTACCCTTGAGGAAGTCTTTTATGTTTCCACTTCTTAGTTCTATATAGAAATAAAGTTAATTCCTGTGAGTCTCGGTGTAATGGTATAGAGAAGAAAGCATTCTTCAAATCTATGACCGTGAAGTAGATAGCTTCCATGGGAATGCTAATCAAAATTTTCACTGCATTCAGAACTAAAGGAAATTCTACTTCTACAATATGGTTCAGAGGTTGCACGTCCTGTATAAAATGCCATGACCCCCCTGTTTCCTTTTTGACAAGCTAAACCGCTGTGTTGCACAGTGATTTTGATGGTACTACGATGCCTTGCTGCACTAGTCCTGCTATTGTCTCATAAATACCCTTGTCTGCCTCCCTCGACAGGGGATATTGCCCTACTATTGATAAAATGCCTCCTGGCTTCAGCTTTATTTTCATTGCTCCTATCTCTTTCAGAAGCCCTACATCATAGGGACTTGTGGTCCATAATATGCTGGGGACCTTTGTCAAATCTTCCTCAAGAAATGTCAGTGGTGCCTTTAGCATCATCACCATTCTCTATGGTAACTCTCTGTAATGTATTTTCACCCAGTATGTTATGCTAATTTCAAACACTACCTCTTGATCTGATTAGTTGAATCTGATTCATCTATAACAGTAGTCAATCTGTATCCTTCTGCCATGGTGGTCAATGATTGCCATGGTCATCTTCTGTCATCTGTCCTATGTACTGCTATCCAATCGTCCCCCACTATTACTGCCTCTAATTCTAGGGGCACCATCGTTCCTTCCTTCTCATCTAATGGCAGTTCTGGCCTGAACAAATACTCATTTGAAATGTGCCACATTTTTCCCTAGGAGCCATGATATTATTATTTCTTTCCCATATCAAAATAGCTCCTCATCTGCTGGCACCCCCTTATGTACCTTGCGCCCATAATAAGCTTGAATAATTTCCCTCATGTTTAGAAGGTGTATCCCAGGTGTGAAACACACTATCCGCTTGTCAGTGAATGAGTTTCTTCTGCACTATCTTGGCCTCCTCCTGCTTTCTGCCTCACACTTTTTGTATTTATGACCATGGATTTGCCTCCATCCCCACCAACTTCTTTAGTTTACATTGCACCTGCTCTGGCAACCCATGGCATAATATATGAAAGAATAATGCCACTGTTTTGTCCCAAGGTTCTCGTGTTTCAAGGCACCATAACTCTTGAATAGCCTGAATATATTGTAGGGGATCTTCGTCTTCCCGCATCCTATGTGCCATGAATACACTAATGATCACACTAATATTTCACATGTCTGGGTACTGCATCCGTACCGCTTGCCATACGGCCGCTCGGCAGTTAGCAAATGGTGAACCATTGTGTGCCGTGTTCTGGGTTGTTACTCCTGGATACCCCACCCTTATCCATGTGTCATCAGCAGCCTCTCTGAGGACTGCCACTAGTAAACCTTTTATTTGTATGTTTCTTTCTTGGGGGCATTGATTTCCTTGTAGGTGACCAGCGGCGGAGGGTGTCTGGACTCTATTATATGCTGAGGCTTGTGCTCAGTCTACGCAGCTGCCTTTGTTCTCTTCCCCCCACTCACTACCAGGGCAGTCTTTCCTCACTGCCTGTTGGTGGGAGGAGCGGATTGGCTCTGGTAATACCCTATGACTGCTATAAGGTTTGAACGTAGCCAGCGCAGCAGTCGAGCACAGCAGGTGCTCGCACTTCGCATCAAAGTTGCACCAAAGTTAAGCCCGTCATGCCCCGTCTGGTCGCGGCTGGGTCGGGGGGGAAGGTCTGCCTATTAGGAGGTACTCCTGTGAGGTTCTACTTGGCCTGTGTCCAACTGTTCAAAAACTACCAACAGGTATGTTGTTGTCTAAAAGTAATGTAGCAGCCATCAATCCTAATCACACAAACCACCTGCAGGCTTTTCTTACCAATGCTTGCTCAATGGTATCCCATGCCCAATTTCCGTATGAGCTGCTACTTGAAAAGCAGCCTGATATAGTTTTTATTACTGAGACTTGGCTGACAGAGGCTTCTTCCCTGAAACTTCACCACGCACTCCCTGATCAGTATCGGATGTTTCATCTTGATCTGGTTTCTGCCCATCCCAGGGGTTGTTGTAATATTTAAATCCATCTTCCAGATTTCTATGATTCCCTTCATGCATGAACTGCAAATGGAAGCACTGCTGGTGCCCTTTACGCTAACAGCATCCTTCGCATGGCATTTTCTACTTCTCTACCACCCGCCAGGATCCCATGGGTCTTTTCTAAACCCATTTCTGGAGATTATTGCAGCCTTACAGGTCAAATATAGCAATATGATTGTCCTAGGAGACTTTAATATAAGATGTAATGCCCCCATGGCCCTAGGACCTGCACTGTTTCAGGAGACCATGCTTGGTTTGGATCTGGCACAATTTGTCCACAACCCAACCCATGTGCAGGGAGGCATTCTTGACCTGATCTTTTCCTCCTTGGCCAGTATCTCTGGGGTACAGGAGAAGCAGGTATTGTGGTCAGACCACAGCCTTATTTCCTTTAACATTCTGAGCCTCTTGGGATCTCCTAAGGGGCTTCCAGCTACATTTTGGAGGCACAATTGGCACACTGTTGATCTTCAGCAGTTGGCTTTCGAAATTGAGTCTTAGTGTTCCGGAGTGGATAATATGGATTTCTCTGCACTCTCTGGCATTTTGATTGGTGTTGCAAATCAGTTAGCTCCTCTTAAATTGGTTCAGGCTAAGAAACGCCCTTCTGAGCCATGGTTCATTGAGAATCTCTAAGAACAACCCACCTGTTAGGCAGACAGAGCACAAGTGGTTGTTTCTTGCTTTCTTTATTTCTTTCTTTCTTTATTTCTTTCATTCTTTCTTTCTTTCTTTCTTTCTTGGAATCTCTAATGGCACCTTTGCTTTCTTCTTTTCTTGAATCCTTCAATTTGTCTTGATGCTTTTCAGTTGGATTTTCACTCAGGATGCGATACCGAGACTGCCCTGGTGTCTGTGATTGATGATCTCACCATGGTGGTTGACCAGGGTGGTGTTGGGGCCCTTATCTTATTAGATTTGTCAGCGGCGTTTGACACAGTTGACCACTATGTCCTGGTATCTCGCCTATGGGCTGCAGGTCTCTCGGGATCCATCCTGGATTGGTTTGCTTCTTTTCTTGAGAATAGAAGACAGTCACTCTTGTTGCCTCCTTTTCTTTCCTTTTCTCACACACTATTCTGTGGTGTTCCTCAGTGCTCGGCCTTGTCCCCGATGCTCTTCAACATCTCTATTCGCTGCTAATTTGCCTCATTCGTACCCATGGTTTTTGTTGCTATTCCTATGCCGACAACACTCAGATCCTGGTCCATTTGGATCATGACCAGGAGTCTGTGGCTTCTCAATGAAGCTCTATGGGACAAGACCAAAATTTTGGAGGTGGGTTCTTCCTCCACTTCCACAGCATGGTCTGATTCTTTTTGGCCCCCTCACACTAGGTGAGCTACCTACTCTGGTGAAAGTGGTCAAGAAATTGGGGATCTTGCTGTCCTCTGATCTGTCTATGTTGCCTCAAATTAGCGTGGTCTGTAAAACCGGCCACTTTTTGCAAGAGTGCTGTGCAAAGCTTTGCCCTTCCTGCCAGAGTCTTTGCGACCTCGGGTGGTGGCCTGTATTATCGCAAGTTGGATCGACTTTTGTAATACTCTTTATCTGGCACAGCCTCTTTGCCTGATCCATCAGCTGCAAAATGTGGCAGATAGAGTGGCTACTGCCTCCCCATATGGAGCACATGTAATTCCAGTGCTTCACACTTTGCATTGGCTCCCTGTGGCACAGAGGGTCAAATTCAAGGCTCTGTGCCTGGTGCATCGTGCTCTTTCTAAGCAGGGTCCAGAAGTCCTGCAGGACACATTTTCACCCTAATTCAGGGCAGGGTTCTCTATTCCTGTGAGGTCTATTTAGTGGTTATCCCAAAAACCTGCCTGGCCTGTGTTGGTGGGTGCACCTTCTACGCAGCGAGTAGACTGTGGAATGGGCTCCCCACATGTCTCAGACGCCTGGATAATCATCTACAGTTTATCTGAAGACCTTCCTGTTTTAGGGTCATGGTTGGGGCCAGTATGTCTTCTTTTCCTCGCACCAAGATGCCTACGGGTGATAGTGCATGTTATAAAATCGCATAAATTAACATAACATAACATGTCTCCAACTGCAAATTTTTTTCCTGCTGTCATGTTTTCCATTTCAAATATCCATTTCCCTGCACCCATGGTCAACGAGGGTAACCTACACCTCAAATTCTTTTTGTCAATATGTTTCCATGGTATGCATTGATGTCACCCCCTTCCTTTTCTAGTAAGGGGAACTGTGACAATCTTGCCCCCCATCCAGTCTCCCGGTGTCTTTGGTGAATGTGAATGCCCGTGCCGGTGCTCCCCTTCTTCATGCTGGAAGGTCTCTAAACCTCTGCACATATGGGGTTATGTCATCCATGTTGTGCAATGTTGCCCTGGACAGTCGCAGTCTCTCGTACTTGTCTCCATGTACTCCCCCTGTATCTTTGTCTGCTCCCCATGTGGAGCTCCGATTTGTGTGTTTCCCTGTAAATCGAAGATTGAGTTGCCCTATTCCCTCATCCTCAATCCCTACCAAGTCATATTCTGAATCGGTGTCTCCCAAGTCACTGCCAAAATTGTCATGGAAGCTCAGTCTCCTCAGTACCTTTGCTCCCTGTGCTTCCCCTTCTATGTCAATTAAGTTCTTGCAGTCCCCACTCATGGAGGACACTGTGTTTGTTTTGTCTGGCAGCATAGCTGCCCTATCACATTTCTAGCTGCGCTCTTGCTCTGCTTGCCTTCGTTGTCATCAAAAGTGGTTGACCCCAATCTTAGTCTTATGTCTCTTGCTGCGCACTCCACCTCCTCCTTGCCAATTCCTCCTTTCCCTCTTTACTAAAACTTGCCTTTCCTTCTCATCTTTCTCCCTTCTTCTCTATGTCTCCTCTAGTTCTTTCTTTCTCCTCATCTATCACTGTTCCCACTCTTTCTCTTCTTCCTTTAGTTTTTCCCTTTGTACTTTCTCTCGCTCCTCCTGTTTCTCTTTTTTTTCTCTCCACCTCTTGCATTATCTCTGCCAACTCTCAAGCTTCCCTGCTCTCCTTACAACCAGCTACTTCCTTACTCGCCTGTTTCTCCTGCTGTCTTCCCATCTAATTTTAGGAGTATTTGTCCTCCTACCCACTTGTTCGATGTTATATTCTCTAGCCCTTCCTTTGTGCTTATTTCTTTCTTGCTGTGCACCCCTTTTTCACCTCCTGCTTGTCTGGCCCCTTTCTGCCCCACCTCCTTGGTATCTGGTGGAGGCTTGAATGTTGGATTTGCATACACTTCCGCTGCTTTTAACTCCTGTATAGGGTACAGTCCGTGTGTTCCCACTGCAGCCCCTTTGCTCTCATGGCCAGGGGGATATGGGGGAGTGGGGGCCAAGGGCTTTTATCCCAGGGTCTCCTGTTGGCTCAGCATCCATTAACGCCTCACCATATCCCCCTCATCATCCTGAAACATTTCCAGAGCTCAAATATCGCCACATGATTGCTACATTTTCTTTGCCTTATAAACCTCTTGCAAATGTTTGTGTAATGGTTGCTGCACATATTTGGAGAAGCTCCCACCCTTTGGCCATGGATTGGTCAATTTACCTTCTGTGCTTTTCATCCATTCCGCGCTATATTTACATATCCTGTCCTTATATCATGGAAGGGCCTTACATAAGTGCTGTAGGGCTGTAACCCCTGCACCTTTACCACAATACATTGCTTTTAATACTTACTTGACCTCGAGTCAAGATTTTCAACAACTCCACTGTTATTTTGTAAAATATACCCTTTCATGCACAATGTCAAATTTCAAAATAACAATAGTTTTTTGTAATGCCATGAGCCTCTCTGGCTCCGACCAACTTCTCGGGCGTTCTCCACACATCGCCCTTTTGCAACTATATGCCTCCTCAGGAAACAACCAATAATCTCATGCATGTGCCTTCCATTCACTGCCACAGAACAGCCTACTCCATCAATCAATCTTTTAACTGCCAAGACCGAATTCTCTCCATAGACCTCCATGGTGACGTCACCTTTTCACTGAGTAAGGGAATGATAGAAATCGCTAATAGAGCTCACAACAATATTTTCTGAATACACAGATATTTTCAAAAATCCACCCCACATATACCCACGGCCATCATCCTGACTCCTAACAGGGAATACCAAAATTTCACGTGCTCAATCTGTACCTACAGTGTCGCCTTGTAGATGAAATCCCTCCGTAAGACTTAACCAGAAGAATATCTTCCGTAACATAAGCTAGCTCGATTTGCTAAGCCCTATATACGGGGATATCATCATCCATGACCTGAGCTAAAATGCCCAATCCACAGGAAATCCATTATTTACATAACTTCTGTTATCCATACCTTTAAGTCAATAGTCTAGGCTATCCACTTGAATCTTTTATCTTTTAAGATTGAATGTTCCCCAACCACGAACAAATGACATCTACCTCCACTCCTTTCTGTACTATACTTCACAATACTCAACAATACTTCAATGATACTGGACAATACTACACTGATACTCAATAATACTCATCACTACCCTACAACCAACATTTCTTTACCACCCCTCTCAATTACCATGTGGCTGAGTCAATACTTACACTCCGTGATCCACTGATGCTCGGCCACCGGCTCTCCCCAAAACTGCCATACCATCCTTCTGGTCTGCTGGGCTCCTCACAGACAGCGGGCAGGATATTTCCAAGATGGCTCCTGACAGCCTCTGCACGTGGCGCACTTCCCATGTGGTCTTGTGCTCCGTGAGGCACCTCACAGCCCTCCAGGCACTGCGACGGTAGAGACAGCTCTATGCCGAACGGGTGTAGTGAACCATCCCTCTGCTACCACTTTGTATTAGGTATGCCAGAGAGGACTGTGGTTCACACTACGCATTCACTGTTCAGAGCACCCAGGGCCCAACAACCCTCACCCGGTATACAAATGGAGCACTCAGCCAAGGGCAAGTTAGAACTGTCCTTTATTTTCCGTAACAGACAGGGATCATATAGGAAAAACAGAACTCTCCAGCAATCACAGCTGCTGAGCCCGTGTCTGGGCCTTTTGTTGAGGTCTGACATCACACGTCAGGGCTCTTCCCCAAAAACCTAAGCGCATGCAGGATTGGGTGGTTGGGGTGGTAGCACCTATAGATGGCACATGTAAAGGTTATCTGACTCGTCCTTGCATGTCGGGTGGGTTTGCCTGAACCTTCCCCAGAAACTATCTATTTCATTGTTGCAGGGTCGCAGGATTACCATTGGCCTTGACCTTTGCCATCCACTCATGGATATGTGTTCCCTGATTGTCTGGGGCTAATCTCCCCAGGCCTGGGACGCAGCTCTGTTCTTAGCGCTCTGTGCACCTTCTCAGGGTGATGGAAAACACTATGGGGGTCATTACGACTTGGGCAGTAGGGGATACCGGGCACCGGTAAGAAGACCGGTGCCGGTAATACCTTACCGCCCAATTCCGAGGTCCCTTAGCAGGAACTGTAAAGGACGTGTGTTATTTTATTGAGACTTATATAGGCCTTTCGTAAAAAGTACTTTCCACTTTAATGATGGAATGGTACAATCTGGCCCTGTGCTATAAGTACAGGCGATTTCTGGAGATTGCCAATTTTGCGAAAAATAGGAAGTTAGGACACAAGGTCAGCATACCAGTCTGGGGTGTACTGGCGATGGTGAAATTCGACCAACTTGACCAATGCACCCTGCATAGGTGTGGAGCGGGGTCTGACATTGTGCTATCAGTATAGGCAATTTCAGAAGAACAGCGATTTTGCAAAAATGGGAAGTCAGGACACAATATAGCATACACAAGGCTATAGCAGAACCCCACGTGCATGTCAGCCACAGACCCGGGCAACACCACTTGGGTGCTGCTAGTATATATATATATATATATATATATATATTGTGCCTACTTCGATCAACTTTGCGAAGTGTTAGGAATGCTTCCCTATATCATTCAGTGGGAGCTACATTGCACATTGGATCTCCGTTCTGCAGCAAACGAAGTCCCTAACTGCTGTGTTCATTTTGAATGCTATGAATCCTCGCAGCATACAACCTCAACATTACCTTCTAAGATGGCTGCTGCCTGATTGAATTGCTTTAGCAACATTTCAATCCAGCTGCTTAAAGTTGATTGGATGCCTTCCTCCTCATCTGCCTATCCAGAACGCGGGCAGGTGAAAGCCGGCCCTCCCACCTAAGGCCCAATACCTAAGGCTACTGTCTAAGCCTGAACAACCCATTCTGCACAGGATACATGGGAGAAGGAGCCCCTCCTACACTGCAGCCGACTGCTGGAGCAGCGTGCACACATCCATACGGAATGGTAAGCCTGCTGGCTCTTTATCACACGCAGCCTTGCATTTGTGTTTACTTCGATCAACTTTGCGAAGTGTTGGTAACGCTTCCCTATATCACCCAGTGGGAGCTACATTGCACACTGGTTCTCCGTTCGGCAGCAAACAAAGTCACTAACTGCTGTGTTCATTTGGAATGCTACGAATCCTCTCAGAATACAACCCCAACATTACCTTCTAAGTTGGCCCCGTCTGATTTCATTGCTTTAGAAACATTGCAATCCAGTTTACTAAAGCTGATTGGTCGCCCTCCTCCTCCTCTGCCTATTCGGAATGCCAGCAGACGAAAGCCGGCCCTCCCACCTAAGGCCCGATACCTAAGGCTCCTGTCTGAGCCTGTCAGAGCTTGGAGCAGAACCTAAACAATGCAATCGGAGTGCTGCCTAATGAACTAGATGGTAACATCGTTGGTAAGCATCACCCATGTCTAGTATAGCAAAACTGGCTCACTGGTAAGTCAGCTAACAGAATTGCTCACTCAGGTCACTAGTAGCCTCATGCCGGTGACCTACATTCCCCAAGTGTCACCATAGCCTGTGCAGAATCACGCATCACCAACTCTCTTACCAAAATTAAGGTTGGATCCTAGCCTCAGGCCAACCATCCACGGGCCTTTGCACCCCTTAGATTGATCGATCTAATGTCCGAACTCACAAAGAGGGTACAAGTGCCCCATATGACCTACCCCCTTGCTGTTAGCGGGTCGTTGCGCACTACCAAACTGGCACCTTGACTTTGCTAATATGCCCAACGTTTAACTGCATATCTGTTTGTTTTGCACCTTGACTTTGCTAATATGCTCTAGGGTTAACTGCATATTTGGTTGTTTTGCACATTGACTTTCCTAATATGTCCTACATTGAACTGCATATCCGGTTGATTTGCACCTTGACTTTGCTTTATGCCCAACATTTAATTGCTTAATTGGTTGTTGTGCACCTTGACTTTGCTAATATTCCCTAATCTTAACTGCATATCTGGTTGTTTTGCATCTTGACTTTCCTAAAATACCCAACGTTTAACTGCATATTTGGTGGTTTTGCACATTGATTTTGCTTTATGCCCAACGTTTAACTGCCTAATTGGTTGTTTTGCACCTTGACTTTGCTAAACTGCCCTATGTTAAACTGTATGTTATGCTGTTTTGCACCTTCACCTTGCTAATATGCCCAACATTTAACTGCCTAATTGGTTGTTTTGCACCTTGAATCTGCTATATTGCCCAATGTTTAACAACATTAGCGGCTGATTTGCACTGCATGTTTTGTAAAACACATTGAGCTTGTCCAACAGGTTGCGCTATGCCGCACCAATGGCCTATAGCCTACACCACTTAACATGAGTGAAAATACCTTAACTAACTTGCTGCCACTACTTAGCCTTCATTAAAGAACAATATTGTCTGGACAGTTCTTTGCCTCATGATCTGGCAGTACTTGCAACCAGATATTAGCCTATTGAGCACCACCTCAAATAGTACCAACGCCTGTTCCCCAACCCACACCTAAGGTGTACTCCCTTTTCAGGCATATATACTACATCTGCCTTACCCTGACTAACCGACTGGCATGCACTCCTAGTCATTCAGACCCTTATCCAAACCCAATCGAACACAAACCCCTAATGTCACCATGCGCACAATCACACTCTGAATTTCACCTGAACTCCCAGATTCGAGCTCTGTCCCCCATACTCGCTTACTCACTTCAGCTCTTACCTATTTCCCTAGCCCACCTTGGTGAAGGAGCATACAAACCTACCTTTCCAAGAAGGAGGCAGACACCTTTAAGGAGGTAGCTACCACTCCGAGTACAACCATGCAACCTTTATCCTACCTTAGCCTACCCTGCCCGCTCTTCTCTAGAAATGACAGACTCGCGATTTGTACTAGGCTCAGTAGGGTCACTACCTCAACCATTTTCCCATCGACAAGTAAAAGGAACTCACGTCTTAAATACAGAACAACTGTCAAATCCACTAAGACATCCAAACTTCACACCACTAGTTCTAACCTCAGACGCTCACCAACGTCCACCAGAAATGGCCTGAGCTCTAAACCTAGCATACTTGACACCCCAACATCAATTCATTTGCCTAAGACAGGCACCTCAGGTGCACAAAATTTTAACAGCACCACCAAAGAAATAAGGATTCAGGGGGCCCTCATTGATTCTAGATCGCTCCTTGAACATGCATTAACACATCACTGACATCATCACCTCCAACAAACTTGACTTCATTGCTATCACTGAGTCGTGGCTTCCACGTGGCAGCATGCCGTACCCTATCGCTATCTGTCCTGGAAAACGACACCATCTTCAGAACAGACAGACCCATGGCTAAAGGGTGGGTAGCTATTATTGTTAAGAACACCCTTAACATCAGAGAGATTCCTAATATCACTTTCCATTCGGGCGAATTACATTCCATCAAAATGGCCTTATCGCGGCTACGTTGAACATGCATCTTGTCTACAGACCCCCTGACCCGATACACTCTTTTGAGGACGATGTAGCTCCACTCCTCTCGATAAACACCAAACTCATTTTTTAAACTATATTACTGGGTGACTGGGTGACCTTAACCTTGGCTTTAACGATCCCAAGGACAATAATGCTCTAGCCATTACCAACACCATCTCGGCACTGGGCTATGCTCACAGGATCATGAACCCCACACACATCAAAGGTTGCACTGTCAATTGGCTTGCTGACCTTAACTGTAACACAAACATGTAACACAAACATAACATCCAACGCCCAATGCCCATGGTCAGACCACCTTATCATCACCTTCAATATTACCAAGAACTCAGAGACCCTCACTCCCCACTGGTGGCACGTGCTGCTTTATCCGGAAACAAACGAGATATCACAGCGAACAATATCCTACCTCTTCGACACCCTATCATGGCACACGTGGAATCAGGAACCAACGACCCCTCCACTATGGTTGACTTATGCAACCTGACTGTCCTTGCAGCCATTGACAAAATAGCTCCATTATCTATGCGCAAAGCTAAATCAGTAGCCCACCTCAATTCTTGGTGCACGCTGAATTCAGCGCTATAGCCTCAACTGAATCCTATTCTTACCAGTCACAATATTGCTCCTATTTTTGAATTCACACCTGTCTCCAACTCAGAACTCCTAAAAATGATTTCCATCCTCAAACCAACAAGGTGTCAAGGTGACCCATGCCCAGCGGCGGTTATTAAAGACTGTGGGTCCGATCTAACTCCTTTCATCACAAGTCTAATCAATGCCTCCTTTGAAAACAGTACTGTCCCAACTAATCTCAAAAGCGAGCGGGTCCTCCCCCTTCTAAAAAAAACACCCTTCACCTCAACATACCAACTAACTACCAAACCATCACTACAGTGCCCGTCCTCCTCAAAATATTGGATAGAGTAGCGTACCTCCAAATCCAAAACTTCTTGGAAACTAACAACCTCCTTCTACTATGACAATCAGACTTCTGCCCAAGACAAGGGATGGAAACAGCATTATTGGACCGGAAAATTCAAATTCAAATGGATGAGTTTAAAGACAAAGGTAAACTAGCCCTTCTCCTCCTACTCAACCTCTCTGCAGCGTTTGACTTAGTCAATCACAAAATACTTATCTCACAAATACTGTAATCATCTAGCGTCAGCGGCCCATCTCTCTCCGAAAGCCATTCAGTGGATGTAATCGTTCCTTACTTACAGTACCATGAGAGTATTCTCACCCAGTACAGCAGCACAGCCAAGCCTGTTCCCCTGCGGAGTACCACAAGACTCATGTGTCTCACCTACGCTCTAATATTTTTACAAAACCTCTATTTGACCACCTTAACGACTTGGGTGTCACCTCCACTAATTATGCAGATGACACTTAAATCCTAATTCCCATCTCGGGTTCTCATGACAATGAATCTGCTTCACTAAATGTCATCTGTCAAACTATTCAAACATGGATGGCCCATCACGGATTATATATAGAACAAGAATGAGTAAGGTCATGAGAACCTCACTGCTGAGAAAGGAATGAACAGACTCCTGAATAGGTTGCACCTTCACGTGGTGGACGCTGAGTAATACATATATTTTCTGACACATTTTTGACAGGACGATTCTGTGCACCGCAGTTCAGGTTTAATTTGTTTGCAGTGAGTGTTCCAGATACACTTGATTTGGTAGAACATAAGATACCTCAACATTTAAACATTTTCATGGTGTAGTACCCAGTTTTCATGGAACAAATGTTGAATATTTGTAGCATCATTCTATTGCTTCTACATCCTCTATGGAATCCTTGGGAAGGAGACTAGAGGACTTAGTGAAGTAGTTGCATAATGAGCAGCATGGAATGAGTAAAAACAATCTAGGGTTGAACAACAACAACACACACAATAAAACAATTCATCACGACGGTGTTTCGCCCAACGCGTAAGCTAAATGAGCTTAGGTGGTGTGGCCTTCATCAGGACGGGATATTCCAAGGGTAGAAGTATCCCATGAGGTCTGTTGGAATAAACAGACAAGAATGTTTCAGGAGTGAGTCAATTCAAATTAGTTTAGCAATAGAGAAGTGACTAAGTACAAGGAGAGACCGGGTCTTAGCGGATCTGGGAAGCGCGGTGGCTCGAAGGGTCGCAGTGTCTACGTACACTGGGAGGATTTCAAGGTCCTTTTTGTGGCCATTCCTGTATGTGAAGGAAGGTCACAGGGGCTAAAAATAGCTGGTGGTACTGAAGTTATGAAGAATCAGCATGAGTATAGGTGAACAAGGCTTACCTATAGTGGGCCTGTTGCTGGAGGCAGGCGTATTGAATACGGATTATTTTCCGAGAAAGTACATGACTGCGGAAAAATAAATAAAATTGGAAGCTCAGGCACTGGGCATCAGGAGAAGGCGAGTACCTAAGTGCACGTGCGCGGCTATGGCGCGTGTGCATGCAAGGTCATGGTATTGTCATAGGAGGTGCGACTAATGGAATAGCGAAATGCCATGCGTGTGGTCTAGATCAAAAAGGAGCTCTTTAGTGCCTGTATCCGGACCGACAATATTGATGTGTGCTACGGCGCATTTTGGTCGGCAAACCACCAACTGGTGCAGTGAGCCGAATGAGATACGCGCAGCTTGCGGTCTTCTGTCTGGTGGGGCAGCCGCTGCGTGTGCCAACCATTTTGGAGGTGCTACTAAGTGCCATGAATCATGGCAAGTTATGGTGAGACAAAAAGACTTAGTGAAAGGTGGGGGCGCAGTGCCGGCTATGGTCATGGCCGTGTCTGGGCTTCTGCGTGCATGTGTGCTTACCTCGCTAGGTGGTATAGTGGAGTGCTGATGTGCTTCTACTGCCGGCATCGTGTAATCCAGAATGGCTCACAGTGTGAGCCTAAATGCTGCAGACGGGGTTTATATGACAAGCAGCCATTTTGGGGTGCTCGCATACTGGGCTGTCTGGGTAGGTGCCTGTGTGTTCAGGAAAACTGATACGCACAGTAATACAGCGTAATTTGGAATAAGGTTGTCTATTTATTAAAATGCACCTCGTGCGGAACATGTGTGGAAAGTACGGTCAGGCATTGGCAGGACCGTGACAGGCAAGAGTGGAGGGCGCCTGCTCGTGAAACACTGTGTGTCTCATATGTGCACAGGCACAGGTAATCGTCAATGTCTATGGTAATGGATGTGTGTTACACCATGACTTGAGGGGATTTAACAGTGAATGAGCATGCTGCAAGTAGTAGAGGCATACTTATTGGTTGGACTAAGTGTTATATTATTCACAAGTGTGTGACAATGATTGAAATTATTAGACACTTATTCAAAATATTAGACATGGCTCCTCTTATAGGAGCAAAGGTTATAGATTATATCCATGATGTACAATCTTAGGAATAAGAGACCAGGTAAATTGACAACATGACATGATGAAGTCACGGTGAGCGGCATTGTGCCCTGGTATGGGAACTAAGAGATAGGTATGGCAGTAGTCAGGTGCCATGGTCACCGAGTACGGATGATGTAAAGGTTGATTGCACTGGTTGAGCCATAGGTGGAAGGCAATTAGGTCTTGTGGGTTACCTTGCCATATGAGCAGTACATCGTCGATGTATCTTTTCCACAGGGCGATGTTCTTTTTGTAGGGGTTGGTCGCTGACATGATGTATTCTGTCTCGTAGTGGGCCATGTAGAGGTTGGCTATATCGGGTGCGAAAGTCGCGCCCATGCTGACACCCTTGATTTGTTTGTACAGATGGTCTCTAAAAAGGAAGAAGTTTTCAGTCATTGCCAGTCTCACACATTCTAGTATGAAGTTGGCGGGGACGACTGTGGTGTTATTTCTTTTGTCCAGGAATAGTTTGCGTACTTCGAGGCCTTCTTGTTGGGGTATGGACGTGTATAAAGCTACAACATCCAGGGTTGCCAGAATGTATTCTTGGTTCATGGTAATTTCGTCCAGCATCAAAATGGTGTCCATGCTGTCTTTTAAGTAGGAGGCCATTTGGTTGACGAAGGGTTTGAGAAAAAAATCTGTGTATACTGACAGAGGTTTGAAAATGGAATCACATGCCGAGACAATGGGTCTGCCCAGTGGATTGTAAGATTTTTGTGAATTTTAGGTAGTATATAGAAGGCTGGAGTCCATGGATGGATTGTGTTAAAAAAACGATGTTCATCGTCACATATCCATGTTTCTTGACGAGCGTGGTTGGTCAAGCTCAGCATTTCTTCTTGCAGGTCTTTCGTTGGATCTCTTTGTAGGGGTGAGTAGGCTTCTGTGTCACTGAGGAGGCGTAGGCCTTCCTTATCATAGTTTGAGGAATTGGAGATTACAATTCCGGCACCTTTATCGGCTGATTTGATCGTGATGCTGTGGTTGGCTTTAAGTGAGGTAAGGGCCATTCTTTCTTCTGTGGATAGATTGTCTGGATAGAAGTTCCTTTGTGCAAGACCCTTCTGGATCGTGAGGGTCACCATTTTTTCATAGGTCTCGAGTTCACACGGAATGGTGTGGGGAGGTGGCATAAACGTGGATTTCACTTTGAGTCCCGTGGTGTTGTCTTTATTTTTGTCTGGTGCCTCAGTTCCGTACTGTGAGTGACTGTGAGTATTCGGGTAGATATACCTCGAAGAGGTATTTCAGGTGAATGTTGCGGAAGAAGTGTTTTAATTCTACCTCAGTGTTGAATGCGTGAGCTTTGGCTGCAGGAACAAACTATAGTCCTTTCTCCAGGAGTTTTAATTCTGCAGAGGTCATTACGTGGTCGGATAAGTTGAAGATTGGAATCCTTTCTGTTGTGCTTGGTTGTAATACCACTGACGGGTGCGCATTTGTTGTCCCTGTGGTGTGGGTCTCCTCTTCGGGCATCCTTGTTGCATGCCCCGGGGAAAAAAAGGTTGTTGTTGGTGTTGTTGGTTGCCTTGGCCGCCTGTGGCACTACCACTACTGATTGATGAGGTCCCTGAGAAAGTTACACCTCGATTTCTTCTGTTGTAATTTCCTTGCTGCTGAATTTCAGTGTAGTAGTTTTCTCTAAGATATCCTCGGCATAATTTTGCAGATCTTTTTTGAATTTTTGTGCCTTTCTTTCGATTGTGATTGTTTTAAATTTGTCAATTTCAGCTTCTAGTTTCTCAACTTTCGTTTTTGCATCTTGAATCGTGGCATCGTCTTGGAATTTTTTCTCTATTTCCAGAAGTTCAGCTCCTTGTTTTTTGCATTCTTCATCGGCTGTGTCGATGACCAGAATGAGCCAGTCCCGGCTACACTTGTTGTCAGCACTGCTGAAGTTTTTTGTAAATTTGGAATTGTCTGTAAATACACGTGGAATGTTTTTGACCTGTAGACCTTCAGGTATTATGCCTGCTTTGAGGTATTCCAACATGAATTTACTGTGCATCTCGGTGCGAATTAGTTTCTTTTTCTTTTGATTGATGTTTTCTAATTCATCTTTGGCTAGGCCTTGTGTGAGAATGCCGTCTTGGTTGCTGAGGGTGGATGTAGTCCCCAGAAGATTTTTTAAATAGTCATCTGTGTAGGACACAATATTGACATTCTCCATGGTAATGGTTAAGATGGAGATGATGCAGGATTGCCTGTATTTATGACCGTGCCCTGAGGGTCAGGGAACATTTCAAAAAGCCCATAGCCGCGGGCTGTACTCTAAATCAATTTTCAAAAAGGGCACCTGATTAATGGCTTGCTCTGCCCAGGTGGGTAGTATCATATATAGAACAAGAATGAGCAAGGTCATGAGAACCTCACTGCTGAGAAAGGAATGAACAGACTCCATGAAATCTGGGTACTACACCATGAAAATGTTTAAATGTTGAGGTATCCTATGTTCCACTAAATCAAGTGTATCTGAAACACTCACTGCAAACAAATTAAACTTGAACTGCGGTGCACAGAATCGTCCTGTCAAAAATGTGTCAGAAAATATATGTATTACTCGGTGTCCACCACGTGAAGGTGCAACCTATTCAGGAGTCTGTTCATTCCTTTCTCAGCAGTGAGGTTCTCATGACCTTACTCATTCTTGTTCTATGTATGATACTAACCACCTGGGCAGAGCAAGGCATTAACCAGGTGCTCTTTTTTGAAAATCCATCACAGATTATACCTGAATGATGAAAAGACAGAACTTCTCCTCCTAGGATCAAAAGGTTCATGAACAATCTAGATGACTCCTTTAAAGCCTTCAACATAGATGGCATCACTATCAAGGTGTCTAAGGTAGTAAAAACTCTCTGCTTTTACCTCGATTCAGCTCTTACCTTAACCAAACAACTACTGTAATGTCCTCTACAATGCCCTCAGAGAAGCTGTAAACATTCCTAAAACAACTCACATTTCCACGACTAGAAGGAACCCCATTGGGTACCTGTCCAGGAGCGCATCCTCTTCAAAACCCTCACTATGACACATAAATGCCTACATAGGTCAGCTCCGTAATACCTGGCAGACAAATTCACTACCTCTCAATCCAACAGGCCCACGTGCTCAGCACACCTGCACTTGGTCTCCACACCGATATTCAAATTGCAGCAAGCTGGTGGCAGTAGCTTCCCACTAGTAGCGGCTAAACACTGGAACACACTACCAATCACATTAAGGTCAGAAAAATCCTTGCGAAAACAGCTGACAATGTGGTTTTTAACACAGGAACTACTAAACAAAGTCATAATTAACATTCAACACTATAGCTACAAAAGGTCAGATCTAAGTGAGTTGACGTTATAGCTTAGCTTTTGTATGTTTGGTATGTATATTATGTTTTTATGTATATGTGCAACCATGTAACCTTGTAGTTTTTATTTGCCATTCTTAAGAACATCATCTAAATGCCTCTGATTTGAGGTGCTATACAAATTACAAAATAAATAAATAAATAAATACATACATTTATTTATAGACATGCAAAGGAAATGGAATAATAGATGAGAGTGAAAAGGTAGAGAAGAAATGGTTAAAAAAAAATAAAAAATGGTAAAAAAAGATAAGGAGTATAATTGGACCAAGAATGGACCAAGAATGGAGAGGGAAATGGAGAAGAATAGCAGAATTAAAGCCAGAGCAAAGAGGGGCAAGATGGGAGTAAGAAAGTCTAACTGGAAAGGCAGAGCAATAGTTAAGATGGGAGAATATCTGAGAAGAGCTGAAGTTTAATGCATGAATTGAGATTAAAGTGCAAGCACAGCAAATATTGTAAAAAGGAAAACAACAGAATCGAGCAGTATTAGGGGCATGAAGAGAGAAAGAGAGAGAGTAGTCAAAAAGTCAAAAGCGATGTGAGGATTATGGCCGGAGTGAGAAAAGGAAAGCGAGGAGAGAAGAAATGAAAGAGCAGGTGGAGATCTGGAAAGCATGTGAGGAGGACTTGATGCAGAGGGAAAAAAGAGTACCTCGTTTTTAGGAGAATTGAGATAGAGAAAGAGGGAGGTCATCCAAGATTGGATAGCAGAATTGTGGTTGGAAAGAGTACAGTGGAAGGTTTCATTGAAGGATGGAAAAGAAAGGAATATCTGTTAGTCTGTCACAGATGGCATCAATACCCTCACAGCTCCTTCAGGTAGTTTTGGGAATGTATTGATAGTTCTCACAGCTTGGTTGAAACTGGACTACAGCAGGGCCAGAGTAAGAGGTGCCCCAGGTTGTGTTCTGTTTTGTTAGTGGAATATATACCATGCACCAGTGCCATTTGCATGCTCTCCGGGCACCAATCCTCCACCTCACATGGTCTCCCTCCTCTCAATTGCAGTCTTCCCTACTTACACAATGTTCAGTGAGCCCACATGACAGGTAATCACTTCTATCTAATGCTAAACTAGAGTAACAATGAGGGACAAGATGCTGCAGCCTTCTCTCTCTCACACTATCTCTGCAAATTTTGAATCTCACCCTACTGTGATGTTTCCCAAGACAATGAAGGTTGTCAAGTGCCTTGACATCCTGTTCCTCTCTCCCTCCCTCTCCCTCTCTCACAATCTCTTTCTATCCTCTCCCTGATCTTTATCTCACTCTCACCTACTTTACCTCCTTCTCTCCCCCTCTCTATCTCTTGCTTCCTCCTCCTACTTTCTCTTATTCTCTGCTTGCTTGCAATCTCCCCTTACTATATCTTTCTCTCATCTCCCTCCTCCTGACTTCTTCTCTCTTTCTCACATGTCTCTCAAACCAGTCCTCCTCTACCGCCTTCCTACTCTCTCTCTTTGTTCATCATACATGTCAGTCCTTCTGACGTTTCTCACTCCCTTCCTTTCTCCCCCTCTGCCTCCCACTACTACAACTCCCTCCTATTATCCACCCTCTGCCTTCTACACCCTCATCCCTACTCTTCCACCCTAACTTACACTCTCTCTTACACTAATTATCTCTCACAGACCCAGTCTCACCTTCCTAATCACTCTCCTCTCATTCCTATTCTTCCTTTCTACTGACTCTATCATCTGTTCCAACAAATTCTCTCACAACAACCACTATACTTTATCATGCTTGGTATCACTCTCTCCATCACACAATACCTCACCTACACACTATTCCACAATCTCCAACACATCCTCAGCACTGTGCTCCACCTTGCGTCCTCCGTCTGGTCTCTCAGTTCACTACCTCTCTACCAGTATGCACCACAACTACCTTTTGGATGTTGTGTCTTTTATACCCAGGCCTTCTTGTTGGAATGCTTCCTCTTGCTGCCCATTGGTTCCCTTGTACACCAAACTATTGGGCCTGCCTTGTTGTTATATCTTCCCTTGGGATGGTTTGCAGTGTCCCAAATATTTAACACACCTTCTTCGCCCCATTCCTTTTCATTGTTGCAGTGTTAATGGGATTGCAGTTGCCATGTCATGGGGTTCCCTGCTGGGGACACACTGCATTCTGGAGCCAGCTGCCCTGCAAGAGACAAGAAAGGTCTATTTACACACAAGATGTGGCAAGGCATGTTGTAGCACAGCGCTTATAAGTTCATAGGTATGTCTGGCAAAGTTAGCAGTTTCGGGAATGGTGCCCTCCCAACTTCCTCATCCAGCCTCTGGGGCAGGATCTGTTTTAGCAGATGCCCTGGTAGGCTGCTTACCCTAGTTTGAGAGGGGTCTCTGTCCCCCTTATCGGGTCAAGACCCTGGCTATGTTACAGAATCATCTGCATAGAAGTTACAAGAATGATTAAATTAAGTGATAAGTGCATAGAAGGGAATGGTACAGAGGGAAAATGTGGAGGGCCTGGGACAGAGCATTGGGGGATGCTGAAGTGGAGAGCCAATGTTAATGGGGTTGCAGCTGCCTTGTCATGGGGTTTCTGGACTCTCGTGTTACCCTCCTATTGCCCTGGAAGACTTAATTCTGGCTCATATCCTGGAGGTATGGGTGTTCCCGCTCATGGAGTTCCCTGCTGGGGACAAACTGCATTCTGGAGCCAGCAATCCTCCAAGGGACAAGAAAGGACTTTTGCCATACAAGACACGGCAAGGCATGTTGTAATAGACAGCGCTTACAAGTTCATAGGTATGTCTTGCACAATTAGCAGGTTTGGGCACTGGTGCCCTCCCAACTCCCTCATCCAGTCTCTGGGGCGGAATCGGCTATGTCATATGCCCTGGTAGGCTTCCTACCCCAGTTTGAGAGGGGTCCCTGTACCCCTTATCGGGTCAAGACCTTATGTCATAGAATCATCCGCATAGAAGTGACAAGAATGATTAAATGAAGTGATATGTGCAGAGAGGGGAATGGTACAGAGGTACAAAAGGGGAGGGCCTGGGATAGAGCCTTGTGGGATGCTGAATTGGAGAGCCAGTGTTAATGGGGTTGAAGTTGCCATGTCATTGGGTTTCTGGACTCTCGTGTCATCTTTTTGATGTCCTGGATGTCTGCATTCTGGCTGATATCATGGAGGTGATAAGCGGAGTGAAACTTACATAAAGTGTGGGTGTTACAGCTCATGGAGTTCCCCGCTGGGGACAACCTCCATTCTGGAGCCAGCAGTCCTGCAAGAGTCAAGAAAGGACTTTTGCCACACATGATGTGGCAAGGCATGTTGTAACAGACAGAACGTACAAGTTCATAGGCATATCTGGCACAATTAGCGGTTTCCAGGACTGGTGCCCTCCCACTTCCTCATCAGCCTCTGGGCAGGATTGGCTCTGGCATATGCCCTGGTAGGCTTGCCTACCCCAGTTTGAGAGGGGACTCGGACCCCCTTATCGGGTCAAGACCCTGACTATGTCAGAGAATCATCTGCATAGGAGTGACGGTGAAGAAAAGATGTGTCCAGCTAAAGAGGTGTTCTCCCAGAAAGGTGGAAACTAACCCATACAGTGTAAAGGGCCAGAAATCTCAAGAGAGGCAAGTGTGTAAAGAAGAGTTGGGTGATTCATAGTATGACAGGCAGTTCATAGGTAAAGGAGAACAAGAATCGAGGACATTTTAGCAGAGGACCAAGAGCAATTCATATAAAAGGTAAGGAGCAGGGGTGGCAAGGGTGAAGGTTTTTTTTGTTCCCAGGCCATGTCAATCTGGAACTGCACAGGTGAGCAGGAAAGCAGGGTTGATGGTCGGGCACATTGAGAGAGAGCACCATGCTGACAGCCCTGTTAACAGCGCACACTGGAGGATGAATGGGGAAACCCCCAATGGTTAATTTCGGGGCTATTTCTCAGCCATTGCATCTTGTTTAGTCCTGATATTGACCAATGTTGGAGGTTATTTCAAAAAAGGTAGCAGGCGCTCCTCTCCAGAAAGAACATGGCATGATAACCTGTTCTGAGATGAGAGTTTGCAGCACACGCTTTTTGCTCACTGTACCTTTCACAGATGGGAAATAACCATTTGCATATCAGTCTTTGTCCCGCCCACATGGGCAGTCCAGCACCGAAATGCTATGGCAATTCCTCTCTGAACAAGAGTACCAAAAGCAACCCCATACACGTGTTTCAGCCTTGTTGGGCCTCGTCAGTGAGGTGAAGCTTTGTCTCTCTGAGCACAGTGAGCAGGGAGTCCATGACTGGTTGCCCCCAGGCTGGAGGTTACATTGCTCTCCTGACATATACGTGTGCACTTAATTCCTATAGAGAAGGTTTTATGCAGTTGTGTAAATAGAAATATGCTATTTTATACGTTTCTCTGTATTCACTGAAGGCTTATTCAGTGGTGTGATTTCTGGTAGGAGGTATGACGATTGTAGATGGTTTGTGAGCAGCGGTTTAATGGGTGTTAACTGTGGCATTAGTCAGTCTTCAATCTCTGTGCCTTAACTTTGACTCATTGTGCACAGGGACTGATAGGTGGGTTGGTGCCACCCCCATCCCATCTTTTGTTCCTTGTTATAACATGTCATACACTAACCGGTCGGCATGCAAATCACCACATCACTTCTCTTTACAAGCAGCTGTAATTATTGTCTTTCGGGGGACCAACCAGCAGAACCCAACTTTAGGACTTGGATACAGGTGAGTAACATTCACTATTCAGCCATTTGGCAGTTTTTCTTAAGGGTCGTCACATGACTTGAGACCCAGTAAATGTATCATTTTTTAGCATAGTAATGAGTGGTAACTAATAAGTGGTACTGCGTCTTTGGATCTCTGTTCATCAAATATTGTGAAGCACGTTAGGTGGAGAGATAGTGATTGCTTAATCAAAGTACCAATTATTTATCAAACTATTCTTCCTATTTTGGAAATTTGTATTTCTGGCAAAGAAAATGATGCAATATCTATCGCTAATATTTCCCAATCGATAGTATCTGTTCTTATCTTTTACAAAACCTTTCCAGCGAAATCCATAGCAAGCTGTGTTCGTACACGTAACACCTGGTATGCTATGGAGTGTCATATAGCCAAGTGAATGCTTTTAAGGGAACTAAAATTGAGTAAGGACTCCACTTTGGTATCTACACTATGCTGTGTTGTGTCTCCACTCCTGTTTTTAATATATATTAACGATCTTGCACCCTGAAATGAAGTCATCGTAAGATCAGCATTTTATTGTGTGCCAATGATGCAGTTATTGTTTTCAAAACAAAGTCAAGACTAAAGAATGAGCTACAGATTGTTAGTGGGTTTTGTACTGAAAGAGAATTATAAATCAATGCATCTAAAACAATGGCAAAGGCCTGGCATTCGATAAGAATGTTCAAAATAAACGTGCCCATTGAAAGACACATTATAAAGAAAAAAATGTTTTGACCACTTAGGATAAGATTTCACAATAACCTACCTTAGTTTGACCAGATAAAACAAATGATTGGTTTAACAAAGGCACGCTGGGCTGCTGCACCAACTATCTATTCAACTAGGTAAGAGAATTCCTATGGTCACCTTAAAGCAGACTCTGCATTATAATATGCAAGCACAACTTGGAGTCATTTAGGGGCATTGGTATTCATCGAAAACAAGTTTGTGAAAATAGTTTTTTGTCTGCCAATGAGCTCTCACATGCCACAATGGTTTCTGGAAGCTGGATTAACATCCATCAGCTTCGGCATTATGGCCAAACTCTTGTTTTATTGGATTCGGCTTCAAAAGTGTGCGAATTTTCAATTATACAAAAAAGCAATGCAGGATGTTATTCGTTCTCCTGGAGGCACATCCTGGAAATGGTAAAGGTGCATACAAATATTACTTGATAGGATTGGTTTACCGCATGTACTCAATGAATGTCACACTCACCTGGGTCTCTGCGGGAGCGATGAAGCCTTCCGGACCCCTTCCCTACTTTCCCGGGGTTAGTAGCGTGGTACTACAGGTACCTGTCAAGAGAGAGAGGTAAGATGCTTAGGCTACCTGGATTTGGACCCTGAACCCTCTTTCTCCCTCCTCCCCTTGTGTGTACTGTGATGGTGAAGTGTAGGAGTATGGCTCACCTTTAGGATAGATTAGGCGAACTCTCCGTCCTGAACTAGGCAGGGGCGCTGTGTCTCTGGGACCCTCGGGTCGGTACTTCGTTAGACCATGGGTAAGTCTCTGTTCTGCCACTCACTGTGTTCCTTCACCCAGTGATGAAATAGCAGATACGTTTGGATTCTAGTTGCTTCACTGGTGCTATTTGCAGGTAAATTCTGATTTCCAGTTGCTTCACTGAGCTTGGTACATTTGCAGGTAAGTTCTGATTCCAGTTGCTTCACTGTATCTGGTGCATTGGCAGGTAAATCCTGGTTATTCTACGTGTTCGCTGCAAATTCTTACAATGCGGCGAGTCATGCACGTGGAAGAAAATTACGGATACTAATTCTAATCCTGTTCTTTCTCCACAGGTTGTTTTCGGAAGAGTCTGCTGAAAGAAGACGTGCATGAGAACTCTGAATGCTGCTTTGAAGTTTCCAAGAAGATCGGGTAAGTGATGCTGCAGATTGCGTGCGCGCTGCAAGAAGAAGTTGGTTTTCAACGCGAGCACTTACAGGTACTGACTTTCTTGTGGTTTCTTTTTCTCCCAGATGCTGAGTTCAGGAACGTGCGCACGGAGGAAGCCATGGTAGGTGCAGGCCGAGGATCGTGGTGAGCGTGTTGCTTGAAGCCACAGATGCAACACGAAGCACGGGTCTGCCTTTGGGCGTGGCTTATATAGCCAACCACGCCCAGAAGCTAGAACGTGCTACTGTATTCATAGGAAGGCTGCCAGGGGCCATCTTGGGTGTATAGGAAGTGTGGCTGAACCAATCAGATTCCCCCAAGGGGGCCGGGGCTAACTGTGATGTGTACCTGATTGTGAGAGGGTGGAGAAGGAGTTTTGGATGCTTGCAAGGCGTGTTTAGTCTGCCAGGCTCTAACCCATCTTGCCCCTGCCTGCTCTCCAGTATATGTGACAATGAAACAGTTTGTATGGTCAACGGGAAATTGGAGGAGTAGTTTATCAGAATCCTGCAGTCAAAAGTTGGGAATCAGAAAGGTTTACCAGGGTATTCGGTCTTCAAGGACTCTTTCTGTCTTCAACCATAATTGAATGTTATGTTTCCCGCAGATAAACAACATTATATGTGACATTTTATTTTTTGTATTGCCTGCTACTGAATGGACTGAATGGACCAGTCGCTGGTTGTCTTCATATTCTAGGTTCTGACACTTCTGTCAGCAAGGGGTGGAACCAGATGATAATGTTTTGTTAATATGTTTACGGTATGCTGAGATATGTACTTGGGTGTGTAGAGAGACAGTGAAAAACTAAGAGAAAACAGATAAAGAGACAGAGAGATTGATAGACAGATGATGGATAGAGAATAATGTCTTGGCTGTTGGGATCATTTTTGGCTATTGTTTCTATGTCGTCCTATGATTTGAGAACTCTTTTTCTAGATTTAGCAGGACCAAGACTTAGCCATACTATATTTTCAGATTCTCCATACAAAGCAGTACTGCTTAAACGATCTGCAGCTTCATAGGAGCCACATTCTCTATGAGAGAGCATTTTTTTGCCTAAGCTGTACAATTTCTGAGATAGTGTTTTGTTCGATGATAGGTAATTCCAGAGGTCTTGAAGGTCTGTTTTTTCTGCTTTTGTTAAGTAGGCTGTAACATATCGTGCAACTGCAGTGGAATTGTCTGCAATGTACGGCAAATCTATGTTTGCATTCCATAAGAGGGCAATGATTGCATTGTAATCATTGATATATTTTGATTCTTCTGTTCTTTTTATGTAATACATGTTCTTAGGTGATTTACCTTTAACACTATGTTTAACTGAAGACATGAAGTTGTTCAATTCACCTGTTTCTGTAACTGGTCTAGGGAAACCAAAGCGGCATTTGGTTCAGTATTTCCCTTCGTTTTTGTATTTGCGACGACAATATTTGTGTCTTTGAAATTGTACAATGTGTGCATGAAGATCTCTATTTGTTATTTCTGATGGAATTTCACAAGTGATATATTTTTCGATAAACTGTAAAACAGTGGCATCACTGTCTTGACCAAATTTAGGAGCATCTTTAATCCATAAAAGCATGTGGATATGTGGTGCTCCTCTGGCTTGGTATTCTTTTCTCCAAAAGAAGTGTTGCACTTCTCCGAGAGGGAGACACAGCTTTATTACAAATAAAGTGTAGCATAGCAATGAAACAATGATGGACATATCTTGAAACATTAATAGGATCTAGAGAGCAAAGTTCTCCAGTTGTTAGTATATCTATGTATGTTTTATTTTTGTTTGATATGCCTAGGAAATCATGTAAATCTTCCCATGCATATTCTGCACAACTTAATGTAAGAAACCAAGTGGGTGGGCCAAGGTTTCTTATCATACAACGTACATCTCCATGACATCGGAACCAGTAGTCTTTCGTACCACGCATGTTTGCTAACAGATTTGTAATGCTTGATTGTAAAACCTCATCTTTTTCTTGTACTTTTTGTATTAATTGCGTAGCTGACATATTTTGAAAGTGGGTTCCTGATTTCAATATGTGTGCAACTCTGTAACATAGAGTTGTTAGTTCACTGTTAGCCCCTGCCTGCTCTCCAGTATATGTGACAATGAAACAGTTTGTATGGTCAACGGGAAATTGGAGGAGTAGTTTATCAGAATCCTGCAGTCAAAAGTTGGGAATCAGAAAGGTTTACCAGGGTATTCGGTCTTCAAGGACTCTTTCTGTCTTCAACCATAATTGAATGTTATGTTTCCCGCAGATAAACAACATTATATGTGACATTTTATTTTTTGTATTGCCTGCTACTGAATGGACTGAATGGACCAGTCGCTGGTTGTCTTCATATTCTAGGTTCTGACACTTCTGTCAGCAAGGGGTGGAACCAGATGATAATGTTTTGTTAATATGTTTACTGTATGCTGAGATATGTACTTGGGTGTGTAGAGAGACAGTGAAAAACTAAGAGAAAACAGATAAAGAGGCAGAGAGATTGATAGACAGATGATGGATAGAGAATAATTGAAATAAATATAGAGATAAGAGGAGGGCTACAGTGATAGTTAAAGACAGAGAAATAGAGATGAGAGATAAGAGAAAGAAGGGGATAGATACAGATAGGAGTGGTACATAGACATTTTGATAAAGAGAGAAAAAGGCAGATTATTAGATAAAAAGATACAGACAGTGACGTCTGATAATGGGAGAATGTGAGATACATTGTTGAGTGATAGAAACAAAGACAGAGAAACTGAGAAATAGATAAAGAGAGATTAAGAGACATGGCAAGACAGATATATATATATATATATATATATATATATATATATATGTATATTACACAGCCACGGTAGTGGCTGTGTAGTTATGGTTAAATTGCTAATCCCATGCTAATCCCATAGGAAGAGCACTTTTTGCGTGGCTTATAACTTCGCTCTCCCTGGACGAATCCTCACCAAACTTTGCAAAAAAATGTTTTGGCCCACTCAGAATATTTTTTGCAAACTTTGGTGAGGTTTGGTTTAGGGGGGGCAAAGTTATGGGGGGGGTCCCAAAATTTATTTTTTCTCATAGACTGAATGGGGATAAAAAACTTTGCGCACGCCTACAGTCCAAACCGCTGGACGGATTTTCAGCAAATTTGCAGCAGGAGTAGCGACTTTTGTAAATTTGGTGAAAATCCGCCCAGTACCTTTTTTTAAAACGATCAAAAAGTAGGTCTCAAAAAATGAGTGATATCTATGCCTGCTCCGCGGACACACTTCCCTGTTCGCTCCGCGGGCAGGACAGCGGTTGGCTAATCGGCTCGCGTCATGTCCGCGGACATGTGATGCGTTCACTGATTGGATGGTGAAGAGCGTGAAGTGTGTCAGATTGTTCCGATGCGCCCGCCATCTTGGATCCGCTGACAGCGCGGCGGCGAACATAGGTGAAATGTCGTTTTAGGGAGTGTTTTGGTGTGCGAGAGTGCTTGGGGAGGTTTGGGGAGTAAGAGATGGGTCAAATACTGTATTTGTTTAGGTTGCAGGTGCTACTAATGTATTTGCGATGCCTGCGCTGTCCGGGATGTCCGTAATTAGTGAAAAAGAGGGGTGTCCTAAGGACAGTATTCCCGTCCGTGCTGTCCGCAGGCAAGTTGAAACTGTTCTAAGGGCACACGCGGTGTACCGAAGGCCATGCACCCAAGACCGAAGTTACAAGCACTGACATTATAAGCCACCATGGGTGTGATATACTGCATTGGTTGTGGCCAGGATCTAGAGTCTTGCACCCAATACCGAAGTTATAAGCACTGAAGTTATAAGCCAACATGGGAGTGATATATTGCAGTGGTTGTGGCTAGGGCCTAGAGTCTTGGGTGCATGGTCAAAGACCATGCACCCAGGACCGAAGTTATGTGCACCAAAGTTATAAGACACCATGGGTGGCTTATAACTTTGCTCTCCCTGGATGAATCCTCATTAAACTTTGTAAAAAGTGTGATATGGGTGGGCCCATATAGACAGTTAAAATGTTTGATTCTATGGGGGTGATCTATGGGTGTGATATGCTGCGGTGGTTGTGGTCAGGGCCTAGAGTCTTGGGTGCATGGTTGAAGATCCCATGGCCATTCACCCAAGACTCTAGGCCCTGGCCACAACCACTGCAGCATATCACACCCATAGATCACACCCATAGAATGAAATATCTATCAAATATTTACAAATCTACAGTTTGTGTACTGTTTGATTTGTATAGTTTGTATGTGAAGTTTTGGCTACGTCATGTAATTAAGATTGTTGAGTTTGGTAACAAGCACTGCTGTATAACATATCCATGGAAGTAAACTTTTTGTATTGTGGTGTATGGTTAGATGTTTGCTTCAATGGTTCTGTTATGCAGCAGTATTTATGCGTTGTATTAGAATATACTTACTGTTTGATTTTTTGAGATTGGATTTATTTTTTTCATGAGTTGGGTAAATGGAGTACATATTCTTTTTCAGTTTCTGTGATAAAAGAAAAGAGCATGTTAGTGTATGTATTTTATAAATACTTATTACATTGCATAATAGACATTTCAGCATTTTTTTACCCTCATATTTAGTAGTTTACAAACCAGTGTACTGTGCAAGTTGCTCAGTTTCTGTGTTTGTTTTTCAAATCATTGGGTCTGTGGGAAAAAAAATCCATGTCGGATTAAAAAAACTCTTTTTTTGTTATGCTACAGTCTATTTGTGTGTATGTTTTCAGTGTTCACTTGTTGTTTTTGGCTAATGTTCTATCTGTTGGCTTGTTGCAGATTTTTGGAGCAGTTAGATACCTGTTGGCATATTCTAACTGTCTAGTTTTTTATATAATTTAGTGGCATTGATTTATCTGTTTGGTTGTTGCAAATTCTTGTGCCAGTTAGATACCTGTTGGCATATTCTAACTGGTTATATTTTTTTAATTGTAGTTTTGCTAATTTTTAAGTATAGATTAGTTATTAAATTTTGGTTTTAAGAAGATTAAATAAGCGTTTGTAAGATTAGCTGGTAATCTCTGCTTTACAGTAATGTTAATATCATTACATTCGAACCATCTACGTTTCTTTTTTATATATGCAGTGTAGTGACCTGCATTGGTTGTGACTCCTGCTTGGTAGATTATACCTATTGTTGTGAAGGTTTTCTTACCAAGTGATACTTGAACATGTGTGAATCCAGTCAGCTTGCAGTTGTTTTTGGTACCATCTGCATTGTAACGTAGAAGCATTAGTATTCCATATTTACAATGTGTTTGTATTAGTAAGGTGGAGCGATTATCTGAATTGCAGGTAGTACTTAATCTACCATTGTTTGCATTCTGTACAAGTTGCTGAAACAGACGGACTCACAATTAGGTATGGATACATACACGAAGCGCTCATTAGGGATTTGTTCCTGTGCAACATTGTTGCAGAGAGTGCATGCTTGTTTCCACATGTATGAAATCTGGAAGATTTCATTTATAGGTATGTTTTTGTTTTCCAGTACTTGTAGTAAGTACATTAGAAATTCTCGTGGATCTTCTTGTGAGTTTATAGTGAATTTCACCATTCCAGCACAGTAGTCCAATTCTTGTCTTATTCCATGAACACTATACGTGTTATCAGGATTGTTTGTTGCGTTTCTAGGAAGGACTAACATTTGCAAACACAATTGGTCTGTACTGTGTAAGTAAATGTTGTCAACAATTGGTAGCAATTGAAATAGAATATTAATTGCTACATTTGCGTAGCAACTTACACCAGTTATATTTGAAAATTTGAATGGACCAGATAGTTCTGTCTCCAAGTCATGTATCGGGGTTTGTGTTGCTTCTTTGAAGAAGTCCCTGAGTTACTTTGAGTAATAGGTTTTTCTTTGGTTGTGGTAACTGATGAAGTATTAGCTTCTTTTACTCTCTTTGGAGGATTTGCAGTGAGATCCTGTTGCATTTCTGTTTGAATTAGTTTTCTTTTACAACGGTTTCCTTTTTGTGGAACAGGATATGTTTTTAGATGGGGGGTGTATAGTGAACGTGGTCTGTTGTATTCTAAAATGCAAGGAATATCAGCGTTTACTTTACCTGCATCAAAGTTGATTAGAAATAGACCATCAAGTGTACGTAAGCGTGATAGTGCTACGTAGCTCATGCCTTCTTTAAAGACTGTATTCCCAATATCTATCAATGCATTGTCTAGGGTACAACCTTGTGATTTGTGAATGGTGACTGCGTATGCTAGAGTTAGAGAAAATTGTTCTCTGCGTGCATACATGTCTTTGAAGACAAGGAATCGAGCTGTTGAGCGCCCTATCCTTTTTACTTCTGAAAGTTTGTCAAAGAGAATATTGACAAACTGAATGTTGTTGTCACGTGGGTATGTTTGAAAGCCAACAACTGTACCCAGTGCTCCATTAACTAGGTCTTGCTCCACGTCAAGCATTACTTTACAGTTTAAGGATAATTTTAATATTTTCTCCAAACCAGCTGTGTTGGAGATATAATTTTCTAAGGTAGTTAATCTTGTTGTGGCTTGTTGACACATGGGTAATGTCATACCATGTACGTCCAGTTTGTCTGTGGAGCAAATTTCAATTATTGGTTGCATTTCTTTTTTCAACATTGTTTCATTGAATTTGGAACAGCTTGCAAGAGTTGGCATTAAGGACGTACAATTGACATTGTTGTGTGCTAATTGTTCCATGACATCAGTAGCACATGAATTATGGCCATAAAGTGCATGGATGTGCCGGGTTTTTAATATTGCTTGTGCTTCTTGAGATAGTACACCAACTCTAATACTTTTTAAAATGTTGGCGTAAGTGAGGTCTGCAGATTGGCGCATGTTTTCTGTTTATTTTCTGTATTGGAAATGTTGCCAAAGGTTGACAATTCCTATGCTGCCAACAGTTTTACGGCAGAGTTTGTGTCATAAGGTTTTAAAAATTAGGTTCACCTTTCACTGGTGTCAATTGAAGAAGATCTCCGAAACGATAATGTGTTTTCCTCCAAAGAGCTCTTCGTAGTTGGTTTTAAGTATGATATGATATGATATGGCATTTGTAACGCGCCTATACACAAGTGTTTCAAGGCGCGACAAGTACTTCTTGCAATCTGAGGTGAATCAAAGCTAACATTAGGTTGGAGACCAGGCTCACTTCATCTATTAGTAGCATTTTCATTTGTTTTAACACTCTGCATAGTTCCATTGCAGCTTCTGTAGAAAGTTTGTAATATTCTAATTTGTTTTGGTGTTCTACTGGAAGGAGTAGTAATCGGTGTAAAGTGACACCGCCTATGTTGTAGGCAGCGAAACCTGTGGGGGCAGTTACAACAGTTTACAGTTTGTTGTTTGTCAATTTTTGAAGGAACTTGCTGATGATTTTGATTAAGAATGTTTTGCCTGAACCAGCTTCACCACTGACGTTTAGTAGTATAGGTTTGTAATTTTGGCAGGTACATTCTTTATTTTCATGTTGTACACCATGTGCAATTTCTTTTGTTACTTCTTTAAAAATGGTATGCTGCTCTTTGTTCAGTTTTGATTGTAGTACAGTTAAGTCTTCTGTATCTTCTTCATAGTGACACATGGTGTTCTCTACTTCTGTCATAGCTAACTCTGCCTCATTTGCTATTAGTGGCTGTCCCAGTGGTTCTTGACTTCCTGTTACAGAAGGGTGACTACTGTCGGGAGTGTCCTTATCTAGTTGGGCCTGGAGTTCTTCTTCGTGTTGCTGTTCATTGTACAAAATTGTTTTGTACTGCGTAAAGTTTATATCGGTGATAGTGCTTTCATTTGCTTTGAAAGAGTCTTCATAGGAGTCTTAGTTTTCTAGTATCTCTTCTTCTTTTCTCCATGGTTTAAAAAGTTGTAGCAGGGACATGTAATATAGTTCTTTATGTCGAGGAGTTTTTAATGACAATTTGATATGATTAATTAAGCTTCGTTTGGTAAGTTTCACTAAGCTGCCTTCACAATCTGCAACTCTATATCTACCTTTTTTTTCATTGGGTTTTATATTATTTTTGTATGTGAAGTTTTGGGCTATGTGGTATAGACACATGGTTTCCAAAGTGGTACTCCTGTTAGGGTAGAATATGTCTAGTAAATTGTTTTTCAAAATGTCTTGGCTGTTGGGATCATTTTTGGCTATTGTTTCTATGTCGTCCTATGATTTGAGAACTCTTTTTCTAGATTTAGCAGGACCAAGACTTAGCCATACTATATTTTCAGATTCTCCATACAAAGCAGTACTGCTTAAACGATCTGCAGCTTCATAGGAGCCACATTCTCTATGAGAGAGCATTTTTTTGCCTAAGCTGTACAATTTCTGAGATAGTGTTTTGTTCGATGATAGGTAATTCCAGAGGTCTTGAAGGTCTGTTTTTTCTGCTTTTGTTAAGTAGGCTGTAACATATCGTGCAACTGCAGTGGAATTGTCTGCAATGTACGGCAAATCTATGTTTGCATTCCATAAGAGGGCAATGATTGCATTGTAATCATTGATATATTTTGATTCTTCTGTTCTTTTTATGTAATACATGTTCTTAGGTGATTTACCTTTAACACTATGTTTAACTGAAGACATGAAGTTGTTCAATTCACCTGTTTCTGTAACTGGTCTAGGGAAACAAAAGCGGCATTTGGTTCAGTATTTCCCTTCGTTTTTGTATTTGCGACGACAATATTTGTGTCTTTGAAATTGTACAATGTGTGCATGAAGATCTCTATTTGTTATTTCTGATGGAATTTCACAAGTGATATATTTTTCGATAAACTGTAAAACAGTGGCATCACTGTCTTGACCAAATTTAGGAGCATCTTTAATCCATAAAAGCATGTGGATATGTGGTGCTCCTCTGGCTTGGTATTCTTTTCTCCAAAAGAAGTGTTGCACTTCTCCGAGAGGGAGACACAGCTTTATTACAAATAAAGTGTAGCATAGCAATGAAACAATGATGGACATATCTTGAAACATTAATAGGATCTAGAGAGCAAAGTTCTCCAGTTGTTAGTATATCTATGTATGTTTTATTTTTGTTTGATATGCCTAGGAAATCATGTAAATCTTCCCATGCATATTCTGCACAACTTAATGTAACAAACCAAGTGGGTGGGCCAAGGTTTCTTATCATACAACGTACATCTCCATGACATCGGAACCAGTAGTCTTTCGTACCACGCATGTTTGCTAACAGATTTGTAATGCTTGATTGTAAAACCTCATCTTTTTCTTGTACTTTTTGTATTAATTGCGTAGCTGACATATTTTGAAAGTGGGTTCCTGATCTCAATATGTGTGCAACTCTGTAACATAGAGTTGTTAGTTCACTTTCAAAGAGTAGGTGGAATATGTATTACACATTCTGTCTAAATCTGGGATCTTCAGAATACATTTGCAACGAGTGGTATTCTGATGCTGTTATCTGAGTGGGTCTATCATCGTACCTTCCTCCTTTGCCAGTAGGAAAGAGTAGAGGAAAAGCACATGCTTCTATACTTTTTCCCCAAATGCTGATTGGTGATCCTTTGGTTTGTCGCATTTGCTACGTTTCTAGTGCATCATCTATGGTGTCATTAGAGTGTAATGGATGAATTGTATAATGGTCTAAAATATTGGATACTGTAGCAGGATCTAGAAGTTCAAATTGACCAGTTTCTGGTGACTCTTGAATTATTTCAGTTGTCTCCCTTAACTTTTCTTCAATATTTATTTCTTTGTAGTATTCATTATTGTCTTTTAGATATTGCAAGGCTTGTCTAACTTTATGTAAGTCTACGAGTGGTTGCCAAATTTTTGTTGTCTTTTGTTGGTACACCATTTACTAAGACAATTAAAGATTGCTCTATTGGACATTGCACTCCCAGAGTGTGCACATTTTCCTTCAGATCTAATGGTAAATAAACTACTTTGCCACAAATGCCTTTCACCAATTCAGAGGGAGGGAATTTTGCTGTTTTTGGTTGAAGGCACATTATTGCTTGAAATGGGTGCACTGTTTGAATTATAATGCTCTCATATACATTGAGTTGTTGCAAGGGTTTTGGTAGTGGGAATAATTCCAAGTTATTTGTGATAGCATGTGAAGGAGTTTGGTTGTTTTCAAGTTTTGTAGTGCAGTAACTGAAAATATTAAGGGGTCTGTTATTTCGTATTTGGTTTCTGCTATAAGATAGAGAGCTAATTCAAATCATTTGGAATCTTCATTGTCTTCTATTTTGTATGTCAGGTCTACAGTTTTTGTGTTACTTTTATAAAAAGTTCTGCGGCAACACACACACACAGGGTTTGGTACTTCAGCGGATGTACTTTTAGATTTTAGTATTTCTTTTTTGTATGTGTGTAGTAGAAGGTTGCCATGTGCAGAATTGTTGCTAGTCTGTTGTAAAGCTATTGCATTTTATAAGTGGCTTTCACTTCCAAAATATTTTCTCTGGATATGGTCGATTTCTTCAAGTAGGTCTTTGAGTGTAGAATGTAGAAGAGTGCTATTTAAATTGGCTAGTGCTAAAGCAGGACTTTTAGCATAGTACAGTTTATAGACTAGATTTCTTATAGTTGAATGATGTGTTGATATCATTTTGATATGATGGAAGGTGCTTTTGCAAATAGGTCCTAAAATGCAGGCTAATGAATGTCTTTGTAGTCCTGTATATTTGCGCACCGGACAGGTATCCATATTTTGCAGCACTTTCTTTTTGATTTTGTCTTTGTCTTTCACATACTGATTGAGGAACTGGCGTAAAGATTTGAAAGATTTTTTTGGGAATGTTATACATTGACGTGCATGGCCATTTGTATAATGGACGTTCTGGTTCAGTCGAATGGAGAGGTAATTCTGAGTTTTCTGGGGATATTATTGTAAGCATTATTTCTTGTTCCATTATGATATTATTAATCTTTTCATAACCTCGTCCACTGCTATGTATAGCAATTGTGTTTATTTGGTTTTGTTTGTATGCTTCTTCATTAAAATATGGTTCTGTTCTCGTGGTGTGACTCCATTCACCTCCACAGATATTTAAGAAGTTATTTTTGTTGACATTCCGTTTATTGAGAAGTTTTTTTTTGTAATTCAGTAGTTAGTTTTGTTAGTGCTTTCATTCTGTTTAACACTAAAATGAATAACTTGCTTTTGAGGAGGATTGCACTGTCTATCAAAGCTTCTAAGATTAATTTTCTACGGTAGTTTTGAAGGGTTGTGGATGATTTGTCTCCTGTTTTTATAAGATTCTGAAGGAATTTGTGGAGGAACATTTTTGCTAAAATACTTTTTTTGGTATAGTTACTTGCTAGTATATCAAGATTTATAGGAGCAGTTTTAGCAGTAGTGGTAGCTGAATTCTTGTTAATCATTTTCTGTTTCGTTTTATATTTTGATAGAGGAGGCAAAGTTTCTGTACTGGAAGCTTGTTTTGTTTCGCTAAATGACTGTATTAGCTGTTTTGTTTGAACTTTTTGTACAAACTCTGGCTTATTTTGGAAACTTTTATTTTGATTTTCTCTACTTCTGCATTGCTTTCTACGGACTTGCTTTTTTTGTAGGCATTCTTTGGGGTCTGTTGAAAAAAAAAGAAGGTATGGGTTGGGCGGTTCTGCAATGTATGTGTGCTGTGTGCATGAGTTTCTGAGTATGATGGGAAAGATGTATGTGGTGGCGTGTGATTGTGCATTGGGCAGCTACAATTAGTTGGGAAGACTATTCTTCTATTTGTGTGTTACTAAACTGCGGTTCAGATGAGGGTAGAAAGTGAGCTAGTGGTGAGTAGAAGCATTAATAGTAAACCTAATGGTATAAAATTAAAACAGTTCTTTGTTTTGTAATACTAACATTCTAGGGGTTGAGTATGTTATTTGTGTTCCAAAAAACAGGGATGTGTGTGCCATTCTGCCTGCTAATCCCTGTTTAATAAATGGGGATTTGTGGGCAGATGGTTCAGAAATCTCTGTTTTTTGTGGTTCACAAATTACATGAATGAACCATACAGTGTGTTTGAGGAACAGTAAGAATATTAAGGTAGTATTGTACTTACCCTTTTTTTGTGGAATGAGCAGGTTTCTTCGGATATGTTGTTTGTAGTTCAGATGCTGCTGATTTTCAGGAGAGTGGTCTTCACTGCAATTGTAAAAGAAAGAAGTTCGTAATTCTGAGTGTTTATAGCACTGATGTTAATGTAGACGTTGATGTTTATGTTTTTGTAGTAGTATTCTTGTTTGATATCTGAACATAGTGTATGTATGCATTTCATTTGACTATGTGTAGCCTTCATATTTTATTTACAATATGTTAGTTCAACATGCTTTGCAAATGAGTAGAATTTTAACTGTATGAAATTCACTTGGTTTTTTAAAAGTGTGTTGTAGATAGCAGACAGGTTTGGAAGTGACAGTTGATTATAGTAGATGGGAAAAATGTCAATAACTTCATTTTATAGGTTATGCAGGTTTAGTGGTATTACTCTGTTCATATGCATTCGTAAGAGTTGTACATGTACATACATGCCAACATTTTGTAGCAGCTGGGAGGGAGATTCTCTCCGAGCAATCGGGAGAGCTGAATTTCTCCATTAGAATGCATTGGAATTAGAATTATTTTACGAGGGAGGCAGTACAAAACAGCAACATTTTTGCTAATGAAATCGGGAGTCTCCCGCCTAAATCAGGAGGGTTGGCATGTATGCATGTACTGTGAATACAATATCGGGTACATTTATTTTTCCCATAGATTGCATTGGGACTAGCTTTAATTTAGGTGGGAGATAGTAAAAAATAGTGCGATTTTTCAATGAAAAATCGGGAGTCTCGCCCCTAAATCGGGAGGCTTGGCATGTATGTATAGGTTATGCGGGAGACAGTAAAAAATAGTGCGATTTTTCAATGAAAAATCGGGAGTCTCGCGCTTAAATCGAGAGGGTTGGCATGTATGTATAGGTTATGCAGGTTTAGTGGCATTACTCTATTTATATGGATTCATAAGAGTTGTACATGTACTGTGAATAAAATATGCATACCTGTAGTTTGTATTCATGCATGTGGATATGAATGCATCTGTAAGTAATAATCTTGGAGAGTTGTAGAGTAGTTTTTGTAGTCGGTGCTTTCCAATGATATGAGACTTGTACTCAGAGTGATCAACAGTACATTTGAAGTGTGGAACTCTGATGATGGAGTTAGATGTAGAGGTCTTGGATGTGATTGGTGGATGGTTGTGTGACTGCTTAGCTGTATCCAATGAGGGAATGGAACCGAGAGTGATGTGGAAAGTGTAGAAGGGCTGGTAAGAGTTGCGTGCCGCGTGGACACCGCGGCTGTTCGCGGATAAGGCGTACCACATCTGAGGTTTTCTAGCAAATCCAGTATAGAAAGGGGACTGTAGGGATCAGCCAATCAGATGTTGACGTTGTGGATTTGTGTAGAAAGAGACTGTGTGTAGTGAAGATGGCAGAGGTGGAGAAAGTCAGGGTGGTGGTGCTCGGAGATTTCTTTGTACATGCTTTACAGCTGTATGCTCAATGTAGGCATGTGGCAAACAATTTTGATGTTAAAGGAGTGGAGGTGGTGTGGAGTGCTGTGCCTGATTGCAATGTAGAGCGAATTCTACAAGTTTGTGAAGATATGGGCAGGATGAACAGTTCCCATTTTGTAGTTTTGTACTATGGTGCTTTCCATTTGGGGTACGTCAGTGCCCCTACTTTGTTGGCAGATTTGGAGCAGTTGGTTCAAGCAGTAATGAACATCCTTCCAAATGCAAAAGTAATTTTTTCTGGATTACTACCTAGGGTAATATGGGACAATAGTTCTGTTTTTTGTCCTCAGCAAAACATTGCTAGATGTGCAGTCAACCGAGGCATGTCTGCTTTCATGCTTAGAGCTGGTATGTTTTCTGTAATAATGAGAATATTGATTCGAGTAATGCTGTTTATTTTGAAGAAGATGGCATTTCCTTATCTTTTTTGGGAAATGCCATGCTGGAATGTACGGGTTGCTTTGGAGAAGGTTATGTGAAGATTTTAGTAGTAAAGTAAGAAGAAAAAAGCCCCCAAAAAATACAAAATAACAGGTGTCTGTCAGGCATCTGCAAAAAATACAAAAAAAACCCGGCTCTTTTCAGAGCCAACCTGAAAGGGGAAATGGGGCACACTATTTGTTGGAGGTGCATGCAGAAGGTTGTGGAGTAGCTGCAGATCTTGGATTCCCTCATGTGGAAGTGCACTGGCATGGAGTGCGTGGAATGAAGTGGCTGGATTTGGTACCTCTCTGTGCTACTTCAGAGACAGAGCATCATCCAGACATAATTATAATTCATTGTGGAGGGAACAGTTTAGGACATGTGTCTGGAATTTCTTTGCAATTTGCAATGAAAGAAGGACTTGGGAAGGTCATGGACATGTTTCCAAATTCCCAAGTAATTTTTTCTTGTATTGTGCAAAGACAAATGTGGCTGCGTTCTTCTTCATTTGGTCCACAAACGGAGAAAGTGAGGAGCAATGTCAATAAGGCTGTTTGTGCCTTTCTAAGAGATTTTGGCATGTCCTCTTTTCACAATGAAAATATTATGTTTCGTAGCACATACATTTTTCGCAGAGATGGAGTCCATTTTACCTGTGCTGGCAATCAGATTTTTCTGAGAAATGTACAAAATGCATTGCAACCTTTTTTGGACTTACAGTCATTTATTTTGCTGTAGATGTTGACGATTTCAAATTTTTCAAACACACAAAAACACCACCAAAAGGCTCTTTTCAGAGCCACCACTACCTCCCAGAGAAAAGTGCATTGGTTTTGCTATGGCAGCACCCTAAAACTTTATATGTCCTAGGACTTCCAAATTAAGCACAGGGCCCTGCACTGTTTATTTGCCACTTTTATTTTTTAACTGTGAAAGGCGACTCTGAAAAGAGCCTTTTTTGGGGATTTTTGTTGTTTTATATTTTTTTTGTTATTTTACACATGACACACTAGGAGAGGAGGGGAAAGGAGGGTAAGGAAGGGACACCAACCACGGGGATAAGAAAGGGCAGGTGGAGAGAGGAAGATGTAGGGTGGGCCTTACTTAGGTAGGTAGCAGGTCTTCTGGTGCTCCGTGACCGTAGTCTCAAAAGCAGTTTGAAGACTCTCCCCCCTGCAGAGTACTGCGTCGCAGTACATATACAATATTGTGACCCTCGAAAGGTAAGGGTCAACAGCATCGCAAATGGCCTGTGAAGCAGCTGGAGGGATGCGCTCTACCACAGGAGTGTCTCTTGTGGTGAGAGGAGCGGAAACGGAGGATGCTGTAGAGGAACTCAACCTACTACGTTTATCACAAGGTACAACCTTGCGAATGTCCCCACTGTGGAACGACATTAGGTGTCGCTTCATGGATGTCGTACCAAAGCTGTACGAACCACGTCTCCCACGACTCAGCACCATTTTGCACTGTTTGCAAGTGACCTTGTTCGCACGTGCTTTTGGTACGTTACCATGAATGGTAAACAACCACCACACCCAAGACTTCTGGTGAGTGCTGGTAGTAGGGAGTTCCTCGACCTCATTCTCTTCATCCTCATCATCCTCGTTCTCTACATCCTCATGCCTGTTCCCTTCTGCAGGCCCTTGGGGAGGGGGTGGTGGTGGAGGGTTTGGGGGTGGTGCTGAGGCAGATGTAGCAACAGAAGCCATGGATGCCATCAGGGTTGATGAGATAATCTCAGCAAGAGCAGCACAGGCAGCAAAAGTCAATTTGCAATAGCCAGAAGTACAATGAAGATCAGTTCTGGGGTGTGGCCTTTTATATGGGTGGAGGGGTGCGGTTCGCAAGCAGATCCTACACCCAAAAAGGTTCAAAATGTTCCAAAAAGTATGTGGAAAGCCAGGGTCATTGTCTGGGACATGTGCAATGGTGAATTTGTACTGTAAAATAATTTGGATTGTGTGAAAAAGTTCTTTTAAAATGTTGGGGAACCGGACAGTGTCCGCAAATTAAGACACACGCTCAGCGTGGGTGCGGTCACATGATCACATCAAGAACACGTCCGCAAAGGGAACGGGTGTCCGCAGGACACTAAATGCACGGGAACAGTTGTGCGCATACGCGCAGGTGTTCTACGGACAGTGTTTGGGTCCTCAAACAAATTAAACGTGCGACACAAGTGAGACGGACAGTTACGGACAGGCGTGATGTTCGCAGGACTTACGGGGTGGTGCGCATGTACGTAGATGTTCTGCAGACTATACGGACAGGTACAGTGTCCTTAGGACACCTCCATTTTGTATGACTAGGGATATCCCGGACACCGTGCATGTTCTTAGGACAGATTTAACTTGGCTGCGGACGGTACGTACAGGTATCGTGTCCTTAGGATTCCTCCATTTTGTTCAGTTACAGACATCCCGGACACCGGGTGTGTTCTAAGAACAGTTCCATCTTTGCTTGCAAATGGTACGGACAGGTATAGTGTCCTTAGGACATCCCCATTTTGGATGGAAGTCTCATCAAAACGTTTTTCTTGGTGTTAAGGGTTTGGGGATAGTTGACTGGGACATGTAGAGAGGGAACAGGTACATGTGGGACAATGGTATTTAATTTTTTCTTTTATGTGGTCCTCCACAAACTGTTTCAAAACATTGAAATTTTCCTTGAGCATGTCAATTTTCTGTTCCATACGTTGCAGAGTCTTTTTCAATGTGTCTTTTGGTGTATTATTTTCAATGATTGTATGGTCTGTTAAAAAAAAATATATATGTGTTAACTACACATAAAGTAATGATCATTTGCCATTCCAAAGTATTGCACATTTCTGTGTGAAAAAAAAAATATATTAATTTTAGTGTATCTAATATAACAAGTTTAGAAATATATAAGAAAAATGAAGTTTACTTACTAGTTTTAGTAAGTTGTATTCGTACTGTGGTGTAGGTCTACTGTTGCTTTTAGCTCTGCAGTTTCTGTGAGGTAATTATGTTGGAGGCATATATTTTTTGTTTTGGTATATTCCATTTTATTACGTATGGTATTTAAATGGATGGTTGATGTGTTAGATATATAGGTTCCACTTCTTATTTATTATTACATATAACATGTTTATGTGCTGCTTTTTGAACTTGTGCAGTGTTTATATGGCATGATAGAACAATACAAGATACCCCCTGAGTTTTTGGGTAGTATTGATGTTGTCCACGTCTGTTCGTGGACATAGGCACAGCCCGCGGACATCAACATCACTAACAGGGGGTTCAACATGTTCTATGTTACATGTATATAAAGTAAGGGAATCCTAGTAAACATATATCAAATTCACTCTATGAAAATGTATATTCAGTAAAAAAAACTTTGATAAAGGGATGTTATGGTTAAGTTGCGCTACTAAAAACCTATGAAATTCAGTAAAAATAACTTTGTTAAAGGGACGTTAAAGTTAAGTTGTGCTACTAAAAACCTATGAAATTCAGTAAAAAAGCTTTGTTTAAGGGACGTTATGGTTCGAAGTATGGTTCGAAGTAAAACCGAAAACCCCTGAAATTCGCCAGTTATGGTGAGCTAAGCAACCATAACTCATGCCACCACCGTGCACTGCTAAGACTAACACCCAGGACATCAAAGATGACATTACAAATTTCATAGATGACATCACTGATGACATCACATGTCTGGCTCACTCTTTTTTCCTTTACTGATAGATCCAGGCCAGTAACAGTCAGGAACTAAGAAATCACTATACTATAGTACAAAGTACTATATTTGTAGACTTGTACTTCAAATATGTTCTTACAGTAATTCACTTAGGGTCCATTCAAAGCATATGAAACATATACAAAGGGGAAAACACAGACTTGGAAGACAGCAATGCTTTCTATATATGAAGATGATTAGTAGGATTATCAACAATGTCTTATAGTTCTGTTGTTTTTTTTTATTACTGTACTTTCCCTGGATATGCTCATATCTGTACACATTGCACTTACACTACTTTCCTTAGCATCTAGTCACAATATGTGATACTTATACATAGGGAAGCTGTAGCTTTGAAGCAGAGCAATCATTTCTGTGCATGAAGATAATGAGTTAGATTATGAAGATTGTAGGGTAATACTGCTGTTTTTTTGTTTACTTCACTTTCTCTTTATATGCTCTATTTATATGTGTTGTTGTCTGTTTGTGTTTTGTGTGTAGTAATGCAATAATGTAGTAAGTGGGTTTGATTAGGTACTTATTAAATATTTCACAGTATGCAAGACTCTAATAAGAAAGTATTTATAAGTTTAGTATTTAACATGGCAAGATTATTAGTATTGCATCTCCATCATGTCTGCTGCACACTATGCCTATGTTACTACATGTGTACCTTAGTATATTGGGAAAAACTTCATAATACAATGCTATTTGGATTAATGCATTACTTAATGCACTACGTACCTTATGATATTTATTCCAATGATCCTTGACACTTTTTTTTTAACATTACAATAAAAATCCCTTATACAGACTTTTCATGAAAGGTAAATGCACATGTGATGTCATCAGTGATGTCATCAATGACATTTGTGATGTCATCTTTGATGTCCTGGGTGTTAGTCTTAGCAGTGCACGGTGGTGGCACGAGTTATGGTTGCTTAGCTTACCATAACTGGTGAATTTCAGGGGTTTTTCGGTTTTACTTCGAACCATAACATCCCTTTAACAAAGTTTTTTTACTGAATTACATGGCCACGGTAGTGGCCGTGTAGTTATGGTTAAGTTGCTGTTTCCATAGGAAGAGCACTTTTTGGGCGGCATATAACTCCGCTCCCCCTGGATAACTCCTCACCAAACTTTGCAGAAAAAGTTTATGGGCCACTCCGTATTTTCTTGCAAAGTTTGGTGAGGTTTGGTCCAGGGGGGGAAAAGTTATAGGGGGGACCCATAACGTATTTTTTCCCATAGGCATAATGGGAAAAAACTTTGTGCACGCCTACAGCCTAAACCGTTGGACGGGTTTTCACCAAATTTGTAGCAGGAGCGGCGGCTTGGTCCCGAAAGTGTGCTTTTGTTAATTTGGTGTAAATCCGTCCTGTATTTTTTTTTAAAATGACCAAAACATAAAGCAAAACATTTGTGATATCTATGTCCGCTCCGCGGACACACTCGCTCCGGAGACACACTTCCCTGTTCGCTCCGCGGACCAGATATCGATTGGCTAAGGGGCTGCCGTCATGCAGTAAGACGTGTTCTGCGTCAGATTGTTTGGATGCGCCTGACAGGCCTACCATAACTTGCGAATTTCAGGGGTTTTTCGGTTTTACTTTGAACCATAATGGCACGTTTGAAAAGTTTTTTTAGTGAAGTGCACAGGTTTTTGGTAGGGCAACTTAACCATAACGTCCACTTAACAAAGTTTTTTTTAGTGAATATATATATAAATACAGAGATATTGAGATGGAGCGATAAAGGAGAAAAGATAGAGAATGTAAGTGAAAGGGATAAAGAAACAGAAATTGTGAATGAGAAGTGATAGTAAGAGAAACAGAGAAATAGTGAGAGAGAGTGTGAGAAATAGAGAGAGAAAGAGAGATTGAGCATGAAAGGGAGAGAGATGAAGAAAGAGAAAGAGAGCAACGAAGAAAGAGAGATAGAGAGAATGAAAGAGAGGAAGTGCGATAGATGATTTAAGAGGGATAGAGGATGGAAAGAAAGTAACTGAAAGGGGGATAAGTGAGAGAAATAGAAGGAGAAATAGACACATGTGGATAGAAAGAGATTAAAAGGGAGAGCAAGAAGTAGAAAAAGATAGCGGGAAATACAGCGAAGAGTGAAAGAGAGAGAGGGAGGGAGAGAGAGAGTAAGAGAGATATAGATTGAATGCGAGAAAGAGAAAGAAAGAAAGAATGAGAGAATGAGAGAAAGAAAGAAAGAAAGAAAGAAAGAAAGAAAGAAAGAAAGAAAGAAAGAAAGAAAGAAAGAAAGAAAGAAAGAAAGAAAGAAAGAAAGAAAGAAAGAAAATACATGGATGTGTAGAGAGACAGTGAAAGACTAAGAAAAAAAGATAAATAGACAGAGAGGGGATGGATAGAGAGAAATGGAAATAGATAGATTAATTCACAGAGATATAGAGATGTAGAGGAGGGATACAGTGATAAAGATAAACATAGAGAAAGAGAGAGAGAGAGAGAGAGAGAGGAGGGTTATATAGAACATGTAAGAGAAAAACATAGAGAAAGAGACAGAAAGAGAGAGAAGGAGAGAGAAAGGGATAATATATTGGAAGGAAGAAGAAAAGAGAGATTTCTATTTATTTTAAAAAAGAATGACCCCATTCTCACATTCTTCGCATTGTAACTTAGTAATGTATAACATTAGGGAACAAAAAGACATCTTTTAATTTTTATGTTAAAGAATTGCAACAACCCCTGTATTTGTAAAAATAATGATTAAACAATAATTAGTAATATTTGTGATGTCATTGTTAATGTACTGGGTGTTTGTCTTAGCAGTAGACAGTGTTGGCATGAGTTATGGTTGCCTGGCTTACCATAACTACTGAAAGTTCTGTTTTGTTTGGTTTTACTTGTAACCATAAAGTCTGTTTAACAAAGTTTTGTCATTGAATTCCATAGCTTGTTTAGTGTAACTGTCAGCGTTTACACCTTCTTCACTAGTTTGTAGTGAACTCCCCTCCTCCTCACCTGAATCAGAATCCTCCGGTTGCAGTTCATGTAGTCTCCTCTCCCAAATGCTTCTTTTTTTATAGGTGGGTGTGGCTTGCCACGGAATGAAGCCACCATGGGAGTTGGCAACAACGACCCAGGGGCCCCCTTCCGGAACAGCAAGAATAGGGGGAAAAGCCCTTAGGCACAAAAAAAACCTTATATGTGTAAGCCATGATAGTTCTTCCTATAAGTATCCGTGGAGATTGGGTTGCCGGAGAAACAGCCACGTAGATATATATGTGCGGGGGTGTTGAATAGAGAGCGCGGGTGCCAACGAGATGTAGTGGTCGCGTGAAGCACAAAAGAAAGCAAAGGAGTAAGGATAAGTAAGTATAAAGTAGGGAAGAGGGAGGAAAGGAGCAGCGGGCGAGGGAGGAGCCACAAAGAACAGAGAGAGCGGAAAGGAGGGAGAAACAGCAAAAGGCCGCTGAAGCGGGGAGGGAAAGGAGCGGGATAAGCAGCGTACCGTGTGTACAGAACGGGAATAACACTAGCGAAGCTTCCCAAAGAGGAAAAGCAAACGCCAAGTCAAGGGTTGCAACGCGCTGTCCGCCGGAAGGGGAGGAACAATATACCTTCCGGCGGGCAGCGTCCGCGCAACTAGACCGCTAAAGCGCATCGCAGAGGAAACGTGACAGTGCTAGCAATGGCGGTTCAGACGCCTGCGATCCCACAGGCATCTGCCCAATCGGGGCAGGACAGCAACATAACCATAACATCCCTTTAACAATGTTTTTTCAGTGGATTTCATGGGTTTTTAACAGTGCACCCTAATTTGCTACAACTTACCCGAATATAGCAATATTCTTTTGCCAATTTAGAAAGTTTCACCACAAAACTCTGCCATTCCCCACCTTCAAGCATACTTTTTAACACTTCTATATACTTTTTGCAACTTTTTCCACTCTTTTTGTGCTCATTGACGCTCACGAATGTCTGATGTCACCGCTGACTTTTCGGACATTGTCACGTGACCACACGCTCATACGCTGCAAGATGACATGTCCGTGAATGTGTTTGCACTTTGCGAACGCGTCCGTGCTTCACGAACAGTTCGGAAAGACATATTTCAGCTCATTTAGGAACTTTGAAGCTCAAAATGTATCCTTGCACATCTATACCAATTCTTATTCATGATCTATTAACAATCTAGCACACAGCACATACTTGGAAGAATGTTAAAACAACTGATATTTATCTTAGAAATGGCATCAGCTAATTGCAATCCTTACTCCCCAAGAGCCACCACCACCAGCTGGACCTACAGAATGAAAGAAGAGCAATACTTCAAAAGACAATCATGAAGACCAGGAAGATGAGGCAGAAGAGAGCCTACCTCTAGCACCCAGAGAGAATTATGGATGTGCAGTTCTTTACCACTGTTGGAAATGTACCAAAGTGAAGTGCACTGAGTGCAAAATTGTACTGAGTCCCGGACAGTCTGGGCAATACTCCTATAGGACCACCTCCATGCGCCTCCACACCAAATCCAACCACCGCACTGATCTCAGAAAGGATGTTCCTTTCTTAGGAAGTAGTAGGCTTTCTTCCTCTACCTCATCTCTCTCAACAAATGCTGTAAGCATTCAGCCTACTCCTGTGGGACACAAAATCTCACCAGTGACCTTGCAAGCAATAAAAGAGGCTGTTGATCCTTATCTCTCAAAAACAACAGTACTCTGTACATACTGCAAAACACCACTCTGCAGGGGGGAGCAATTCCAAAGTGCTTTTGGAGCTGTAATCAAGGAGCATGAAAACACTGCCCCTCTACCTTAGATGTATCACAAGTGCAACATCTTCCCCGGTCCATCTGCCCCTTGGTGCCCCTTTCCTCATTTGCTCCCCACCTTATTTTCTGGCATCTCCTGCATACAAAATAAAAAAAAAAAACAATAAAAAGGTTCCTTTAGGAACCACCTTTCACAGTTAAAAAATAGAACTAAAAAATAACTATTTACTTTACATTTTTCAGTAAGTGGTTGAATTCAATAAGATTCTCCAAAATTCCCATTAGCATGTTTTACTATGCTAATGGTAATAATGGACAATTGTATACTAGAGAAAAAGAAAAAAGCACAGAAACAAATTTCTGTCCGACATTCTTCTCTGTAGTATACAATAAACACCATAATCCATTGCCGTTTATAACTATCCACAGTCTATACATTCCCCTGTCTAGCCCATGCCTTATTAGAAAACCTGGATTGCACACGCACACTATCACACAAAACAGCCCTTCTACTCTTTGTCTGTTATGTTTGTAACACTGCCTCATTGCCTGCTTTAAACCATTCACACATATATCCACCAATCACTTAAATAAACTCTACATATAGACTATCAACATATTAAACTTCCACCCACCAACTGCCACTTAACAATGTTCTACAAATATTTTGCATCTACATTTCCCATACTTATACCAACACATTGTACATAGTGCTCCTATAAATGCTCATATGCATTATGCAGTGACAGAAGTGCATAAATAATAGGGGCAGTACGTATGGAAAAGTGCTCATGGTAACCCAGAAGGAAATTGCCAAAGGATCCCAAGGTGGAAGGCCACTAGCTAACTGCTGGGGCAGCGGAGTCCTAATGGTCGGGTACATCTTAACCATAACCTCCCTTTAAGAAGGTTTTTTCTGTCAATTGAATATGTTTTCATGAGTGAAAATGTTTCATAATGTTACATCACTGTATATAAGTTATTAATAATTCCGCTTTTAACATATATGAAAAAACTATAAACCTCCTTTAACAAACATACTTTTTGTAATGCTTATTATGTGAGTCCTGATCAGCAGCGCATATCCCAATAGGCAAATCAGAGTAGACATTTGTCCTCGACATAGCCCAGGCCCTCTGCCCACGGCAGAAACGTTATATCACTATTTTTTGTACTTATGTTTCGACAATTTAAAAAAAGTAAAATACAGGACAGATTTCCAAAAGCATCCTTTCAGGTCCTTGCTGATGCCCCTCACATACCTTTGCTGCAATCCTGTCCAGCATCTGGGCTGCAGTCGCAAGCAGATTTTCTATCTCCCATTTAAACCTACAGCTTCGACCATGCCGCATGCCCAGAACTTTCCTGAAACCCTGTCCAGCACTCTGGGCTGCAGTTGCAATCAGATTATTTTTTACCATTTAAACCTACAGCTTCGGCCATGTCACATCTCCCAATGAGTAAATCAAAGTAGGCATTCCTCCTTGCCGAGGACCAGGCCCATTGTCCATGCACCAAATTTATATCACTATTTTTTGTGCCACTGCTAATGTCAGAAAAGTTATATCACTATTTTTTGTACTTACGTTTCCACGCTTTCAAAAAAGTAAAACACAGGACGGTTTTGCAAAAGCATCCATCTAGATCCTTGTTGTTGCTCCTCACGCAGGTTTTCTGCAATCCCATCCGCACTCCAGATTGCAGACTCAAGCAGAATTTTCTTTCCCGGTTCAACCTAGAGATTCAGCCATGCAGCATACCCCAATATGTAACTCAGAGTAGGCATTCGTCCTTCCTGAGGGCCAGGCCCATTGACCATGCACCAAACTTATGTCACTTTTTATTTTTGCTTACGTTTGGACACTTTGGAAAAAGAAACACAAAACAGATTTGCAAAACCATGCTTTCAGGTCCATGCTGATGCTCCTCGCGTAGGTTTGTTGTCATTCAGTACAGGACTTTAGGCTGTAGCTGCAAGCAAAATACTTCTATCCATTCTAACCTAGGGTTCAGCCATGCTGCATGCCCCAATAATCAAATCAGAGTACACGATTATCAAAAAATAACTGTTCAAAAATTCCATGCAAATCACTCTCTGCATGCCATGGGAAGAACAACTGCAAAAGACAAACACAAAATAATTCCTTTTCTCTGCAGTTTGGCAAGCCAGTTTCATGTGGTTCATAGGAGTTGGCTTTTTATGTCTCATTACACAACCAGTATGTAGCGTTCTGCTACTTCATACAAACCAAGATCGTCCAAACCAGCAGACCTCTTTGGATAATAGGTATCAACCAAATTGGTGTTCAAGATCTCTAACTTTTGAATTTCACTCAAAAGCTTTAGTATCCTATTTCTTGTAGTAGCTAAGCCAAAACTTAACCATACTACATTAATGCTATACCCATACAGAGGCAAACTAGTTTGCCGATCTGCAGCTTCATAGCTTCTTCACTCTCTGTGAAAGAGCCAGGGATGTTATTTAGGGGTTGCCAGAGGTCGCAACTGTGACCTCTGAGGTCTCCTTTGCTACCCGTGGTCTCTGTTACTACCCCTAAAAAAAAGTGTCTTATTTTTAAAAAATGCAAGCTCCTGGGCTGTGGCCAGCACCATGTGGCTCTTTGCTTCTGGAGTGGCTGGCTTTCTTGTTCAGGCCTCTTAAAAAAAGAAAAGAAAAAAAGAACAGGGGTGTTACATGTCTAACACTTTCAGCACTGACCCCAAATAAGAAAGAATAGGAATACCAAATAATGTGTCTTTCTGGAATTCTATACAATAATTGCTAGACTCATTAAAGATTTATTTCAGGCAAACTTCAGGAGGTGAGCCACTGATTTAGTCTGTTCTTAAACACCCCAACTCAGCCTTTCATCCTTCTGAGGTCAATAGATGAGTACCAACACAGGTTGGGTGATATTGGGTGTATATTTGTTCTATATAAAGCGCTTAAGCATAAGTGCTATATAATAACACATCATTATCATTTGCCCATGGACGTCTACTTGCATTCACAGTAATTTGGTAATATGGGTCTATACACACTGATCATAATGATACATATGGCGATCAATTCTTATATGAAATGTACATCACATTATAGTGCAAGAGTAACCACATTTTTCTTAGTGTACTTAGGAACAATGGTATGTGATGCAACTTCCTCTTTTGTCAAGGGGTGAAAGGTTGTGTTTCATCGCTTCCTGCGATATCACTTCGGCGTGGAGTCAAATGATATCACTTCCTGTGATGTCATTAGAGGTCAAGGGGCATGTGATGTCACTTCCGCTACCCCTGGCATTTTGGTGAAATGACATCCCTGGACAGAGCATCTTCATACCAAAGCTTAGAAGTTTTTGACTAAGACATTTTTCAGCTGATAAGTCTGACCACACTTCAGCTGCATTGCTCTTTTCAGTTTTTGTCATGTATGCTGTAACATGGCGAGCAACAGCTGTTGTATTATCTGCAATAGAATGTACATAGGTATTTGCATTCCAGAGTTGAGCAATGACAGTATTGTAATCATTAATGAATTGGCATTCCTAATCTCTTTTAAAGTAGTACATATTCCTTGGTGACTTTTCAGTCACATTGCGTCAAACAGGTGATATACGATTGTTTGCTCGATCAACTGGTGTAATAGGCATAAGAAATTCCAATCTGCACTGAATGCAGTACTTGTCTTTACTTTTTTATTTTCTCTGTCAGTACTTTCCACACCAGTGCCTTTGAAACCTTGTAACCTTGTCCGTAGATCAGTATTGACATGCTGAGCAGGGAGGGATCAAGTAACATATTTTTCTATTAACTCCATCACATAGCTGTCACTTTCCTTACAAAACTGAGGAGCATTTGTAATCTACAAGAACATATGTATATGCAGAGCTCCATGTGCCTGGTACTCTACTCTCCAAAAGAAATGTTCCACAGTACCTAGTGGGCCATTTTCTTTATTACATATAAAATAAAACCTGGCTAAAAATCATTGATGGAAGAATCACGATACACTAATAGGGTCTGTGGCACTCAATTCTGCTTGTGCTATTTGTATTATTCCTTCTTTATTTGGATTTCCTTCACTATTCCACTCTGCAAGTTCATACCAACGATACTCAGCACAGCTCAAATTCACAAAGCAAGTTGAAGCGCCCAAGTTTCTGATCATGCAACTGCCTCCTTTTCCAAGCTGCTATGGTGTTTTCCCAAACGCTTATTGGTGCACCTTTACTTGGTTTCATCTTGTATAGCTCTTGACTGTCACCCATGACTTCATGTGAGTGTAGAGGATGAATAGCGTAATGTTCATACAAACTATTCCCTTCTGCAACAGTTAGATGTTCAAACTGCCCTGCACTGCTCTTGCTTGTTGATTCAACATTAAGTATAGACAAGTATGGAACAGTTACACTGTCTTTGTGAAAATCATTGTGCTTTATTAGAAACTGTAAAGCTTCTTTCACCTTTCTGACATCTACAAGCTCTTGCCAAATCTGTTTGTCCTTTGTGGCAACACCATTTACTAAAACAAACAAAGAAACATAAATCTCACGATTCTTTCCTAGAGTGTTAACGTTTTCTTGTAAATTGAGAGGCAAATACACAACTTTGCCTCTCACACCTTACACTAATGGCTTTTTAGGCATATTTAACATATTTGTGTGTAATCTAAAAATAACTTGGAAAGGATGAACAGTATGCAAGGAAATAATTTCAAACATGTTCAATATTTGAAGCACAGTCATTTCCACATGTGTGCTTTTGACATGCTAAGCACGGATGGAACATGTAACATATTTTTCTCTAAACTCCATCACATAGCTGTCACTTTCTTTACCAAACTGAGGAGCATTTTTAATCCACAACAACATATGTATATGTGGCGCTCCACATGCCTGGTACTCCTTTCTCACCAAATTTGTTTCCACAGTACCTACTGGGCCATTTTCTTTATTACATATAAAATGTAACCTGGCTAAAACTCTGTGACGGAAGAATCGAGATACACTTAGAGGGTCCATGTCACACAACTCTACTGGTGTGATGTATATTATCCCTTCTTTATTTGGATTTCCTTCACTAATCCACCCTGCAAGATCATCCCAACCATGCTCAGCACAACTTAAAGTCACAAAGCAAGTCAGAGGGCTCAAGTTTCTGATCATGCATCTAACCTCTGAGTGTCTTCTATATTAATATCCCTGCTTTCTCAAATTGTGGCAGGTGTATTGGTAATTATGACTTCTATTTTTTTGTTTCACCTATTGCAGCATATCACATAGAGAAACATTTAGAAATCTAGTTCCTGTCTGAAGTTTCTGAGCAACAGAATAGCATAGTGTTGTAATCTCACATTCATAGAGTAAGGGAAACATGTATTCAATACTGGTGCAGAATCTGGAATCTTCCAAATAAATTTGTGTACAAGAACATTGTGAAGAATAAATTGGAACTTTCTGATCATTCAATCTGCCTCCTTTTTCAGTGAGAAAAAGCATGGGGAAACAACAAGCTTCTAAGGTTTTTCCTGAACACTTAATGGGGCACCTTTTGTTGGTTTCATCTGGTATAACTCTAGACTGTCACCCATTACTTCATGTGTGTGTTGAGGATGAATAGTGTAATGTTCATACAAACTATTCCCTTCTGCAACAGTTAGATGCTTGAACTGCCCTGCACTGCTCTTGCTTATAGATTCAACATCAAGTATAGACAAGTCTGGAACAGTTACACTGTGTACAAATAGTTGTACTTCATTAGAAACTATAAAGCGTCTTTCACCTTTTTGACATCTATAAGCTGTTGGCAAATGTGTTTTCCCTTTGTGGCAATACCAATTACTAAAACAAATAAAGAATCATCAATCTCACGTTTCACTTCTAGACTGATAACCTTTTTCTTGTAAGTTGAGGGGCAAATGCACAACTTTGCTTCTCACACCTTGCACTAATAACATTTTAGGCAGTTTTGACATCTTTGTTTGTAATTTGAAAATAATCTGGAAAGGATGAACAGTTTGCAAGGCAATCACTTCGAACATGTTCCATTTTTGAAGCACCACAGGGATATCAGGCACTCCCATGTCATTCAAGACTCTTGTACTTATTCATTTATTTATTTATTAGAATTTATACAGCGCACAACAGCCCTGAGGCATTGTGGCGCTCTTACAATGAGGCTTGCTGGTTACATATGGATAAAAACTTAGTTACAGGTGGTTACAGCGGTATACATACTTGGTTACAGGAGATTACAGAGCATACATTCTTGGTCATGTGAGTGACAACAGAGTTGAGGGACAAGAGGAGAGGAGGAGGCATAGCGAGCGTACGAGAAGTGCAGAGGCATGAGGGCCCCGGGATCATGGAGTTACTTGAAGATAGTGGTTTTCAAGGTTTTGCTGAAGGCTGAGAGGGACGTTTCAGCTCTTAGAGAGCATGGTAGTGCGTTCCAGAGTCTAGGAGCTAGGTAGGGAAATCCGAGGCCTCTGGCGTCAGACCTTTTGATAGGAGGGATGCAGAGTTGGTTGGTGTGATGGGTTCTTATTGGGCGTGTGGCAGTAACTCTGTTGATGGTGTCTGATAGGTAGAGTGGGGCAGAGAGACTGAGGCATTTGTGTGTGAGAGTGAGGATCTTGTACTCAACTCTTTCTTTGATGGGGAGCCAGTGGGTGGCTCGTCTTGCCTGTGTGATGTGGTCCCTTTTGGGGATTCTAAGGGCTGCCCAAAGCGCATTGTTTTGTACTATTTGTAGACTGTTGATGTTTTTGCTAAGGTGCCTGCAAGGAGAGTGTTACAGTAGTTCGGCTTAGCTCTGATCGTTGCTCGGGCAATCGAAAGGCAGTTCTGGCTGGTTAGAAAGGACTTTATGGCATTAATGAATTTAGTGGTGTGGGCAGCAGTGGAGCAGATGAGATGGCACTGACTTGACATGTCATCGAGAGAGTGGAGTCTAGGAATACTCTTAAGGTTTTTACGGAGGAAGAGAAGGGTATGATGCTGTTGTCAATGTTAATGTTTTTGTATTTTTTGTCGAGTTTGGGAAGAATTTCCTTGGGGCCTATGAGGAATATCTCAGTTTTGTCCCCATTAAGGCATAGACTGTTCACTGCCATCCAGGTTTGGGTGGTAGTGTAGATTTGTAAAAGGGCTGCCTTATTTTGGTCATAATCGCCAGTGAGGGGGAGGAGTACCTGTGTACCGTCGGCATTGTTTGTGTAGGATATGCCGAACAAATCCAGTTTGTCGAAGAGAGGCTTCGTGAATAGGTTGTAGAGGGTAAGGGCAGTACAGGATCCCTTGGGAACTCCTCAGTGGATGGTGGTGGGGTCTGCATTGGCATGATCGGAGTATACTTTCATGGCTCTGCCCTCTAAGAAGGAGGTTATCCATGTGGTGGCCTGATTAGAGAAGTGGGCTGCGTTCGATAGATGAGAAGTGAGGATGTTACGATCAACAAGCAGTGGAAAGGTCTAGGAGTAGTAGGAGGGCTGGTTTGCCCCTGTCCATAATCTCTGTGATTTGGTTTTTTAGGTCAAGAAGGGCAGATTCTGTGCCATGACCTTTGCGGAAGCCAGATTGTCTCTTGCCTAGGATGGCATTGGACTCTAGGTAATGTTGGATCTGTGTGTGGGCAGCTTTATCAAGAATTTTAAGAAGGAAGGGGACAGAGGTTATGGGCCGGGAAGTTGTGAGGGCAGGTTTAGATCTAGAGATTGGTTTTTTATAAGTGGCTGGAGCCATGCTTCTTTTAAGCTTTGTGGCACAGTTCCTGTGGCAAACAATGCATTGATAAATGCTGTGATGATGGGGGGGATCACCATTTCACCGTCCTACTAGTGTTTCATCTACATATAGATAATCTTTTAAATGAGTCATTTTTACCATCTGAAACTTTCTACAATTCCAGTCATCCGTATTTTATTTAACAGTGCAGTTAACATAAATGGTGTTTTGCGCTGATATAATTTAAGAAGAATATTTCACATTTTGTTATGATATGCAGCCAGCACCATGTATGATGAAACTGACTCTTACATTTCTGTTTGTCAAGACAAGCTAGAGAATGACCCAAAAGTCCTGTTTTTTCACAAACTTCACAGTCATTATTCTCTACAACATCTTGATTTATATGTGTACATTATTATTTTTGGGCACCATGTGCAGACATTTCTTTGGGATTTTACAATAAAACTTGCCAACATTGCACATATAAAAACATGTCTATACCCGAGTTTCTTTTCTTACTTTTATTGTGCATTGGCCTAATGTTAATACTACACTACTTATTTGTTTTTTATCCACTCTCGTCAATAGCAAGAGTAACATTGCTGTGCTGAATGTAACGCTTGCGCATCACAAAGGTCGGTTTGTGTGACTACACAAACTGGTTGTACTTTTTGGTAGATTGGTGTTGTAACATTCATTAATTTGTTTAGTTTGTTCAACATTAAACAATTCTCTTTTAAAATGGAAAACTTTTCTGATGATTCCTTCTACTTTTTTCTTTTGCAGAAAACAATTAACCACATTCCTGTATTATAGTTTCATACTTCTCAAAAGATTTGTGAAGACTCGAGAGTGGAACGTTTTCTAATGAATATTCTTATTCCTCTTTCTAACATCTTAAGAGGTTCCTGTTTTTTCTTAAAGGTTGTTCTTTTTTAGTACGCAGTACCGATAGTGGTATACATTTCCTATTATCAGTGTGACTTGAAATGTGCTTGATTCCATACACTTCATTAGTTGACATGTCTCCTGTCTCAATTTGGACTATTTGAAGTACTTGATCTGTAACAGGCAATTGTACATTGCCATCACAGCACGTTTGTACAGAACATGAAACATCAATACCAACATTTTCAAATGTTTTACTTCCCTGCAAGCAATCCTTCCTCTTCGCACAAAGCATTTTAATATGTGAAGGCATACTTCACCAATTCTGTAGAGAAATAAATAAAATGAGTACATATGTTTCGCCACTAAAATTCTATAAATTAACCATACAAAAAAAACAGTTTCTTGTTATGAGGGTAACGTATTAGGTAGGGCCTACATTGATATTTATGCTACAGAAAACATGATTGTCCTAGAGCCACTCGAAATCTGTAAATACCCACACAGCAGAACTGTGCACCCTTTTCTAGGTGTTCTTTGCATTGGGGAGAGAAAAGTACATCAGCTAGAAATTACAAGTTGCAGCTCAGCCCCAGTATATAGTTTAAAATGAAGATAATGCTTTACTGGACAACACTCACTCATGTTCAGTGTTTTGGCACACCTGCCAAGGTATACCCATGAAAACCTTAGATATTCTCTAAATCTAAACAATTTTGCATATCCACTTTGTCTTTACTTCTAATACCGACCCCATTATATGCGTCCCAGTCACAGAATTTGACTCACATGTACTAATGGCTGTGTTGTGATTGCAGAACCTGATCAGCAATTCCCATACATGTGTATGATTTGCTACTTCAATGATCTGCCTTTGACATAAAGCAGTTTCAGTGGGAAGGGAAGACAGCTGCACCAAAAAGGTTAAGTTTGTATGTGGTGCAAAATTACATATCCTGAATGTAAAAAATGAAATGCTTTACTTCACAACACCACACCAAATGTGTAAATATACACAGAGGAGTGCTGTTTTCACATTTAAACAGCTTTGTTATTCTCACTAGGAAGCATAACTATATAATGAGACTCAACTGGTAGCAGAAAAGGACGTTTTGAACGGTTGGAAATATTTAGAAGAGAGAGAAATGTTTTCTTAGGGAACACAGGAATCAAATAAAATTTGGTTGACTAAAATGAACAAATAAAACCAGTTTCTTGGTTTATAAGTAACTGGTAGATCACATTTAGGATTGAAAAAAACAGGTCCTAAATTAACATGAATGTTACAGAAAGCCTGACTATGACAGGACCACTCAAAATCTATAATTGCTCACAGAGCATTACTATAAAGGCATATATAGGTATTAATTTCATTAGGGATGGGAAACTACGCTTACTGGGCACTATACTATTGGGATTAAGATTGCAGCTGTGACCTACTGTGCTGTGTGAAATCCAAAGCAGTGAACCACAAAGGTAGACATTGCATAAGAGGCAAAATTACATTTGCAAAATGTAAACAAAGTAATACTTTAATGTAAAACAATCATTTCACATTTGCAAAAATGTACAAAGGGCTGATTTAAATAGAAATTTACAAACAGAAATGATTAAGAATTATAAACATTTCTTTATCATGAGGCTTAACTGGTTAGAGAAATCTAGGTTTCAAAAAGGCTCGACATATCTGCCATTGCAGACATATTTGGTAGGAGCAATAAAGCAAGTTCTTGTTATTAGGGCAAATAATTAGGTCAGAGTTAGGGATCAAGAGCAGGGCCTACATTAGGATGTCTGCTACAGAAATACTGATTGTCCTAGAGCCACTCAAAATCTGGAAATACCCACACAGCAGTACTATGCACCCATTTCTATGTGTTCATTTCATTGGGGAGACAAAAGTACATTTGCTAGAAACTACAGCTTTCAGAGATTTCAAGTTGCAGCTCCGCCCCAGTATATAGTGTGAAACGAAGATAATGCTTTACTGGACAATGCCCACTCATGATCAGCATTTTGGCACCTCTGCCAAGGTGAACCCATGAAAACCTTAGATATTCTCCTAATCTAAACAATGTTGCATAATCACCTAGTCTTTCCTTCTAACAAAGACCCCTTTATATCTGTCCCAGTCACATAATGTGACTCCCATGTACTAATGTCTGTGTTGTGATTCCAGAACATGATCAGCAATTTCCATACATGCTCTTGATTTGTTACACCTGTAATCTGCCTTTGCCATAATGCACTTTCAGTGGAAATGGAAAACAGCTGCACCAAAAAGGTTGAGCTTGCATGTGGTGCAAAATTACATTTCCTAAATAAATTTCTACTGCTGTGTGAGCATGTACAGATTGTAAGTGGACCAAGCACACTCAGTCTTTTTGCAGTTTAAATATCACTATATGTGCCTGTGTGTCCAAACCTAAACAGTTGTTTTCCAAATCAAAGACCACCACCACAACACATCTCCTGTTTCAAATGGTGCCACACATTTTTAGATATGGAACAAAAACAGGACTCTAGTAAGCAATTTACTAAAATGGCTGACACAATTTCACTTCACCTTTCACAGGAAACTACACAATTGAAACAGTAACACAAACCAATTGTAAACACCAACACACAGACATTATCCATGCCCTACTCCTACTAATAGTACAAATTCAAACTAAGAATCATTTCCCTAAAAACTGAGAAGGAGAGCAGATATCATGGCTGGTGGTAAAACTGTGTGGCTCACTGGAGACAGTTAGCTCTTTTGTTTAATGATTTTTTTGCAAGAAACTGCACATTATCCTGGACCTGGTTTTGACTGATTTGATGAGTAAAATGGTTAGGATTGTGAGGAATGCGCTGGTCCAAGATTTTTCCAAAATTGTTGAGTCTGAGAAGAGCAGGGAAGCCAGATATAATACTCATTTGTTGCGGTGGCAATGATTTGGGCAATGTGCGAGGCATGTCCCTTGCTTTAATAATGAAACAATATTTGGAAAAGTTGATGGAACATTTTCCTCACACCATCTTCATCTTATCCAACCTAAACAAAAGGCAAAATTGGAACTGGACCACCAGTTCTTATTCCAAAATTGAAAATTCCTAGAGAAATGTTAATAAGGACGTTTCAGCTTTCACGAGAGACCAAAAACAACATCAAGTTCTACATGTCTAACCTGTATATACATGATGGAGTATACTATCTGATGAAGGAAATGCTGTGTTCCTTGATAGCATCAAAGCAGTACTCCAATTGTGCTGAATTGTTACACTCTGTGTACCCCAAAACAGTCATTTTAAGGACTACCCATTACATTCATAGGCAGAAATATAATAACATACACAACTTTTTTTTAACCCTCATTTCATCACTGCGACTACAAGACGCCAAGGAATAGGTTCACAGGTCCATATACATAGTTGAAATATCATTCTACCCGCGGCAATGAACACCTTCCTGTAGACGCGGATACACACACATTTTCTCCATATTCAAAAACACATATTTCCATGATTTCGAAGTTCAAATGACACAAGAGTAGAGGTGAGGGTATGGAATCAGAAAGCCATGTAAAATTGTATGGTGTAATATCCACAAAATAATATGATTATTGCAAAGAAATGTATGTCCTAATACACGCGGCTATTGCAGCATTTATAGCCGTGGCATAGCAGGCTCAGTTATAGCCGTGGCTATAGCAGCCACTGAGAGAGCACTATGTTTCATTGGCTGGACTTAAGCTGCAAGCAAAAACCCCTTTGTAGTCACAGTTTTACACACATTTCTAGCAAGGAACACTTAAATGAGTGTGTGATCATAAATAAACACTGAAGGGGCACAGCCTTTTTGTATATTTCTTAAAAATATCTCCCACCTTGTATAATACTAATTATGTTTTAGTTCATTGTAAAAAAATCACGTAAGATTATGAGACAACAGAACCTCGACTTTAATTGGTACATCACTCAAATAATGACAATGTGTAATAGGTTCAATAGCTAAAGAGCAGCTGAGCTACTTGACATCCTATTGGCAGCTGCCCACTATAGAAACATTAAGGTCCAATTAAGAAAGTGAATCTAGAGAATCCCACTTTCTTTCAGGTGATGTATTTCCATTGTTCATTGTAACAAGTGAGGTGACAGAAACCGTTTTTTGCTGTTACTCCAGACTGGAGAACTACCAGCAGTAGTTTGAAGGCAATTATCCGCCAGAGGAGGAAATACTTATGGAAGCTGCTGAAGAGCAACAGTCTGAAGAAAGTTCAGAATATTCTTGATTATGTGACTTTATTCTTTATTTTTATCTCACTACTAAATGTTAGTGATACAGATGATTGTGATTTTAGGTCTGCCTTGTTGTGTTAAAGAAGTTAGTATTTAAAGTGAAATATATTAGTGAGGTTTTTACATTTATTGTTTTGAAATGTCTGTGCTACTAGCAAAAGTACATCAAAGTAAAATGTGTCTTTATATGTTTTAAAATATGTTTGGAAATATTTACTAACCGATGAATTGATTCAAGTGAGAAGAAGGATTCAGCAGCAGCACCCTGAAGATGTCCCTAAAAATACAATCATGGATACATTACAAGAAATAAAAGACAATCTGATTAGTCTTCAAAGAGAAATACAATCAGTAAAAAAGGACATATGAGGCCTAAACAGAAAAATAGATACTACAAATTCAGACGATTGGGCCAATGAAGAAAACATATCATGTGTAAACACTAAACAAAACATAATATCCTTTCACCCAAAATAAATATTCTTAACAAAAATGTGTTTGCAAATTTATTTAACTTTTTAAAATTGCTTAGAGCTATATGTTTTGTTGATGAAGAGAAAGTCATTAAATTAGTACTCTAACTTTGCACAAACACACTAATTATATCTCAAAATAGAACTTTCAAGTACTACCTATCATATACATATATCATTTTTAAAAGAAACATAATTTCATAACTGCGGTTACACAATGCTATGGAATAGACTCACTGGGCCCATAGACATTCATTATAGCTGTGGTTATGGAAAAATATTGCATATATGGCACTTTTCTTAAACCATATTAAATGGATGATATAACAATTATTCATCCTTAGAGGATGGCACTTAACAGAGCCGTTTTGGGGTATGGAAAGAGGAGGGAGAAAATGGAAAGGAAAGAACATTATGGAAGGAAAGTAAACTAAACATTATAATCGTTATTTACTCTGACAATGTGTCTACTTCGGTAATCCCCTTACAAAATCTTTTAGACGTATCCAAATAAACTTCCAATGTATCTTGTGATATTCCTTGAGACAACATAAAATAACCCGAACTCCCAAGCAAAAATATGTGTCCACAATCCATACAGAGAGCTGCTCTTTAAAAAAACCCTTCCAGAGTTATGTGGTAATACCAGAAACATGTACTTAGCCAATGTTTTTCCCATACTTTGCCAATTTCTTCATCATCTCTGTTTGTTACAGTGTCACAACAAATTATTCCCTCCCAATTATCTGAAGAAGTAGCTTCATCACCTGACAAATCACTAAATGAATTGTCAGCTACTGGTTCACAACTTCGCTCCATTTCTTCGCCTTCTACCAAAAACAATATGTACCTCAAATGTCCTCCAATATCAGTCTGTTTGAACTCTTCAATCCTACAAATGCGAATGACACAGTTCTTTCCCAGTAGAATGTACAATAAATACTACAATCCAACACCATAACACCGTTAAACATGTAACGTGGAACAACCAATGACATAATCACTTCAAACTACTATTGTGATTGGAGAAAGAATGCACACTTAAAACGTACCTTTGTAGTCGCAGCTATTCTGTACCCGCAGCTGCTATGACAGTTATAGCCACGGCTAGACCATTCCACCAAATTTCGAAACGTCCCATTCACTTGCCGGTATTTGCAAGTATAGATGGCAGTTATAGTCATGGCTAGACCACCCCACTAAAATACATGACATTTCATTGGTTTCACTATAGCCGCAAATGTAAACTCCTCACACATAGTCGCGGGTAGACATAACATTTTGAAATACTGGAAACCCTTATGTGTGGAGATTTCAAAGTTCAAAAGACACATGCATAGAGGTGAGGATGTGGAATTAGAAAGACATGTAAAATTGTGGGGTCTACCATCCACAAAATTATATGATTATTGCACAGAAAATGTATGACTTGATATACGCGGCTATCATGGCAGTCATAGCCGCAGCTACCAAAGCACGCCAAAATACACAAAATGTCATTGGCCTGTCTCTAGTCGCGATTATTAATGAAATGCCTTGCACAAGCTGTGGCAACCATTGCTCATGAGAGAGAACAATTAATTGGTTTGGATTTTGGCATGGATATAACCTGGGAGCCGCAGTACCGGCACCAGAAGATGATATGTAATAACTCCCAGGACCCATAAACAAACATTATAGCCGCGGTAATGAAATAATATACCAGATGTGCCAAATAACATCAGGCTAGAGGTGATAAGTCAGAAAAATGGCAACATGTGAAAACTTTACTTACAACAACACAAAATAATATGTTTATTTGTAAAATATGTGTGGCTACAGAAACGGTTATACTCACGAATATACTCTCACATCAATATAAGAAATTGAAAGGATAACTGCAGACATGCCATTGATGAATGTAAAAAGGCATTACAGGGAGAGAAGAAGCATGTTGCGTAGAGAGCAATGCAACATTAAATGAGTATCTGAAGATAAATAAATACCGAAGAGGGACAGCTTTTTTTTCCTTACAAATATTTCCCATCTTGTATAATACTAATATGTATTGCGTCAGTGTAGAAAAACACTTAAGAATATGCAGCAATACAGTCTCAATGTTAATTGGACCATAGAAACAGCACTCAGACAAATTGGGCTAATCAAGAAAACCTATCATGTGTAAACACTAAAAGAAAAGGAATTCCCACAAGCACTTCCCCAGATAGGTTTTTTGTAAAAAAAAACTATGGGCCTCATTATAAGCATGGCGGTCCGGGAACTACGGTACCGGTAAGCATGCCGGTACTGTTGGTCCTGTACCGCCATACTATGAGCCTGCCAGGTCTGGCTTGGCGGGCAAAGCGGCACCCGCGTGCGCAGCATGTCGGATGCACCAGCACCGTCGTTGACGGTGCCAGTGCATCTGACATCCTCATTCCTCATTGACGGGTGCCGGAATAAATTCAACTCCGGCGGCAGCCGTGCCTGTTTTCCAGGCACGGCTACCACCAGGGTTATAATGAGGCCCTATGTTTTTAGAGTTATACATGCTATTGATGAAGAGAAAGTAAGTAAACTGTAGCTGTGGATCGTACAACATCTTTTCACCAACAGTCTTTTTTTCGCTGAGTTTTTCATGAAACATTTTCAATGAAAAAACAAATCGAAAAATATAGGGGAGAAGTGCATATAAGTGGTGGGGAGTCAGGAATAGAGAGAAAATAATAAGGGATGGGGTTGGGGGAGGACCTCCCAACAATAAAAAAATAAACAACTTTGAAGAGTTTTTTCATTGAAATGTTTTCATAAAAAAACGAATTGACTGTTGATGAAATTACATAGAACCCTGCGGATACCCTTAGTATTTTACATACTCTGAAACAAGTATATGTAGCATTATAAAAACTCAAACAAGTTTAGGCTGGTGGTGAGAAGATGGCATAAACACTATATGTAAAATTCTGGAGTCTAAGATCCAGGAAACAATTAATTTAATTCCAGAACAAATTGCTGCTATTCGCGGCTATATTTTTCAGTTATACCCTCAGCTACATACATTTTATTTTTTTTAAAAGCACTTCACCAACACAAAATGCATACAATAGATCACCTAATATGTAGTAGTCTATTGTTGCAGTCTGTGTTTTATTTCATCTACTTTTATAACTTAGAGGGTGGCCCTTAAAAGGCCAGTTTTGGGGGACGGAAAGAGAGGGGTGTAACAAGTAACAAAGAGATTAAAAAGGGCAACCTATTCTTTGAGGTACTTTTTGTTTTTTCTTTTTTTCTTATTTTGTTTTTCTTTTAAAGGGGGAAACAAATTGCCACAAAAAACTAGCAATGGAAATGCACCTGATGTTGCGAAACTCACATTTCTCAACCGGCTAGCGTGGCACCTCCTGGGACAACCCAATTGTGGCCTAAAGTACAAAGACTTTTGCACACAAATAACAGCTGGTGTGTTTGGTGCTCCACTGTAAGAAGTTGTGGCTTGACTGCTGGTGACTGGAGGTGATGATGTAGCAGCTGCAGATGAAGTAGACGCACTTGCAGAAGCATGCCAACATAGAGAATGAGGCCCATGTATCTTCACCTTGAGCCTTTCTGTTTTCGTCATCCACGTGGTTCCAAAGCACAGAAACCCGATGATTTATTAAAACAGGTGTGCCAAGCTCCGGTATAAGAAGCAGGATGGCCTACGTCACTGAAGCTTCATGCAAAAGGTGCACTGCACCTCCTCAACTTCCTTTAGAGAATGGTGCTCCTTCACAAGAAAGTACCTCAAACTGTTGGAAGTCTTATTCATGCCACAGACCTTAGTCCGCAGCACTGCTACCACTTCTGCCAGATATAATGGACATAGTCAGACAAGGTAGGAAAAAGTCAAAAAAGAAAAATGACAAAACAAAAAAACAATGCCACAAAAATGTTTTTCTTTTTTTAAATGACATATTAAAACAAAGAACAGACAAACACAACAAATAACAAGAAAAGGGAAAGAGGTTTAGGAACAAAAGTGGACAAAAAGCAAGGGATATGCATCTAAAAGTACTTTGAGTTTCCCAGATAAACTGTTCATGCCAAGGACTAAAAGCAATAATACAAGTTAAGAGGTTTCCTGTGTGTGTGGTGACTAGCCACAGCTACACCCACAGGCCAATCAGGGAACGTGGATTGTATATACATATGTTGCAGCACGTGCAGTTGCATGTATGTTATAAACCAATGGAATGTCACAATCCATATTCGTGGCTACAACCAGTCCCAAGGTGTAGGTGTGAATGTGAGTTCATCACTCTGATTGGATGGTGACGTAGATGCAGAAACACATGATGCGCAATGGCATGTCTAGTACGAACCAATCAGAATGTGTATCTCATATTCACACTACGTATTCATGCACCACGTAGCCATGTATAAGCATCTAGCGCTTTGATTGGCTAACAACGCTAATGAGGATATATGTCATGTGTAGCCGCATTACTGTATTACACGATCTGATTGGTCATTGTCACACGCGCGGATAATTGCCATACAGGGCGTAACCGCGTTTACACAACTTCTGTTCTGAGTGGTTGATGCTGCACATGAGACAATGTATCATGTGTAGCCGCATTACCACAGTTCGTTATCTGGTTGGTCAATGCTGCACGTGCCAATAATTGTCTTACGGTGTGGGTGAAGGTGCGTTTACGGAACTCACGCTCTGATTGACAGATGCTGTTCACGCAACGTGTAGCCGTGTAATCGCAGTGCGTGATCTGATTGGTCAATACACTATGCGTGGCTATTTGTTATAGCCTCTGCTATAAAACTCAGTCCCTGATTGGTTTGTGGGTGAAGCCATGGTACCCACTATGTACTCAGGAAAACCCTTTACTTTTCCTCATTGCTTTTTGGATATTGGTTCCTGACACATCTGTACAAGCCTCCAAGAGCTTTGCAGACATGCAAACTTCATTTTTGCAATCCCCTTCTTCCTTCCCTTACTCCTAAACCTCTTTCCTATGTGTTCTGTTTTGTGGTTTGTCTACATTTATTATTTTACCATCTTATATTCTATTTTTTCTTGACCTTTTTGAATTTCAGTGGCAAAGACTTTTTTGTAGTATTTGTTTTTGGATGATCTCATTTTCTTCCCTGTTCGGCATGTCGTCCAAACACAGAAGTGATGTGGAGGTGGTTAGGTCTCCACTGCTTCACCTCCCAGCAAGAAGCAGTACAGGATGGAAACAACATCAGCAAGCTGGAGATATTTTATGGTGCAACAACACCATAGTCAGAAGGAAGTAGAGGATGTGCACTTTGTGTCAAAAAATGGTGCTGAGGGTACCAGCATCAGCACAATTTCAGATTCTGGGGACTTTGACTCTAATTCAACACATGGTGAGGGTTCATTGGGATGATGTGGGCGACCCATACAGGCAAGCTCATTATAAACATAAACTGAAGTCCCACGACCCCAGTCAGTACAGCATTACCTTCGAGAGACCTCCACCTCTGTCACTTCAACAAGTTCTGCCCCTCCAGCTACATCACCACCAGCTACATGTGGACCCTTAGCTGCTACCCTATCATCAAACAGCACTACTCAACCTCCTCCACTGCCATGGTATGTGCAGCACATTTCACAATTTGATCACGTTGGGAGATGCCACCCTAGATGGCTTGGCATGGGGCATTTCTGAACACAAGGCCAACTGTTGCACCCAGGCATTTTCTTGCTCCTTTTGTGAAAAAATAAAAACACAAAAAACACAAAAATCATATATATATATATATATATATATATATATGTTCCCTTTTTCACCACTAATGTTCTTCCCTCCCAGGTCCCGCCCTTTTTCAGGGCCAACCTTTCAGTTATAAAAATAGCCAATAGACAATAAAAAACACAGACTGTATAAATGGATCAATAACCTGGGAATTCCAAGGTTGGCGGGGCGGTAATTCCCCATGCCGCCATGGCCCTTCCCTATTCCCATTTTTGCCCCATAGGGCTCAATGGGAATGGGGAAGGCGTTAAGTACGGTGCCGCAAATTGCGGCACCGTACTTAGCACCAAGGTCCCTTTGCGGGTCCCTACTTTAACGGCTGGTAAAACCAGCTTGTAAGGTCGGGTCCCGCAAAGGGACCTCGTAATTAGGCGCTAATAGGTTAACGGTACCGCAGCCTTTTACGGTGCCGTTAACCCATTAGCGCCTGGGTCGTAATGAGGCCCAGTATGTGTAAAATAACAAAAAGTGTATTTTTTATTTGAGCCGTGGGTATGATAAGTACATACTTTGTACTATAATCAAAAATTAAAAGAAGGGGGCTTTGTTCTTTCCAAGTACATCAACAACTCTATTTTGTCCACCCAACCACCCCCCACCAAAAAAAGTCCTCCCCCTCCTCTCCATAATTCCCACTGCCATCCCTGCCTAATCACAGTATACATTTTTGTGATGCACTTATCATTTGCCTAGTCCCAATGTTTATAGCTGTGGGTATAACGTTTTGATGGTAGCCGTGGCTATACATCCTGTAGGCGCAGGTATGCAAACTTTAAAAACATGGACTCACTAGTATAGAGCTGTAGAAAAGAAAGAATGATACCAGGTTAGAGGTGAGGAGGGGAAAAAACGACAGTATGTGAAATTGTAGGAACTAAAACGCAGCAAATAATACTTCTCAAATGACAAAGTTTGTTGATTAACACGCCTACCGACAAATATCATTATAGCCATGGCGATAATAACCCTATCATACCCGTGGCTATTAAACACATGTCCCATATCTGGGCATACACAAATCACCAATCGCATTGCGTGCTCAGGTAATGCACATACACATGATACAAAGTCGCGTAAACAGTAGCAACCAATCAGCTGGTGTGGTACATTACCGCGGCTACACCAAGGCACAATGCCAAATACCCACGCGTAAACCAAAAACCAATGAAACCCGTTATTTCTGTTCTATCATATCCGGGCTATCAGGAAAAACTGTGGAGAACAAATGCTTCCCTGCCTTACCAGACTCTCACCAAGTGCCCCCCGTCATCTGTGCCAGCTCCCCCCAGTCCCCTGAAGATGCCCTTGCCTCCCCTGACCTGTCCCATTGCCCCCACATCACTCGTAGTTTCTGTGATTCAGTTTAAGTTGAAATGTCGGTTAGCAGAGGTTATACCCCAGGTTAAAGCTGAGAGTATGTGACAAATGTTTGAGCTTAGTGTTGAAAACCTAGTCCCTAGCCTCCCTCCAACTCCCAAATTCGACCTGGTGTCCTCTTGCCTCCTCCCCACTATATGATACCATTTTCATGTTTTCTAAACTGCAAAAGGCTTTTCTATGTTTTACTTTCTGATACCCTCGGCCATAACCTGGGGTATAACCGTGGCTATCTGAAGCATTGAGAAAAAAAAAAGATGGCGGCTTTTTCATTTTTTGAAACACCCGGATACCCAATGTACCTGGGCATATATAGCGATCTATTTTGGAGAAGAGAGCACCCCCTTCCCTGTCAAATATTTTGAAAAGTACTGGACAGAATAACCCTAGACTACAAAGGATAACAATTCAACGCTTCGTGCTCAAGTTGTTTCAAACCTGATCCAAATCTGTTCAGTAGTTTTTGCTGTGCGGGGGAGCACAAATTGACCTTTTTTGTCTTTGACTAGGCTGAAATTGTGTTTTTTGTATTTCTTTCTGTTCTTAATAACTTCTTTATTTGTTAATGGACCTTTCCCAAAAGGTGCAGTCTAGCAGGTCCCATGTGTACAAAATGGACTCCAAAATATCCGCCAAATTCATCACATGAGTCAAAGGTTATTTGCAATTCATTATTTTTGGGTTTCCTATGGAGGTTCAACGTTTCGGCTCACCTTAACTATAGTGAGGCACCGTAGCCCTTCAATTTATATATATATATATATATATATATTAGTAATATATATATATATTACACGGCCACAGTAGTGGCCATGTAGTTATGGTTAAGTTGCTGTTTCCATAGGAAGAACACTTTTTGTGCGGCTTATAACTCTGCTCCCCCTGGACGAATCCACACCAAACTTTGCAAAACAAGTGTATGGGCCACTGTGAATTTGCAAGTTTTGGTTATGTTTGGTCCAGGGGGGGAAAAGTTATAGGGAGGGTCCCAAAACGTCTTTTTTCCCAGTGACTGAATGGGGGTAAAAGTTTGCGCACGCCTACAGGCCAAACCTCTGGACGGATTTTCAACAAATTTGCGGCAGGAGGAGGACCTTGGTCCTGAAAGCGTGCTTTTGCAAGTTTGGTGCCAATCCGTCAAGTAGTTTTCTTTAAAATGACCAAAACGTATGCCTCAAAAAATGAGTGATATCTATGTCCGCTCTGCGGTCACACTTCCCTGTTCGCTCCGCGGACAAGATACCGATTGGCTAAGGGGCTCTCGTCATGAATGCGGACACGTGACGTGTCCACCGATTGGCTGGAGTGAGGCATGATGTGCGTCAGATTATTTGGATGCGCCCGACATCTTGGATCCGCCGACAGCGCGGCGGTGACCAGAGGTGAAATACTGTTTCAGAAAGTGTTTTGGTGTGTCAGAGTGCTTGGGGAGGATCACAGAGTTAGAGGTGGGTGAAATACTGTATTTGTTTAGGCGGCTGGTGCTAATGATGTATTCGCCTTGTCCAGGATGTAGGTAATTACTGAAAATGAGGGGTCTCATAAGGATAATACTTCCGTCCGTGCTGTCCGCAGGCAACTTGAAACTGTTCTAAAGACACGCGTGGTGTTAGCGAATATTAAAATTGAGAACATGTCGTAGTTAACATTTTTGTTTCTATGGGTGTGGTACTGACATATAAGCCGCCATGGGTGTGATATACTGCAGTGGTTATGGCCAGGGCCTAGAGTCTTGGGTGCATGGCCGTAGGCCGTAGGCCATACTCCCAAGACTCTAGGCCCTGGCCACAACCACCGCAGCATATCACAACAATAGATACACCCGTAGTATCAAACATTGATCAGGTGGTTGTGGGGAGGGCCTAGAGTCTTGGGTGCATGGCCAAAGACCAAAGGCCATGCACCCAAGAACAAAGTTATAAGCACTGCAGTTATAAGGCACCATGCGTTTTATATAGTGCAGTGATTGTGGGCAGGACATAGAGTTTTGGGTGCATGGCTGCAGGCTGTAGGACGTAGGTCATACACTGAAGACTCTAGGCCCTGCCCACAACCACTGCAGCATATCACATTCATACATCACACCCATACAATTGAATATATATCTGGTAGGTGTGGGCAGGGCCTAGAGTACCGGGGTGCAAATTGAGTGTATGCTGCAGTTAAACGTTTTCATTCTATGGGTGTGATATGCTGTGGTGGTTGTGGGCAGGACCTAGAGTCTTGTGTGGAATTATACTTATTGTTTAATTTGTTCAGATTCAATATATTTCTTACATGACTTTAGTACTTGGAGGAAATATTCTTTTTCAATTTCTGTGATAAAAGAAAATAGCATGTTAGTGTTTATATTTTATAAAGACTTATTACATTGCATAATAGACATTTTAGCCTTTTTTGACTCTCATATTTAGTTTACAAACCAGTGTACTTTGAATTTAGCTCTGTTTCTGTGTTTATTTTTCAAATCATTGGGTCTGGGGGAAACAAAATCCTTGTCGGATTAAAAAAACTCTTTCTTTGCTATGCTACAAACTATTTCTTTGTTTCCTTTGAGTGTTCACTTGTTGTTTCTGATTAATGTTCTGTATGTTGGTTTGTTGAAGATTTTTTAAACAGTTAGATACCTGTTGGCGTATTCTAGCTGTGTATTTTTGGTTACAAATCAGTGGTATTCATTTATCTGTGTGGTTGTTATACAATCTTGGGCAGTTAGATACCTGTTGGCGTATTCTAACTGTTTATAGTCTTTTAATTGAATTTTTGTTAATGTTGACGTACACATCAGTTATTAAATTTTGGCTTTAAGAAGATTAAATACGCGTTTGTAAGATTTGCTGGTAATCTCTGCTTTAGAGTAATGCTACTATCATTACATTCGAACCATCCACATTTCTTTTTAATATGTGCAGTGTAGTGACCTGCATTGGTTGTGGCTCTGCGTGGTAGATTATACCTATTGTTGTGAAGGTTTTCTTACCAAGTGACACTTGACTGTGTGTGAATCCAGTCAGCTTGCAGTTGTTTTTGGTACCATCTGTATTGTAATGTAGAAGCATTAGTATTATGTAGTTACTATGTGTTTGTATCAGTAAGGTGGAGCGATTATCTGAATTGCACATAGTACATAATCTGCTTCTTGTGAGTTTATAGTGAATCTCACCATTCCAGCACAGTAGTCCAATTCTTGTCTTATTCCGTGAACACGATATACGTGTTGTCAGGATTGTTTGTTGCGTTTCTATGAAGGACTAACACTTGCAAACACAATTGGTCTGTACTGTGTAAGTAAATGTCGTTAACAATTGGTGGCAATTGAAATAGAATATTCATTGCTACATGTGCGTAGCAACTTACACCACTTTCATTTGAAAATTTGAATGGACCAGATAGTTCTGTGTCCGATTGATTTTTTTCGGAGTGTCTGTTCTTTCTTTGAAGAAGTACCTGATTTACTTTCACTAATAGGTTCGTCTTTGCTTTTGGTAATTGATGAAGTATTAGCTTCTTTTGTTTTCTTTGAAAGATTTGCAGTCAGATCCTGTTGCATTTCTGTTTGAATTTGTTTTCTTTTACAATGTTTTCTTTTTTCTGGAACAGGATATGATTTCAGATGGGGGCGTACAGTGAACGCAGTCTATTGTATTCTAAAATGCAAGGAATATCAGCGTTCACTTTACTTGCATCGAAGTTGATTAGAAATAGACCGTCAAGTGTACGTAAGCGTGATAGTGCTACGTAGCTCATGCCTTCTTTGAAGACTGTGTTTCCAATATCTATCAGTGCTTTGTCTAGGGTAAGACCTTGGGATTTATGAATGGTGACTGCATATGCAACAGTTAGAGAAAATTGTTCTCTACGTACATACATGTCTTTGAAGAGAAGGAATCGAGCTGTTGAGCACCCTATCATTTTTACTTCTGAAAGTTTGTCAAAGAGAATATTGACAAACTGAATGTTGTTGTCACGTGGGTATGTTTGAAAGCCAACAACTGTGCCCAGTGCCCCATTAACTAGTCCTTGCTCTACATCAAGGTTACATTTAAGCATTACTCTACAATTTAAGGATAATTTTAATATTTTTTCCAACCCAGCTGTGTTGGAGATTGAATTTTCTAAGGTATTTAGTCTTGTTGTGGCTTGCTGACACATGGGTAGTGTCATACCATGTACATCCAGTTTGTCTGTGGAGCAAATTTCAATTATTGATTGCATTTCTTTTTTTAACATTGTTTCATTGAATTTGAAACAGCTTGCAAGAGTTGGCATTAAGGCCATACAATTGACATTTATGTGCGCTAATTGTTCCATAACATCAGTAGCACATGCGTTATCCCCATAAAGTGCATGGATGTGCCGGTTTTTCAATATTACTTGTGCTTCTTGAGATAGTACACCAATTCTAATACTTTTTAAAATGTTGGCGTAAGTGAGGTCTGCAGATTGACGCATGTTTTTTGTTAATTTTCTGTATTGGAAATGTTGCCAAAGGTTGACATTTCCTCTGCTGCCAACAGTTTTACGGCAGAGTTTATGTCCTAAGGTTTTAAAAATAGGTTCACCTTTCACTGGTGTCAATTGTAGAAGATCTCCAAAAACGATAATGTGTTTTCCTGCAAAAAGTTCTTTGTAGTTTGTTTTAAGTACTTCTTGCAATCTGAGGTGAATCAAAGCCAATATTAGGTTGGAGACCATGCTCACTTCATCTATTAGTAGCATTTTCATTTGTTTTAATACTCTGCGTATTTCCATTGCAGCTTCTGCAGAAAGTTTGTAACAGTCTAATTTGTTTTGGTGTTCTACTGGAAGGAGTAGTAATCGGTGTAAAGTGACACCGCCTATGTTGTAGGCAGCTAAACCTGTGGGGGCAGTTACAACAGCTGACAGTTTATTGTTTGTCAATTGTTGAAAGAACTTGCTGATGATTTTGATTAAGAATATCTTTCCTGAACCAGCTTCACCACTGACGTACAGCAGTATAGGTTTGTAATTTTGGCAAGTACATTCTTTATTTTCGTGTTGTAGACCATGTGCAATTTCTTTTGTTACTTCTTCAAAAATGGTGCGCTGATCTTTGTTAAGTTTTGATTGTAGTACAGTTAAGTCTTCTATATCTTCTTCATAGTGACACATGGTGTGTTCCACTTCTGTCATAGCTAATTCTGCTTTATTTGCTTTTAGTGGCTGTCCTAGTGGTTCTTGACTTCCTGTAACAGACGGTTGACTACTGTTGGAAGTGTCCTTATCTAGTTGGGCCTGGAGTTCTTCTTCGTGTTGCTGTTCATTGTGCAACATTGTTTTGTACTGCGTAAAGTTCACATCAGTGATAGCACTTTCATTTGCTTTGAAAGTGTTTTCATAGCAGTCATAGTTATCTAGTATCACTTCCTCTTTTCTCCATGGTTTAAAAAGTTGTAGCAGGGACATGTAATATAGTTCTTTCTGTTGAGGATTTTTTAATGACAATTTGACATGATTAATTAAGCTTTGTTTGGTAAGTTTCACTAAGCTGCCTTCACCATCTGTCACTCTATATCTACCTTTGCTTTCATCGGGTTTTATATTATTTTTGTATGCAATGTTTTGGGCTATGTGCTATAGACACGTGGTTTCCAAAGTGGTACTCCTGTTCGGTAGTATGTGTCTAGTAAATTGTTTTTTAAAATGTCTTGGCTGTTGGTATCATTTTTGGCAATTGTTTCTATGTCCTCATATGATTTCAGAACTCTTTTTCTAGATTTAGCAGGACCAAGACTTAGCCATGCTATATTTTCAGATTTTCCATACAAAGCAGTACCGGTTAAACGATCTGCAGCTTCATAGGTGCCACATTCTCTATGAGAGAGAATTTTTGTGCCTAGGCTGTACAATTTCTGAGATAGTGTTTTGTCTGATGATAGGTCATTCCAGAGGTCTTGAACCTCTGTATTTTCTGATCTTGTTAAGTAGGCTGTAACATATCGTGCAACTGCAGTGGAATTGTCTGCAATGTACTGCACATCTATGTTTGCATTCCATAAGAGGGTAATGATTGCATTGTAATCATTGATATATTTTGATTCTTCTGTTCTTTTTATGTAATACATGTTCTTGGGTGATTTACCTGTAACACTATGTCGAATTGAAGACATGAAGTTGTTCACTTCACCTGTTTCTGTAACTGGTCTAGGGAAACCAAAGCAGCATTTTGGTGTAGTATTTCCCTTTGCTTTTGTATTTGCAATGACAATATTTGCCAAATGTGTGTCTTTGTGGATGAACTGCAAAACAGTGGTATCACTGTCCTGACCAAATTTAGGTGCACATTTAATCCATAAAAGCATGTGGATATGTGGTGCTCCTCTGGCTTGGTATTCTTTTCTCCAAAAGAATTGTTGCACTTCTCCAAGAGGAGGAACAGTTTTATTACAAATAAAGTGTAGCATAGCAATGAAACGATGGTGGAAATATCTTCAAACATTACCAGGATCTAGAGAGCAAAGTTCTCCAGGTGTTAGTATATCTATGTTGATGTTGTTGTTGTTTGATATGCGTAGGAAATCATGTAAATCTTCCCATGCATATTCTGCACAAACTAATGTAACAAACCAAGTGGGTGGTCCAAGGTTTCTGATCATACAGCATACATCTTCTTGCCATCACAACCAGTATTCTTTCGTACCACGCATGTTTGCAAACAGATTTGTTATGCTTGATTGTAAAACCTCATATTTTTCTTGCACTTTTTGTATTAATTGCATAGCTGACATATTTTGAAAGTGGGTTCCAGATTTCAATATGTGTGCAACTCCGTAACATAGGTTTGCTAGTTCATTTTCAAAGAGTAGGTGGAATATGTATTCCACATTTTGTCTAAATCTGGGATCTTCAGAATACATTCGTAATGAGCGGTATTCTGATACTGTTATCTGAGTGGGTCTATCATGGCATCTTCCTCCTTTGCCAGTAGGAAATAGCAGTGGAAAAGCATGTCCTTCTATACTTTTTTTCCCATATGCTCATTGGTGACCCTTTGGTTTGTCGCATTTGGTAAGTTTCTAATGCATCATCTATGCTCTCATTAGAGTGCAATGGATACAATGTATAATGGTCCAAAACAGTGGGTACTGCAGCAGTATCCAGAAGTTCAAATTGACCAGTTTCTGATGAGTCTTGAATTATTTCAGTTGTTTCCCTTATGCTTTCTTCAAAATGTATTTCTTTGTAGTATTCCTTATTGTCTTTCAGATATTGCAAGGCTTGTCTAACTTTATGTAAGTCCACGAGTTGTTGCCAAATTTTTTTGTCTTTTGTTGGTACACCATTTACTAAGACAATTAAGGAATGCTCTATTGGACGTTGCACTCCTAGCATGTGCACATTTTCTGTGAGATCTAATGGCAAATAAACTAATTTGCCACAAATGCCTTTCACCAATTCAGAGGGAGGTAACTTTGCTGTTTTTGGTTGAAGGAGTATTATTGCTTGAAATGGGTGTACTGTTTGAATTATGATGCTCTCATACAAATCGAGTTGTTGCAGGGGTTTTGGTAGTGGGAATAATTCCAAATTATTTGTGATAGCACATGAAGGAGTTTGGTTGTTGTCAAGTTTTGTAGTGCAGTAACTGCAAGATATTAGGGGTTCACTTATTTCATATTTTTTTTCTGCTAAAAGGTAGAGAGCTAATTCAAACCATTTTGAATATTTATTGTCTTCTATTTTGTATGGTACTTCTATAGTTTTTGTGTTACTTTTGTAAAATGTTCTGCGGCAACACACACACAAATGGTTTGGTACTTCAGTGGATGTACTTTTACAGTATTTCTTTTTTGTATGTGTGCAATAGAAAGAAGGTTGCCATGTGCAGAATTGTTGCTAGTCTGTTCTAAACCTATTGCATTTTGTAAGTGGCTTTTACTTCCAAAATATTTTCTCTGGATACGGTTGATTTCTTCTTGTAGGTATATGGATGTACCATGCAGAAGAGTGTTATTTAAATTGGCTAGTTCTAAAGCTGGACATTTAGCATAGTACAGTTTATACACTAGATTTCTTACATTTGAATTATGTGTCGATATCATTTTGATATCATGGAAGGTGCTTTTGCAAATAGGTCCTGTAATGCAGGCTAATGAATGTCCTTGTAGTCCTGTGTATTTGCGCACTGGACAGGTATCCATATATTGGAGCACTTTCATTTTCATTTTGTCTTTACCTTTGACATACTGATTGAGGAACTGGCGTAAAGATTTGAAAGATTTGTTAGGAATGTTACACATTGATGTGCACAGCCATTTGTATACTGGACGGTCTGGTTCAGTCGAATGGAGAGGTAATTCTGAGTTTTCTGGGGATACTTTTGTAAGCAGTGTTTCTCGTTCCATCATGGTATTATTGATTTTTTCAAATGTTTTCCTCGTCCACTGCTATGGATGGCAATTGTGTTTGTTTGATTCTGTTTGTATGCTTCTTCATTAAAATATGGTTCTGTGGTCATTGTGTGACTCCATTTACCTCCACAAATATTTAAGAAGTTATTTTTGTTGACATTCCGTTTATTGAGAAGTTTCTTTTGTAGTGTAGTATTTAGTTTTGTTAGTGGTTTCATCCTATTTAACACTAAAATAAATAACTTCCTTTTGAGAAGGATTGCACTGTCTATGAGAGCTTGTAGGATACATTTTTTACAGTAGGTTTTAAGAGTTGAGAATGATTTCGGTCCTCTTCTTATTAGATTCTGAAGGACTCTGTGGTGGAACATTTTTGCTAAAATACTTTTTTTACTATGTTTTCTTGCTAGAAAATCAGGATTTATAGGAGCATTGTTAGCAGTAGTGGTAGCCGAATTCTTGTAAAGCATTTTCTGTTTCGTGCCACATTTTGATAGAGGAGGCAAAGATTCTGTAGTTGAAGCTTCCTTTATTTCGCTAGATGACTATATTATCTGTTTTGTTTCAACGTTTTGTACAAACTCTGGTAGAGATGGATGCTTACTTTGGACACTTTTATTTTCATTTGCTCTATTTCTGCGTTCCTTTCTATGGACTTGCTTTTTGGTAGACATACTTTGGGGTCTGTTGTAAAAAAAAAGTATATGTTGGTCTGTTTTACAATGTATGTGTGCTGTGTGCATGCGTGTATGAGTTTGATGGGGAAGATATTTGTGGTGGTGTGTGAATGTGCATTGGGCAGTTACAATGAGTTGGGAAGGCTATTTTTCTGTTTGTATATTACTACACTGTGCTTCAGATGAGAGTAGAAAGTGAGCTAGTGGTGAGGAGAAGCATTAATAGTAAACGTAATGGTATAACATTAAAACAGATATTTGTTTTGTAGTACTAACATTCTAAGGCTTGTGTATGTTATTTGTGTTCCAAAAACACAGGGATTTGTGTGCCATTCTGCCTGTTAATCTTTGTTTAAATTATGGGGATTGGTGGGCAGAATGGTTCAGAAATCAATGTTTTTTTTGGTGCGCAAATTACATAAATAACCCACACAGTCTCTTTGAGGAACAGTAAGAATATAAAGGTAGTACTGTACTTACTTTTTTTTGTGGAATGACCAGGTTTCTTCGGATATGTTGTTCGCAGTGTAGATGCTGTTGATTTTCAGGAGAGTGGTCTTCACTGCAAGTTAGTAATTTTGTGTGTTTAAAGCAGTGATGTTAATGTACATGTTCAGTTTTCAGCTTTCGTGGGAGTATTCTCGTTTAATATCTCAACACAGTGTATGCGTGCATTTCATTGCACTTTGTGCAGCCTTTATATGCTATTTGCAGTATGTTAGTTGAACCTGCTTCGCAAATGAGTACAATTTTCAGTTCATGAAATATCCTTGTTTTTTTCAGATGTGTTGTACATAGCAGAGAGGTTTGGAAGTGATAGGTCATTATAGAAGATGGGAAAAATTTGAATACTTTCATATTATAAGTAGGAATGCAAAAAAATCGGGAGCACCTTAGAGGGAGATGTCACCACAGCAATCGGGAACATTTATTTTTCTCATACGATCGCATTGGAAGTAGCATTAATTTAGGCGGAATCGAGTTTCACGCGTAAATCGGGAGGGTTGCTAAGTATGTATAGGTTACGCAGGAGATAGTAAGAAGTAGTGCGATTTTTGAATGATAAATCGGAAGTCTCGCGCTTTGGCATGTATGTATTGGCTATGCAGATTTAGTGGCAGTAATTTGTTTAAATGGAATCATAAGAGTTGCACATGAACTCTGAATATAATATGCATACCTGTACTTTGTTATCATGCATGTGGGTATGCATGGAGCTGTAAGTAGAAATCTGTGACACTTGCACAGTAGTTTTTGTAGTAGGTGCTTTGCAATGATATGAGAATTGTATTCAGAGCGATCAACAGTACATTTGAAGAGCGGAACTCTGATGACGGAGTTAGATGTAGAGGTCTTGGATGTGATTGGTGGATGGTTGTGTGACTGCTTAGCTGTGTCCAATGAGGGAATGGATTTGTGAGTGGTGTGTAAAGGGTAGAAGGACTGGCTAAGAGTTACGTGCCGCACAGACACCGCGCTTGTCCGCGGGTAGGGCGTGCCACATATGGGGTTTTACTCCAAATCCAGCATGGAAAGGGGACTGTAGGCATCAGCCAATCAGATGTTGACATTGTTGATTTGTGTAGAAAGAGAGTGTGTGAAGTGAAGATGGCAGAGTTGAGAAAGTCAGTGTGTTGGTGCTCGGAGATATTTTTGTCCATGGTTTACAGCACTATTCAGAATGTAGGCATGTGGCAAACAATTTCGATGTCAGAGGAGTAGAGGTGGTGTGGAGCGGTGTGACTGATTGCAATGTAGCAGCAATTCTCCAAGTTTGCAGAGATATGTATAGGATGACCAGTCCCCATGTGGTAGTTTTGCACTATATTGCTTCCCATTTGGGCTACGTGAGTTCACCTACTTTGTTGGGAGATTTGGAACAGTTGATTCAAGCAGTCATTAACATCTTTCCAACTGCGAAAGTAATTTTTCCGGGCTTACTCGCTAGAACAATATGAGACAACAGTTCTGCTTTTTGTCCTGATCAAAGTATTGGTAGGTGTGCCATCAATCGCGGCATGCATGCTTTCATGTTAAGAGCTGGTATGTTTTTCTGCAGCCACGAGATCATTGTTTCCAGTAATGCGGCTTATTTTAAAGCCAATGGTGTTTCTTTATCTTTTTTGGAAAATGCCATGTTCTTTTGGAATGTAAGGCTTGCTTTGGAGAAGGTTATGTGATGATTGTAGAAGTAAACTAAGAAGAAAAAAAATATATACAAAATAGCACGTGTCTGTCAGGCATCTGCAAAAAAACCAAAAAAAAATGGCTCTTTTCAGAGCCCACCTTAAAGGAGAAAAGGGGAATACTATTTAAATGTACAGTCGTCACGCTCAGATCCTCTACATGTCCTCGGAAATGGCAGTAGTCTGCAGGTGGCGCGTATTACATACGGGGATTCTGGGGTGGAGAGGCATGCAAATGAGAATGAGCGAAAGCTAAGGATTGGTCAATAATGTTTAGCGGGTGTGTTCTGAACAGCGAGATTTAGTGAGAACGTCTCTTTGCTGAGAGGAGAACAGACAGCTATGGCTGTGTGTGCTCGAAAACAGATTATCTGGATTTTGGGAGACTCATGGATATATTGGTTGAAGGTGCCTGCAGAACATTGCGGTATATCTGCAGATCTTGGATTCCCTCATGTGGAAGTGCACTGGCATGGAGTGTGTGGAATGAAGTGGCTGGACTTGGCACCTCTCTGTGCTACTTTACAGACAGAGCGTCATCCTGATATAATTATCATTCATTGTGGAGGAAACAGTTTTGGGCATGTCTCTGGATTTTCATTGCAATTTGCAATGAAGGAAGGACTTGAGAAGGTCATGGACATGTTTGTAAATTGACAAGTAATTTTTTCTTGTATTGCACAAAGACAAATGTGGCTGCGTTCTGCTTTATTTGGTCCACAAATGGAGAAAGCGAGGCGCAATGTCAATAAGGCTGTTTGTGCTTTTCTAAGAGATGTTGGCAGGTCCTCTTTCCACAATGACAATATTTTGTTTCGTAGCACATTCATTTTTCGCAGAGATGGGGTCCATCTTACATATGCTGGCAATCAGATTTTTATTCGAAATGTACAAAATGCATTGCAAGCTTTTTTGGATTCATAGTCACCTATTTTGCATTACATTTTGACGAATCCAAGTTTTCCACACACACAAAACACCACCAAAAGGCTCTTTTCAGAGCCACAAGTTACTCCCAGAGAAAAGTGCATTGGTTTTGCTAGGGCAGCACCCCAAATTTGTATCTGTCCTAGGACTGTCCACAGACTTTTAAAAAATGCGCAGGGCCCTGCACTGATTATTTGACACTTCTATTTTTAAACTGTGAAAGACGGCTTTGAAAAGAGACATTTATTAGTGGTTTTTGTTTTATATTTTTTTTATTTTTTTGCACACAACACAATAGGAGAGGAGGGGAAAGGAGGGTAAGGAAGGGACACCAACCACGGGGATAACAAAGGGCAGGTGGAGAGAGAAAGATGTAGGTGGGCCTTATTTAGGTAGGTAGTGTAGGTAGCACTTCTTCTGGTGCTCCGTGACCGTAGTCTCGAAAGCACTTCGAAGACTCTCCCCCCTGCAGAGTCCTGCATCGCAGTACATACACAATATTGTGACCGTCGAAAGGTAAGGGTCAACAGCATCGCAAATGGCCTGTGAGGCAGCTGGAGGGATGCACTCTCCCACAGGAGTGTCTCTTGTGGTGAGAGGATCGGACACGGAGGATGCTGCGGAGGGACTCAACCTACTATGTTCTTTATATTGTACCACCTTGCGAATGTCTGCACCGTGGAACAAAGTTAGGTGTCGCTTCATGGTTGTCGAACCAAAGCTGTACCCACCAGGTCTCCCACGACTCAGAATCAAGATGCACTGTTTACAGGTGACCAGGTTCGCACGTGCTTTTGGTACGTTACCAAAAACGGTAAACAACCTCCACACCCATGACTCCCGGCGAGTGCTGGTAGTAGGGAGTTTCTCTACCTCATTCTCTTCATCCTCTTCTTCCTCACTCTCTACATCCTCATGCGTATTTCCCTCCGCAGGCCCTTGGGGAGGTTGTGGCAGTGGAGGGTATGGGGGTGTTGCTGAGGCTGATGTAGCAACAGCAGCCATGGATGCCATTAGGGTTTGTGAGATAATCTCTGCTACAGCACTAAAGGCAGCAAAACTCAATCTGCAATCGTCAGAAGTACAATGAAGTTTACCTCGGGGGTGTGCCCTTTTATAGGGGTGGAAGGGTGAGATTTGTGACCATATCGAACACTCAAAGGCGTTGAAAAAGTTCCAAACAATATGTTGAAAGCTAGGGCCATTGTATGCAACATGTGAAATGGTGATTTTGCATTGTAAAATAATTTGGCATGTTTGCATAAATTCTTTTGAAATGTTGCAGAAGCGGACAAAGTGCGCAAATTAGGACACACGCTCAGCATGGGTGCGGTCACATGATGATGTTGTGAATACATCCACAAAGGAAATGGGTGCTCGCAGGACATCACATGCACAGGAACGGTCGTGCGCATACGTGCGGGTGTTCTACGGACAGTGTTTGGGTCCTGAAACTAATTAAAAGTGCGACACAAGTGAGATGGACAGTTACGGACAGGCACGATGTTCGCAAGACTTACGGGTGTGGTGCGCATGTGCGTAGATGTTCGGCTGACTGTACAGCCAGGTACAGTGTCCTTAGGACACCTCCATTTTGTTTGACTACAGACATGCCGGACACCGCGCCTGTTCTACGGACAGTTCCATCTTGGCTGCAGACGGTACGGACAGGTAAAGTGTCTTTATGACGCTCCCTTTTTGTTCATTTATGGACATCCCGGACACCTGGTGTGTTCTAAGAACAGTTTCATCTTGGTTGCGAATGGTACGGGTAGGTGTATTGTCCTTCGAAAATCCATATTTCCACAGACATTTTAACTTTTTTCAAAAAAACAAAATTTGACCCAAACAATTTCACTAAAAGTAACATAACGTTTTTTTTATTAAACAGACATACAGCAATTAAGAGAGAGAGGGGGAAGCAGACACTGAAAAAATATAGGGGAATTAGGGGTTTCCACAGGCTGGTTGTGAGGGGATGAAGGGATGGAAGTTTCATCAAAATGTTTATGTTGTTCTTGAGGATTTGGGGACAGTTCACTGGGAAATGGAGAAGGGGACAGATACAGGTGGGACAGTGATATCTGATTTTTCCTTTCACATGCGCCTCCACAAATTGCCTTAATCCATTAAAATTCTTTTTTAGCATGTCCAGTTTGTCTTCTATGCGTTTCAGGGTGTCTTGCACTGTGTCTTTTGGTGGACTTTCTTCACTTTTTCCCTGGTCTGTTAAAAATAAATATATATATGTTAAGTACCCATAAAGTACTGACTACTAATTTTCTTATGTAGAGAAGTGTGTACCATTATTATCACTATCTTCCGACATTTCGCCATGCGGAAAATTCTCCTCCAGCCACTCCAAAGTCATGCACATTTCTGTATCAAAACAACAGAAATACATTCTTTGTTCTGCACCTCATACAAAACGTGTACACACATATAAGAAAAATGAAGTTCACTTACTACTTTCTGGTAATTTGTATCCGTTGTGTTATGTTCGTCTACTGTCGCTCCTAGCTGCACAGTTTCTGTGAGGTAATTACCCCTGAGTGTTTGGGTAGTGTTGATCTCGTCCGCGCCCGTCTGCGGACAGGCGCTCAGTCCGTGCCCTTCCAATATCATTAGCGAGGAGGTTCAGTATGTTCTATGTTACATGTATATAAAGTAAGGGAATTATAGTACATATCTCCCAAATTCACATGATGAAAGTGTATATTCAGTAAAAAAAAACTTTGTTAAAGGGATGTTAAGATTAATTTGCCCTACTAAAAAGCTATGAAAATTAGGAAAAAAAACTTTGTTAAAGGGAGGTTATGGTTAAGTAAAACCTGTGAAATTCACTAAAAAAAACGTTGTTAAAGGGACGTTATGGTTAAGTTGCGCTACTAAAAACCTGTGAAATTCACTAAATGAAACTTTATAAACGGGATGTTATGGTTCGAAGTAAAACCGAAAACCCCCTGAAATTCACCAGTTATGGTAGGGTAAGCAACCATAACTCGCCCCACCACTGTCCACTGCTAACACTAACACCCAGGACATCAAAGATGACATCACAAATGTCATTGATGACATCACTGATGACATCACATGTACATTTAGTTTTCATGCAGAGCCTCCACAAGGGATTGTCATTATATTATTGGCAGAAAAGTATCAGAGATGATTGAAGGACTAAGATATGTTGTTTATTGAGCAATGCATTGCTGAAAAAAACACATTGCATTACTGAGTTCTTTCAGTACATGAACAAACTCATGAGGAAATGTATGCATTGTCTGCAGGATGCGATACAGAGGTGCAATATTTGCAATCTTCCCATGTTGCACACTACATTGCTAAATGCTACCATTACAGATGTTTACATACTGTGAAACATAGTATCTACGTATGCTTCCCTTACTGCATAATTGCACTATTACTCACAAAAACATAAAGAGAGCACACTCTATACAAATATAAGCATTTACAGGGAACCTAAAGCATGCACCAAACACTGCAGTATTAACACAAAATGTTCATACCCGAACTAATTAACTTCATGCACAGAAAAGATTCTTTTGTTTCTGGATTCCTTCTTCTTCTATGCATATGTATGATATGATGTAACCGTAACCTAAGAAAAGTATTGTAAGAACATATGAGAAGGGTAAGGACTACAAATATAGCACTTTTAGCTTCTTAAACTCCTGACTGAAAGTGAACAAAGCCGCCTGGCTTACATATGTCAGTGAAGAAAAAAAGAAGGAGCTAGACATGTAATGTCATCTGTGCTGTCATCATAGTACTTTGTACTATAGTCTAGTGACTTTTTAGTTCCTGCCTGTTACTGCCCTAGATATATCAGTGAAAGAAAAAAGAGTGAGCCAGACATGTGATGTCATCAGTGATGTCATCAATGACATTTGTGATGTCATCTTTGATGTCCTGGGTGTTAGTGTAAGCAGTGCACAGTGGTGGGGCGAGTTATGTTGCTTAGCCTTCAGGGATTTTTCGGTTTTACTTCGAACCATAACGTCCTGTTTATAAAGGTTTTTTAGTGAATTTCACAGGTTTTAAGTAGCGCAACTTAACCGTAACGTCCCTTTTTACTGAATATATATATATGTGTATATATATTACACGGCCTGCAGTAGCGGCCGTGTACTTATGGTAAAGTTGCTCAACCCATAGGAAGAACACTTTTTGGGAAGCTTATAACTTTGCCCCCCTCCCCCAACCCCCTCGGACGAATCCTCATGAAACTGTGCAAAAAAAGTATATGGCCCCACAGATTGATTCTGTGAAGTTTGGTGAGGTTTTGTGGAGGGGGCAAAATTATAGGGGGGTCTCAAAATGTGTGGTTTTTCCCATAGACACAATAGAAAAAATGTTTGCTCACATCACCAGCCCAAACCGTTGTAAGGATTTTCACCAAATTTGCAGCAGGAGCGGCGGCTTGGTCCCAAAAGCATGCTTTTGTAAATTTGGTGTAAATTTGTCAAGTAGTTTGTTCTAAAATAGCCAAAAAGTACATAAAAACTATTTAATGATATCTGGGTTCAATCCGCTGATCTGCTTCTCTGTTTGGTCCTCGGACGGGGGTCCGATTTGCCCAGAGGGCAGCATGATGTCTGCCGATATCAGACCCACCCACTGATTGGACTGTGAACAGCGTGAGGTGTGTCAAATTTGTTGGAAAAGCCTGCCATGTAGGATTGGTGGACAGCACCCGTTGTCTGCGAACATCGTGGTAAAAACATATAAAAAAACACAACATTACACTTGTCAAAGTAATTAAACAATCTCTGGGGACAGGAGGGGTGGTAAGGATGAGATGGGATATGGCCATAAAAAGCCAAAAAACTGGTGGTTTTTCATCTACGATGTCCGCGAACAGTTCGGGAACAGCTCTGTAATGTTCACGAATATCCCAGATATTCCAGAGCATCCATACATATTTTTGCATTACAGGGTTGGTGAAAAGCAATTTTTGGATGGCATATAACTTTGGCACCACTGTATGAGGTTTTGTGATATTATTCTAGATGTGACCTTGAACTTTTCTACAAAGCTTGGTGATGTTTTGCCAAGAGGGAACAAAATTAAAGGGGGTATCAAAATATTTGAAAGGCTTATAAATTTGATGCCGTTTAACAAATCTGCACAAATGTTTGAAAATTATTCAAGACCCAGATTTGAATGATTTTGCAAAATTTGGTGGGATTTCGTGAAGAGGGGACAAAATTAGAGAGGGGGGTTAACATTTTTAGATGGGTTATAACTTCTTTGCCATTCGACGAATGGCACAGAAGATTTTAGAAACATCATAGACCCGACTTTACTGCAAAGTCTAAATGGATTTTGTCAACAGGAGCTAAGTTATATGACTATTTTATGTACGTACATTTTGACACTTTAAAAATATGAAAAGTGTCATAATATAGGTACACAAAATAGTAATATACCATTGGTGACTGAGGTTTAGACGGTGGCCATGGGCAGTGGGCAGATTGTCCGAGTCAAGGCCTGTGGCCATGGGCAGTGGCAAGATTGTCCGAGTCATGGCCAAAGGCTATTTGCAATGACCATGAGAGACTAGCAATGGGGTTAAAGTGGGCATGGCCACCAGGACTGGTTATGTGGTGAAGTTTTTGAAAATCGGGATAGATTTGAATGGGAAAATAAATTCTGCCCATGGCTAAAATTCTGTTTGTGGCTACAGCCCGAAGTGCTGCACAGGATTACATCAACAGATCACTGTGACTATCGCAGACACACCGAACCAGGTTCCCACATGGTCACCAGGCCACCCCTTGAAATCAATACTCACCGTTATTTGCGACCACTATGGGGCAAGATATTAGGATTGGATGATGGGCTCATTTCCACAACCTCGCAGCAATGACTAGCCTACAATCCATATGCCTCAAGAAAGACTCTAGAGACTCGAATTACGTGCTGGCTGAGTTCTAACAATATATATAAGCTTCAAGAACAGTTTTGAAGACTGCTTCATTAAGACAACAGTTACTTATTGAATAACCCATTGCTGAGACTAACAGAGCTCACTATCCTATTCCAAACCAAACACTTGAAGAAGGAAGGGCACTTTCACAAAAGAACCCCATCCGCTGCAGCAGGGTAATCTGTTTAAAGTACTAGATGAAGTGCAGTGATCTACCCATTCCACCGCCCTGCAATCACTTGATAATCATGTGCTCTGGGTTACTTATTGGGGCATGGCTGAAGCTCTAGGTTGAAACAGGAGAAATAAATTCTGATTGTGGCTGCATTCGGAATGCATGACCGTATTGCAGCAAACTTGCACGAGGAGCATAAGCAATGACCTAAAAGGATGCTTTTGCAAATCTGTCGCGTTGTTAGGAAAGATTTCTTTTAGATGCAATTTTCCCTCCATTTATGAACCCCCCCAAACTTTTTTCTTTTGTTTGGCTTACCTAACCTGACTTTTTGCAGCCTTCAGCTGCACTCCTCTGGGCTTTCCCTTATTTTTTATGGGGAAAAAGACACATCTTGCAGGTGTCAGTACTGGGAAACTATGTTGCCACCTAGTCTGCGACTATGTTGCCATTTCTTGGTAACTTTGTATCTATGCACCAAGTACCTTACAGTACTGTGCATAGGGGTCCTTTTGTTTTATGGCCCTAGCGACCATCCAAGGATTTGTTGGTGTTTGTAAAAGTGTGCCTAGTGTGAACTGGTGGCAGCAGTTTACTTTTAAAGTATTTTTCCTTTGTTTTTATGGACCATACTGTGTTTACCGAGTTTGGCACAAGACTGTGATCAGCACCAAAAATGGCTGTGCCATGAAGTCTTTTGTTCTGTCCTTTGGCCATGTTGTCCCTTTGCCTCCCCCCTGGTTAAGAGACCCGGGTATTCCTTATTTGGGCATGCAGCCTCCCACAAAAACTGCATCTTTTGTGGGCTCCTGCATATCACGTGTGCTAGTGCCCAGGAAGAGGGTTCGGACTGTCTGGTCCCAATTCACACTACTGGTGCCAGTATATCTGGTAGGCCTGAAAAGCAGACCTGTGGAACCACCGAAGAAGTGCTGGAAGGTTTTCCACCCTGACTGCGCTGTTGTCCCATCTGACCCCTCAAAGCCTTTGACCCTTTGAAGTAGTGGGACTAGCTACTGTCAGCACAGACTGCTTACCCTCGCAAAGAGCCCCTTCAGAAGTGTTCCTGGGCCATCCAGTGAACTGACCAGCTCAAACCCGGGGTATCCTATGGGAGTGCCACCTTCCAGAGTTGAGACTTGAGACTTTGGGAATCACTTACTTGTAGTCCTGGGCCCTGTCCTAGCTGTTCTGGGTCGTGAGTTATGAGAGTTTGCCACGCCATGACCATTTATGGTCCCTTTGTCACCCCATATGGTTTAAGTACCCGCACCCCTAACCCTCACCGTGTCTTGAGATGTGCTGCACCAGAACTATCCTTCTCCTCTCTTCGAGAGTTGAGTAAAGGCTAATGTCCCGCCACGGATTATCATCCCGTTCTGCAGCCGCTGCCACCATTATAAACACTACCCCTTGTAGGGACTGATCATGAAAATTATTTTAATATGTGATGTTATTGTTATTGTTATATATATCTTAAAAGGAACAACTCGCCCAAAGGCCTCAGTGTGCAGCGTTATCAGTGATGTCATTGATGATGTTTGTGATGTCATATTTCATGTACTGGATGTTTGTTTTAGCAGTGCAAGATGGTGGTGCGAGTTCTGGTTGCTTAGCTTAACATAACTGGCGAATTTCTGGGGGTGTTCGTTTTTTTCTTGTAGCCATAACGTCCCTTTAACACAATCCAACATCAAATTTCCAATAAACAAAGTGCATATGTGCAAATTGAATCTGTCAACATATTATTTCTTTTGTGGTCATACAGAAAAACTACTATCTGGACTTTTCAAGTGACTAACATGTCATTTCAAAGATCTCTTCCTATCCTGGGGGATGATTTTGGTAGACAAGAAATTCTTGGTCTTATAGTGCATTCTATAACCATTTACTCTACATGTTTCTGTTCTAGTACCAATGATAGGGAAGGAGGGTTGGACTACTAATTAATGGAAAGCACTAATGACAATTCTTTATAGTTTTATTGCAGTGTTGAGAGATCAGGCATCTGTTATAAAGGAAAAGGAAATTATATAAAGACGCGATGTTTGCAAAAAACACATATGTATTTTATTACATATGCACTGCCTTTTTAGAACATTTTGACAGTAGATATTACGACTAAAAAATAGCTCCTGAGGAATGTTCAGCAAAAAGCACTATAACAAAAACATGTAGAGTAGATGGTTATAGAGTGCTAACTAATCCCAAGAATGTATTATCTTCCAAGATCATCTCCAAGGATAGGAAGAGATCTTTGAAAAACATTTTAGTCAGTTGAAAAGTCCACATCTTTGTTTTTCTGAATGACTGCAAAAGAAATAATATATTGACCGATTGAATTTGCACATATTCCCATTGTTTGTTGGAAATTTGGTGTTTGAGTTCATGACATGTTAAGATTTATAGGTTATTGTCTAATACAATCTTAATATTTGTATACATATTGAGTTTTACGTACGCTCTATTATCTTGGCACTGCCACAATCCTACTATTACCTGACCTTTCTTTAAAAATAGTATTTCTAGGGGCCATGCTTGGGTCAGTTAATTACAATAGACTTAACTATTGTTCTCATGGGATTCCCCCCTTTTTTTCTAAGGAGTTTGCACTAAAGCATGTATTTTGGCTAGAGTTGGCATCACTTCATCACATGTACACCAGGTGAAAATGCCTTCCATTCAACTCAGATCAGGATTTGGTAAATCATTGCCACCACTAGCAGTCATCACTGCCATTAGTTGCTGGATTCCCCTCGCAAGCATTTCCTCGTCAGTGTATTCTGGTTCAAATATGAACCCTTGAACGCCAGCCATACTAGGTGATGATTGAAAATGCCAATAAAGAAATCTAGAAAAAAGGAACACAATGTTAATTATATATAAATAATCATGGTACATTTTAAAATGTTCCTTTTAAAAAACAAAGTGAAGTAAGTCCATCATGTATTTAGAAAATCAAACTTAAATAAAAATGATAAAAGAAACCATGGTTCAAATACACATCAATAGAGACATAATTGCCTAATACACCTTGAACAAGAAGCATCTGACTTATTTCAAAATTATTTTAAATTGGGTGTTCCCATAGAAAAATGAAATTTTTAATTATGGCCTTAGTGTAATGTGAAGCACATACTTAGAAGAGCCATTTCAAGTAGTGGAATTACCTTATTGTATTCTATGCGACGGAGGAGTTAGTAGCTGTATCCAACACAAAGTACAAGCCCGAAAGGCCAGCAACAGTCAGTGGAACACTGAAAGAGCAGAAACAATATTGTCAATGAGAAAGGGTTTTCTAATTTGTATTAAATGCAGAGGAGTCCTATGTTTTTCCATGGAGAACCGTCAATGCATTGGTACAAAGGACATGTGTCTCCACCGTACCCAAACGTCATGACAATCAATAGGCGTTGGCTCTCAATCACATCTGCTAATGTCATAGATAGAGGGGCGCAATGTATGATTTATTGCCAACAGGGAACTTGAATTTAGGGTGATAGCCCAACGTATTAGATGATCACAAGATGATGGTTGTGGACCTGTGCAGTTGGCAGATATTACTGTCACAAAATGTTAGGTAAGATACACCGAAAGAACAAATGTAATACATTGATATATGGTCCTAAATTAGTATATTTGTGATTGATTGATTAACACCTGAGGGCACCCCTCCTTTCAGGGTTTCTTAAATGTGGTCAAATTTTATGAAACAAATACAGTTAATTAGGAAAACAAAGCTTCATGGAGTGGGTTTCTTTGATGAACAGCGTGTTGGTGAAGCAATACACAGTCACATTAGTTTGCTAAATAAAAGTATCCATTTAAAAGGGGCAACACAATATCTACTCGCAACTGTCTATAATCAACTCAGTACTAGTATAACATGAAGCAGATTGTTTAGTCTGTCAATGACTGGGCAATGCAAGTGATAATGATTATCTACCAGGGGTACTGTAATCTAAAGTGATCTTATCTGTCATTCTTGGAGAGATGAGGGTATGAAGGGATATGTTAGTGGTAGGAGACTGATAGGCAAGGACAAATCCTGAGGTATTGACAGCAGAAGGCCAGAGGTATCTATTTTATGTGGGTACATCTCCCAGGGGTCGCTGTTGGTGGCACTAGAGGTGACTCCCAGATATGAATTTTAGGTATGAGTGTTTTACTGTCTAGTTTGGCAATTTAGTAGGCACATTACTTTTTACGAAGATAAGATGTCGTTCTCATTCCCAGGTGGCATATTATGAGGAAAGTAAAAACATAATAAAAATAAATAAAAAAGCTGCTTCTCTTGTAATGGATACATTTGTTGCAGCTGGCGAACATTTGCTTTTATAACACAGGTTGTCTTCACATCAGGCAGCTCCATAGCAGAGGTCCTTTTCAAGGAAGGTTTGGCTCTTACCACTGGTTTGAAAACATCACCTGATAAATGTAATATCTGCTACTCCCTGTTTATTTTAGTTGGTAGTACCGGCCTGATTTCAGGGAACAAAACAGGTAAGTGGCGCATACGCCTTTATGGTGGGGCACGGACGTGCATACAACACAGACATCCACTCAGTTTTATGTCTAACTCAAAACTGCTTTATTTATCTCCACCCACCACCTCTGATCACATGTGGTCACATTACCTGACACGTGTGGTCACATGACAGGACCTTGACGTACCACATGTCCTGTGATGGTGCGGGGCAGCTACAGCTGTGATGTTACAGTAAGGTACACTGCTTATCCAGAGGCGAGATCCGAGTGGCAGTGATGGCCATCATTTGCTACCCTTGACCTATACCAAAAGAGGCAGTACCAGGGAGGCTCTACAGAGGCACCTTTGCATTGGGGCCACTTAAGCCTCCCTTTCGGTTTTTACTTCTCACTACCGACTGTACGGTATCGGGGTAACCAGGAGGAGCTTACGCTTCAAATACATTACTGGTGTGTCTGCATTTCTTCGTGCGTTAATGCGTTTTTGTTGAGATATGGTCAAATCAATAGCACCAGTTTTGGTATAACCTTATTTAAATAGGGAATGACATGAGGAAGGCCGGTCAGAGTGGAGCGGCATGTCTAGATAATTTACTGGCAAGCTTCTTTTTTTTTATTGTTTATTTTCAAGTCTTCAAAGTTACAAAATGACAAGAAAAAATTGAACAAATACAAAGTTATAATAGCACAAAAGCATATAATGGTAAACAATATAAACTATGTACAATTATAATAATAAAAATGTCAAAATCTCCCCTCACCCACCTCCCACATTATCAACACAGCAAAACAGAGACTAGTACAAATCCATAACTTTACCCCACATTTTCTCAAAAAGAGAGACCTTCTTTCCTCTCCTGTAGATCACCCTTTCAATCTCAGCTAGTTTAAACATTCCCTCAATCCAGTCATCCCTGACCGGAGGGATCCTGGATTCCCACCCTAGCAGAATCATTTTCTTTCCAGTCGCCGCGACTTCTTTTGAGAGGTGGTCAAAACATCCAATAGTCACTGCCCAGGATCAACGTTTTGAAATCACTGTACAATCTTTTCACCAAGTAGCTCCTCACAAACCCCCAAATATCCATCCAAAAATCATGAACCCTCACACAATCCCACGACTGGGAACCTTCATTTCTTAATGCGACGCACATCAATTCACTGCGCACGCTCAAACAGTATTCACTTTGGAAACAATCGATTCGTTTTAATTCCTAAGCATGCTGTGAATCAGAAAAAAAAATAAGATGCTTTCAAATAGGCAGCTTGTTAATCTTCTCTTCTGCCACCAGTCCAGATGTCTGAGCGCTGTATCAGAGGGAATGCTTGCATGTTTCATATCCCGCGGGTTTATTACACCAGACAAGCCTGTAAGCGCCAAAACACACAGGACTGAAAAATAACACAGCCGCACTTAGCCCGGGAGTGCTCGCTGGCTGCCTGCGTGCTGTTGTCCGTGTAATACTTTTCAATAAACAAAGATGTCAATCAACTTTCTTTGCAGCACATCACTTTTCAGATTGAAACCACTTCAGACACATTGCTGCCCCGAGCTCACACATTTAACAGATAAAAATGCAGCTTTCTGTCAAGGCAGAATGCGGTATTGATTGCAGACTGTATTTAGGCGGGTGTCTGCCGGAGCTATATTACCTTCCAACTCATAGAGGGAGTCCACCGTGGAGGCCTAGCATGAAAAGGCATTTCATTTCTAGTAGATTTCTCTTTAATGTTCGGTATTGATTAATGGATGTTTCGAAGCAGTGGCTAGGAAAACAAGAGGAATACTGGCGCTACGCGTTAAACAAGCGGGGCACGACACCAGCAGGCAATAGACGCCGCCATTTTGATCACTTGATCTTATATGTATGTGTGGAAAATGTACACAATTATTCAAACACGCACCATTAGAAATCATGGGGACTGCTACGTGGGCACTGCAAGTGAGGCACGCGAGCACCGCGTGAACTCTGCCAAAAATAGACCATCTTTTGAAAATTGTGTGCGGTTTCTTTTTCAGTTCAAGTAAATGGCGACGTTTACTGTGGCCACCCAATGCCCCCACCTGCTGCAGGGAGAGGGACCGTTACTCTAGTTCGACTGTGCTTTGCTGTTTATCTTCCCGTCTACCCGCCTGCCTCTCGGGGCCGCCAAAGGTTAGGTACCGTGTCACTTCTAAGCTACTGCAAGATTGGCGCGCAATCCCGGTAAATCTCCCAACTAATTGCATTTGAATTTTCGGTGTCAGAGCTCGTTTGACCTTTGAAGGTTGACAGAAAAAGTTAGAGTCTCCTGGAAGTGCTTTCTAACGTTTTGACATAATTGAAAAAAAGGACGTCATGTGCCCTGTAGCTATGAGTTGATTTTGAAATAAGTAAACCCGACTTAAGCAATAGGTATTAAGTTTTAATGGAACTGTGTGTTTTGTATAAAATAAAATAAAAATCATAAAATATGTACAGTGTCTCAATTTGAAGAGCTTTACCAAGCTTGCTTTCTGAGTAGGTACCTGTGTATCGCATGTGTAGGGGTGTGTGCTGGCGCAAGCCCACCATTCTGTTTTTGCATTTACGGGGCGAGGAGAGAGCCTGTGTTGTTCTGAATGCTTGAAAAATTACGTGCTGAGCCGAATAAAATGTGCTTGTTTCAAAAAAATATAGAAAGCTTTTATTATGGAAAAATTACCCTCCGAATTAACGACTAAGAGATACTTCTATTTGCGGTCATGGACACACAGAAGCAGTGTAAAGGAAGGAGGAGGGGGCCTTGAGAGTCGTTGCCACGTTTCCAACTGCAATCTAGTCTTATATTGTGCACATTTGCAAATGTATGCTCCGTTTTGGGGCATTTGGCTGTGCAAGAAAAACAGGTCAAGGGAGAGTCAGGTGCAACGCCTGTGGTGTTGTTGAATGCAAGCTTGAGTGCTGGAATTGTCCTACGAGAGTTGTTGCAGTAACTAGTGGAAGTATTTGTTTTATCCGGAGGGCTACCTTGCTGTGGCATTCGAAGAGCCCAGGTAATTGTAATGTAATGGGTTATTTATTAGGTGCTTAATAGCCAGAGGTTTCTCAGCGCAGACCCTGGGATCGAACCGGCGTTGCTCTTCATCGTCCTGCTTCCAAGACGAGCGCGTTAGCCCTGAGCTATCCTCCCGAGGTCTATGGTGTGTGTGTATGTGTATGTGTCTGCACGTGTGCGTGGTTGGTGCAATCAGGCATAAAACTGACGGGTGTGGCAGTCGGTGTGTAGTGTAAGGATGATATTAGTTTCATAGGTCAGTCATTTATTTGGGGATTAGATTGTGTAGTTTTATTTCTGGAGTTTTAAGCCTATGTTGATTATGGTGGTCCGCAGTCTGCCTTTGGCTTAAATGTGTATTTTCTGTCATGTTATCTGTAGGGATGGAAAGTTCTAGCTGTTCTTGGTCTCTTTTTATGCTGACTGTCATCTGGTCTCAGTGTCTACATTCCGACGGGGAGAAGTCGTCGGGGAGACTGACACTGAATATTCTGTAGGATGTATGCGTTCCCATCGAATTTCGACTGCTCAAATACAGTTTTACTGCATATTTTATTGGTTTTGGCTGCCAAAAGAGGGGAAAGACCCCCCAGAGCCCCTTCGCATGCCATCATGCCTGGCCCCAACCCACCAACTACATTTAATTGCTAAAAAAACAGCAAACAAATTCGACCGGTTCAAGTTTGATGAAAAGACATGAACACATGGATATACGTGTGCAGCAAAATGCCAGTAGAAAGGCCATCACAATTCCAGATAGCCTTGCATCACACTTTCCCCAGGGTCAGGATCCAGAGTTTCAATGGACTCAGTACTTGTACCTCAAAAGGCATGAATGAAAGCAGCCTTCATAAAACAAGCATTGGACGTTGGTCTGGCTTCATGTATTCCTAGAGACACCATGGATATAGAAATTACCATTCCCAGAATACCTGAAATTCTGGGTGTAAACATATATTACAGCAGCCATCTTAATGGGAATCCTATTTAAGGCCACACCCTCCAATCACCTGTGCTTGGTATGGCGGCTTAGGCAGACATTTTACCTCTGATCTCCATCTTCGCTCCGGTGCAGGAACATTGTTTCTTCACTTTTCCTGAACATCACAAAAACTCCTTTAAACTGAAAAAGGAAAATACATCCTTACAACCGGCGATGTTGTGCTTCCGCTCCGCATAAAAATGCTTACCAGATAAGCTGTAAAACAATCTGGTTGCATGCATGCAATTATTCACCATTTGGAACTCAGTCAAGGGCTTGCATGATAAACATTGGGCTAAAGGCTTAAATTCGTTGCTGCTACCAAGATTATTGGCCACACTACATTTTATTGCAAAAGACCACTTATCTAAAATAACATGCAAACTCGGTGTGATTAAATTACTGTAGGCACATAGTGATATTTCACCAGACAAATTGCCCAATCAAGCCTGTGGGCTTGTGCATGACTGAAACACTACAGTAAAAGCGAGGCATTAATGGTTCCTTGCAGTCTCTCGATTCAGTGCGCTTTGTGCACTGCTTTAGTGCCACTGTGTGATTCAAATCTCACCCTGAAGGACTTAGCTAAATAAACAGGTACATCGGGTAATCAGGGAAAAGACTGGGGGACAGGGACTAGGCTGTTACCTGATTGTGTCTAAGGCGGTTCCTCTGTAACCATGGAACACTACACCTGTACTTGAACATTGTATTTGAACCTGTAATTCTGCCTTTGAAGTATCTGTCCTAAGCTGTATCTAAGTGGATATGCTGCAACAGCGCCACAATGCCTCTGAGCCTCTAGGCGCTTTATAAATCCAAATAAATAAACAAATAAAATAAACAGGGAGAACTTTAAAGACACAATGATCTTGTGCCTACTTCCATCACAGAGCTACCAGACAAACAAATTAGCAGGACATATGAGGCACAACACGAGAAGCAAGAACATAGGAAAGCCCATCTACCACTCCTCTATTCCCTGCCTGCGCTCATTATAATATGGGTAAGACTAGGTACCAGGTCAACGTTGATTGGTGAGATGCTCAAATGGGCATTAGATAGGTCCCCGAAGCCTCACCCACCAATCTGCGGTACCGAGGTAAGGTGTTCAAGAGTTTAGGTGGAGGCTGTTGGCATTATGAAGCCTAAAGATTAGTAGTGTTATGATTGCCCTGGTCATGTGTGAGAAGGGTATGTGGTACATTATGTGTTGGATGGGTTGGAGTTGGAAAATATTGCTTCTTATTATAGATTTAACATGCTTTTGGGCTGAGTGTGATCTTCATGAAGAGTCTGAGGTTGTCGATCTGATAGCGGGGTAGTGTAGCAAATCAAAAATTCTATTTTTGTTGGGTCTAATTTTAGACGACTATTTGTCACCGATGGCTCAATATGTGGGAGGCAGGTGCAAAGGTCTGGTTGATACACTGTTAATATGTTTGGATATTGTCGACAAAGTTGAGGAATGTGAGGCATGAGCTGCTGATGATTAAAAAGAGCAGTCCCTCTTAGATGATGAGATGTAGCAGAAAGATGCTGGGCCGGTGAGGTAGCCTGCATATGATGCTGTGGTGGTGTGACCTAAAGCAGGCCTTGTTGTTAGCACCTGTCCCATCCAAAAGAAAGGACATGATCAAATGTACAGTGGTTCCATCTAGTCTGAGGTTCATGTTCAGCATGATTTAGTGTTGAAGGCCATAGAAAACGACCAAAAGGATCAGTGCAATTGAAATGTTTGCATCTGCTTTGTTTTTCAATGCGTCCTTTATGGAAGAGAGGGTGGAAGAGAGGGTGGGTACCATTCTCTTTAGAGGTCTGAGTCCATGTTGTGATTTATGGAAGATGATGCTGGCTTCCACGTGTTCCTAGAGTTGTTAGTCAATGAATTCTTAGTGGATGATTGCAGTAAAGGGTGGCCAATGGGGTGCTAGCTCAAAGGGTTAGCTACCTTAGTAGTATTTTTCTTAAGTAGCGTCTGAACATAGGCATTTCTGAGGGTCCTTAGAATGATGACTTGCTCTGCTGAGGAGTGATTAGAAGGGAGGGTACATTTGAGTTGATTATGGCCTTGTGAATATTTGGGAGACATGTGTCTTCTGGTGACTTTGCTGGGTTGCCTGTGTTGACTGTGCTCATGAATGCTTGTGTTGGGAAGGAGTATAAAGCTCCCAGTGCTAGTACAGGCATTTCTTGGTGCTCACTTGTGGGATGTATTGACCCACTCTGCTATACTATGCGGCCTCACTTTGCTATCTATGGTGCGAGAAAAAGCAAAATGGCGGCAAAACCCTTGTGCGTGCCAAAACCTCCAAAACCACGTTTTTCAACACACAGAAAGATGGCTGCACAACCTGCCACCCATGGTGCATGTGTGGTGGAACAGAGCACACGCTACAGAAAAAGTGCCAGTGGGCTCCATGACAAATAAACATAGAGTAAAAGGGAGCAACAGCGCTTTGCAATTGAAACTCCAAAATTCGCCTGTAAATGACATTTACTGTGTTGCTGAAACTTCAAAATACCTGTCAATAACACTGTCAACACCCAAAATCTTGCTTGGCACTAATATCCATTTAATCTAATGAAGCACTGTGAATGTACACGGTCCTAAAATGTTAAAAGCAACACATTTTCTCAGCAAAACCGGATTGCCTGTGAATGACAGTTCCTGTCAAAAATCTGTGTGCAGCCACACTCGGCTACCTGTGAGTGACAGCGCCTGTCAAATGGGCTCTCCTGACTAAACATAAAGTTGTCTAAAACTAAAGATCTGCCGGATTAGCAAATATAAAAGGACTGTTGCTGAAAGGAACACTGATCTCAGTTGTTTTGATCCCACAGGTTTAAAACTAAGAATGTAATTTATGTCATCTGATGCAACAAGTTTGTTTTGTGCTGATTTTTAAGTCAGGAAATTAAGATTAACTAAGGCTGGCTGGGCCTGCCAGAAGTTGAAAAACAGGTTTCCACCCAAGGGGTGGGCATTCCTCTCAGCAGATGCTCACTGACATATGATAATTGTGGGGTAGGACAGACCTTTGTCTGTTCCAAAGGACTGAACAATGGCAGATTCTCCAGGCCAGGAAATGGATGTGTGAAAAGGTCATAAACTAGGTTTACAGAAGGAAATCCCAAAGGTGGGGGGGTTGCTCCTTGCTTCCAGTGACAGACAAAAGGCGGACCATTTGCTGCTAAGAAGATGTAATAAACACTTTTTAGAGACTTATAACTCACTATCAGAAATGGTGAAAAATATAAAAAGGGTAGATTTGTTACTCTAATTTTTGGCCCTACATTGCAAAACGTAGTGGAACTATGTAGCATGTTCTCAACAGGAATGGCAATATACATGGTTTTATGGGAACTGTATTTATGCTAGAATTGTTAAACTTTGCAAACACATTCCTATGGTAAACATGCATATTTGTGTAAATTTGGAGAAAGTTCAGAAAATGTTTTCATGGAGAAATGGACAAAATGCTGCAGAAAGGCGAAACAAGGTCTCACAGCTGTGGGATTTTGATGAACAGATACTCCATAAAATATGTGATCCTTGTATGTGATTTTCATAGAAGTTACAAATGTATAAATATGTATTTAGGACAAAATTCGATTTTGATACTAGTGGCTAAGGGAGGTTTCTAAGGATTGTAAAAACCAAACCATAACTTTGACATCATCTGTCCTTGATCCAATCACTCGGGTGCAAGGCAGAGATGAGGCTCTGATCCAATCCCAGTTCAAAGGAGCAGCTTAGTTAAACCGGTCCATACAACCATTTTTGTGATGTCATTTAAAAGGATAGAGACATCTGACAACACATAGACACTCTATCTTCTGATTCCTACGAAGCATCCTGATCCAGCATTCAACATCCAGCTTTCAACATCCTTCCAGATCCAGATGCCAATGACCAGGCCAAGCAGTAGCTGAACCACTTTCAGCCAGGTCTAAATCCTGAACTAATCCTTACAACCCAGTGGAGCGCTGTGGTGTAGGGAAGCATCCTAAAACTATCTGGCTTGCTACCATACATGCTTGCCTGATGAACTCGCAATCCCACTGAATTGAAATATCCAGAAACAAGAAGGGCAGATCCTGTGCAGTTCCGGTGACCGGCCTAGCTGATCCAGTCCTGCGCCTGATGTGCTTTCTTTCCCTGTTAGACCCGATCCATTAACAATAATGTTGACGGGCCTAAAATCTTAAATGCCAGTGGATTGTGAGTATTAACAGGACGCTAGAGAACTATTGTATACCTTACCTGATCTTGTTCCACTCCCATCTCTGAACTATTCTTAATTTCATCACCAGTAACAGTGTCAAAATCTTAGCACTATCTTATTCTGTCTATTTGCTTAAGCATCATTTTCATAGTCATTTTTATTTGTGTAACTCTCACCCAAAAATCCCACTTCGAGTGTGTGGACTGGTTCTGCCGGGGAAGGTGCTGGGGATCTGTTACTGAAGTCATGAATCAGTCTCAGAGCATACTACGGCCCAAACATATTGTCTATTCTGCATGCTCTAGTCTTGAGTAGAAGCATGAGACATATTTTCTGATTTTGAACTGAAGTTTTGTCCGAATTTGTGTCTTTATTTCAGCAAAACATCTCTCACTAAAACCCCCATAACTCCCTCAGTTTTAAAGATAGACACAAACTTTCAATTCCCACTGATACCTAACATCCTTAGCTATAAACCAGAACCACAGTGCAAAATAGTGCGATTCACCCATTTTAATCGAAAATCGCATAGTAGAAGTTTGCTGCAAATTTACATTTTTGCAAAAGTTTTACACGTGTGAATTGCTTTTAAATTATTTCCCACATTGCCTTTGAGATTCCAAATGTTTTCTTTTGAGTAAATAATTGCTTTTGCTTGCTTACATCTGTTCAAAGCGTATCCCATAGAAATGTATAATAATTTAAGTTTATTTGACCAAATTGAGTGTTTTTGCTCAGCCAGTTTTAAAGCCATGCTGACAGTTGAAAAGTCAAATCCGTTTTTCTCTTGTGTTTAATGGGGAACGGTGGGAGTGATATTCTGTGTGTTCTGTATTATTCCAGAGTACCTGCTCTCTCCTCACATCTATTTAAATTGCCTATTGGTGGGTTGAGAGGTGTTGAAGGCGGAACCTCTAACCACAGTGCTATCTGTTCCAAACCAACCCAAAAGTATTCTTTTCTGTGCTGCATTCTTTTTGTGTTCATTACCTGATTCCCAGTGCATTAAAGATATTATTCATTGTTCTTGTCACCCATTGGTTATTGTTGTTACATATTAAAAATATATTGTGATTTCAAATTCTAAATACATAAATAAATATTTACCGTTGCAAACTAGCCTGTTTCCTGGTTCAGTGTGACCGGGGGGTATTTTGAGAAGGGTGTCATATGAGTGGTATATCATTCAGTATATTGAACTTATATATAAAAATAAATAAGGGTTTCATTTGCGCACTACATGCTTGGCGAGACTTGGGTGTGTGCCTGATTGAAATCACTTACAGCTTGGGGGCTTGGGTCTGGGATACTGAATTCGACATACCACTCGTGACAGACTAACACAGCATACTAGCCGGCAGGGTACATACACCTGGTTGGTTTGGCATACTGTGCTACACTGTAAAATGACCCCTCAAAAGAAATACTCAAAAGAATTGGGCCTGTTTGCAAAAGTAAATTGACCCTGAGATAATTCAGAAGGAAATTAATATTTCTGGAATGGCAACCCCAGTGAAAATTAATGTTGCCAGGGAACACTTCCTGCAAAAACTGTTTGTCAGGGGCGAGTGGACCAGAACAGGATGAACATGTATGGTTGCAGGAAATAAAACAACAAGTCACTGCAATCGACCTTGATTTCTGACACGATAAGGGTCCATTACATCAAGCGCTTGGCGAGCTGTACATGGCCCCAAAAATAAAAGAGTAGCAGTGCAAAATTGCCAAAATAGCGGCCTACCTGTACCTCCACATAGGATTCATACAGGAAAAGCATGCAGACAATATAGTTCTGGAACAGAAACAAGGGCAATCACTGCAGAAAATCCAGACCAGTCTGGACTCTGCAGAGCAAAGGCTCAAGGATAGCCAAGAATCTGAAACAGAGGCTAGGCAGTATATCACCAAACTCCAAGAAGATCCTCCTCTCTTGCAGCAAAAGAATGTAGAAGATCTCAAAGTACAGGTACTGCAAGAGGAGTATCAGGAAAGAGTTGACTCTCTACAACAGAGTCAACAGAAACTGGAGCATCAATTGAATTATAATAGAGTCTGTGCAGAACAGATAGTCACCTTACAAAACCGCCTAGAATCATTGAAAGAGGAAAATAATACATTCATTATTAAAGACATTCACTCTCAAGAGGAGTTTAATGAGGAGCGCCAGAAATGTAGTGCATTTAAAAAACAGAGGGATGACCTGGCTGAGCAGAGGGGCCCTCTAAATCAGGAGAGGGACGCCTTACACCAGGAAGTCAGCCAATTAAAAACTAAGTTAGAGGAAAGAAAGCTGGCCCTTCAGGAGTTTAGTGAAATGAAAACTGATTATGAAAAGCTATTAGAGCACAGCAGGCGGGTGGAGGATGCTCTGGCAAAGAACACTCAGACCAAAAAGGACCAAATTCAGGAGGTGAGTCTCCTGCAGAAAAAATTGGCCCAATATTTCCAATCCAGTCAGGAAGCACAGAGAGACAATGAGGTCTCTGTGAAAAGAATGACAGGCTTCACAAACAGATAGCCGTGCAGGAGCAAATCATTGAGACCAGTAAGGCCTTAATAGAGGAGCAAAAGGGTCAGATTTTGGCATGTTATCAGAGAATAGGGGCTGAAAGAGATGAGGTAAGAAGGGACAGAGAAACCACTGAGCATAACCTCAGGACCCCTGTCATCAGGGACTTTAATCCCTTCAGTTCTATGGACTCTGCCACCCTCATGCCCACTGGCTCATATGAACCAAGGGCCATGGGGATGGTAGAATTCAGCACACTGGGAAATATGTGACTGACAGATCAGCGCCTCCCAGAAATGGGTGGCATCACTGTACAGATTCCCAAATGTGAAGGCTAGCCTCTCTGATCAGGAAGCCTCAGTGAGGGGAGAACCAGAGAATATGATCCTCAAAAATATCACCTAACAAGAGATCAGTCTGTCAAATTTGGTGGGGAACTCCATGAAACTAGACCCACCAAGAGTATCTTAAAAACCTCTTCCCAACTAGGGCAGTGTGGGGGGGTACCCAGCCAATCCTGGGATGAAGGGAGAGTCAGAAGACTCTTCTGAGCACCACAGGTCTCAAGAGACTAGGCCCCCACATTCTGCAAACCATTCCCAAGCCCGCAGAATTAGGGAGAGCCTAGAGGTTCAGATAGCCACCTCTTGTAGCAGTGCCTCTGAGTCGGAGGATGAGTGGACAAGGGTGACCAAAACTAAAAAAGCCAACAAAATTAAGATCCCCTGAAACAAAGGCCATTAGGAGCATCATAACCCCCTATCATAAAAATGCCAAATATTCGGTTTGGGAGCACCTCGAGTTATTTGAGCAAATGACAGATACTTTCCACCTGAAGGATAGCCAAAATTGCATTCCATATGTCAAGTGGACATTTCCCCCTGAATACTCCAGCTTCTTTGCGGGGCTGGAGGATCAGGACCACTCAAGATGGTCCACCTATAGGGCGGCCATCTTAAAGTATTTTTCCATACATAGAAACCCCCAAGAGGCCCGCAAGGCAGCCTACAATCTACAATTTGGGGAAGACCAGGCCCCACAAGAGTTAAAACGTGCCTTTGAGCAGACCACCAGGAGCGTGCGCACAGACACTAGGGAGTTCATCAATACCTTCTTTCATGCACTCCCTAAATACATCATGACCCAGCTGGTGAGGGACTTTCATGAGAAGAGATCACTAGACTGGATCATTGAACAAGCAACTCGCATTTATGAAGTACAGAAACCGGTAGAAAATAAAAGTATCAATAAAAGCCCCAAACCAACCAACACCCCTGCTGCTACTAAGGTGGCTGAGGTGAAGGTTGCTCCCATTTTAGATCTGGAGATGGGGGGCCTAAAAATATTCCTGCGCAAAATCCTCCTAACCAAAGACCCAGAAGGCCCTCTGGCCAATCCCAAACTGGTAGTCAGGGAGGTAACCCCACAAATAGGCTATGTGTGGGCTCGCCCAGCCCAAGGGGGGCATCCAACAAGGCAGCTCCCAACCCAGGAAATTTCCCTCCTAACCTTCCCCAGGAGGGCAGTAATCCCCAAAAGCTGGGTTGAGTTTCTTTCCCCAGTACCCACCAAACATCAACCCCCAAAACAACCCTTCTTTCTTTCCCCACTTTCCTGAGCCCAGACAGCCCAATCCGGGAGAGGGGAGGCCAAGGGTGGAGGGATACCAGAACTATCCCAACTAAGGGTATTATGGGAGAAGGCACAGTTACCCTTCCCGTGATCAACCTAGGATAGACCAGAGAACCCTGTACCAGCCAGAGCTGGTGTCCCAACTGGAGCGCCAGGTCCAGAACTTGTTACAGGATCTGGGTCGCATGTTGAGGGCTCAGCAGAGCCCTCAGATGAACATGGCGGCCCAGATCCCCTCAAATCAAGGGTCTGGTACTCCAGAGCAATGATGGGGAGAGAACCCTGACAACCCACCGGTTCCCAGGGAGGAGAAACAGGGGAAGGGGGTGTAAAGCCTTAGAGGAAGCTTCCTTCCCCACTTGTGAAAAGCCCCTGAAACCCAGGAACCAGAACCAAAATCTCCTGCCCCCGAAAGTCTGCAACCTAAGGAACAGAAGGCGGGTAGGAGAAATAAAGGGTCTAAAAAGACCCATTTTGTGGAGGAGGTTAGAATCTTCCAATTTGAAGGGAATGGGTCCTCAGAGGATTCTGAGAAAAGGATCTTCTCCTTCAGGGATGGGGGAACTACTCCCAAAGAAAAATGGGTCCCGAGAGATCCTAATCCAGACTGGGTAGATGTGGGGACTGAGTTAAAACCACCCATCATTGATCCCCAGAATGACCAGCCAGAGGATCGCCTGGCCCAAACCAATTCTGGTGACTGCCTCCAAAAAGGGGGGGGCAGCCCAGAATCTGAACCAGGGGAGCCCAAATCTACCCCCATATCCAACTGTCACCTTTTTCTTACAGGTTCACAAGCTCCCAAACAAAATCCTGCCCAAACTACCCCGCTGTCAGAATCTAGAGCAAAGAAATTAACCCACCAATTGGCCCAAAATGCGCATTATCTTTGCCCCCGCGAGGAAAAGGAGGGAAGATTTTATGCCCCAGTCCAAATACAGGGGCAATGTACATTTTTGGCACTCGTGGACACTGGATTCCAAGCCACCCTTCTTTCAAAAAGGGTCTTTGATCAGCTGAATTCAGGAAGGGGGGGAGAGATACCACAGCCCTCTCACCCCTCTTCCTGGACAACTTCAGAACTTCGATGGGAATGAAATTCCTGTCGAGGGGACTGCGGATTTAGACATTAAAATTTGGTGACACAAGGTGAAACACCCGGTCATATTTGCAACCCCAGAGGGTACACCATGTTTACTAGGGAATGACATCCTGCATAGATTGTCTCCCATAATAGATTGTGTAAACAAGGTCCTCTGGTCCCAGACTAACCGACCAATAAAACTAAAACATAGTGTCAACCATGTTAGGTTAAATGGCACATGCCACATGGTTGAACAAAAACCTGACCAAATTGAATTCGATTTCCAAATCCACCAAATCCCTGACATGACAGTAATTGCAGTAGGACAACAAACTGGTGATGGGAAGTCCTCTCCATTTCTGAAAATCAACCTTCCTTCCTGTTTCAAGTGGTATTCCACCCTGCAAGGGAATACTCTGAAATTCTATACAAAATTCCCAATCAGAAAATCCCACTGCTATAGTTCAAAATGATGAGAAACCAGCTCAAACTTGGCTGACATTCAGAAAATTGGAGAACAGTTGCTCATCCCCGTTCAGTTAAATGGGGGGAAGGACCCTGCTCTTGCCAGAGTGTGCGTGAACAACAGTAAGAGATTCATCAGCGAGGCCATGTTCCGAAAACTCCCAAAAGATCCAGCCATTCCCACATTTAAATTGATAGACAAATGGGAAATGGACCTGGAAACACCCAATTCCAAACATCGCCTGCCTAGCAGGTGTATGCTAAAAATGTCCATAGGCAACAAATTCATAGTCCATAATTGTTGGGTCATGCGAGATGTCCCTGCTGCATTTTATTTAGCCAGTGACATTCTCAATCGGTTTGCCATTAGTTTGGACCTAGTAAACTTCAAAGCCTGGTCCCGATTAGCAGGACCAGGACTTTGATGACCCAGAGAAAGCATTTAGCTCAGCTCAATTGCTGCCATATGCAGTTGAAATACAGATTGGAGAGGAAGTAAATCCTGATGCATATGTTCACCTCAATGTACATTTCCAACAGCAAGGGTAACAGCGACCTTAGGAGTATCACTCTGGGCGCAGGCACCATTATTGGAATGACGGTTAATGACCAAAATTTCTCCATAGATTTAGGTAACGAACTGGTAGGACCAGTCCCCAATGACTGTTTTGACAGTGATAGCGACAATGACACAACACCGGACAGGATCTTCACCCGGCATGGGGGGGAATTTCCTGGTGTACTCTTCCTGCCCTTATGGTAAGGAAGAGGTGACCTGTGACTTCAGGAGGAATGAGGTGATCTTTCAAGTCCACCAGGACTGCCTTCCCCACCTGAAGCCATCAGTCCAAGTCAGTACTTTGACCAGGGACATCTCCACCCAGCTGGAGGAGGCCACTGAGATAGCCAAACAAGAAGTCTTCCCAGGCTTCAGGCAGATGGCTGAAGAGAGAGTCAACCTAGCTGATGCCTGTGAGACTCTGAAGCAAAAGCAAAAATTGAAACAAGTTTTCTTAGATTTTCAAGATCTCTTTACCGTGGACTCATATGACTGCGGTCGCACGGAAATCCATACAACAACAATTTGCACGGATCCTGGCATGACTCCAGTGTTTGTGAAGCAATATTGCTTGCCTCTCGCATCAATGGAGTCCCTCACAGAAATAATTAAGAACCTTGAGTCCCGTGGGATAATTCGCTCAGTCCACAGCACCTTCAATAATCCGGTGCTGGGGATTTTGAAATCAAACGGCCAGTGGATACTCTGTGCTGACCTGGGGAGCTCAACAAATGGGTCCACACTTTCCGATAGCCTCTTCTCTACATTGACCAAGGGCTGGCCCAGATCCAGGCGTCTAAGGTATACACTGCCATTGACCTGACCAATTGGTACTGGGCTGTACCTGTCAGTAGGGAGGACCAATACAAGCCGGCCTCTACCTTCGGGGGGGCAGCAGTACACTTGGACCCGGTCTCCCTTCGGATACATCAACTCCGGCAATTAGTTTAATATCTTTCTGCATAAAGCCATGCCCGACTTGGGTGAAAGGGGTAACCTGGCCTATGTAGACGATGTTCTAATCAAAAGCTCAACTGTGGAGGAACTCATAGCAGAGATCCGTTATGTTCTGACACAGTTGAGGGCTGCCGGAGCTAAACTCTCTTTCTAAAAGGCACAGTGGTGCAGGAACCGTGTCAACTTCTTGGGGAATGAGATAACTCCTAAGAGTCTCTGTCCCCAGGAAAAGAAAGTAGAAACACTCCAGAAACTAAAAGACCCCACAACTCTGCAGGAGCTAAGGAGCCTTGGACTGACTAATTATAGTACAAAGTTCATTGAGGATTATGCAGAGATCACAAGACCCCTGATCCATCTGTTGAAGGGGGAGGTCAAGTGGGAGTGGGTTCCAAAACAATCTGAGTCAGTAAGGCAACTCAAAAGAAGCCTCTCACAAGCGCCTTTCCCAGTTTACCCTGTCAAAAACAAGGAGTTCTTCTTGGAGACAGGGTTCTCAAATACATGCTTGACAGCAGTATTATATCAAAAGCATGACAAGGTCAATAAAGTAATCTCCTATGCGAGTAAGACTTTATCCTCTGTGGAGGAAAAATTCAACGACTGTGAGAAGGGACTCCTGGCAATGGTGTGGATTTGAAGAATTACCACCCGTTCATCCAGGGGGATCACATCATAGTGGAGACTCCACACCAGCCTTTGCAATATCTTCAAAGTGACAGAATCCGGGCCGGAAATATGAGTAATTCCCGAATTACTTCCTGGATTCTGTCAATGCAAGTCTTTCCTGTGGAGGTCAGATATGGCCAAAACAAGAAGAATCCCCTTGCGCAAGGTCTGGCTGACTTGCACGATTGTGCCCGAGAAAACTGTCTTGAGGAAGAAAGTCTTAAAATCAAGGACACGTTGGAGGCATACCTTAATTCCCCACACAAAGTCTATGAAGAAGAAAAGTGTGAGGGAATGCCCACTGTCTATGTGGATGGGTGCTCCTACCATGTTGAAAACAACGAGGAAAAGGAACTTGTGGCCGGTGTGGAGAATGCATGGGTGAGTGATGCCACAGAACCCTCCGCTGGGTACAAAATCGGTCATCATAGTAGTCAAGTGGCAGAGCTGATGGCTGTGCATCAGGCCATCTTCACTGCTGTCCAACACCAACTCCACAAACTGGTCATAATGACTGATTCAGATTATGTACAGAACGGGTTCATGGAGCACCTGGTTAATTGGAAAACCAGAGGCATGCTATGTGCCAACAATAAACCAGTAACACATGGAAAACTAATAATAAATATTGATGACATTGTCACCTCAAATGGGATGACCATCTACTGGAAAAAGATTAAGGGTTATTCAAAAGTAGAGGGACCAGACAAAACTGGAAATGACCTAGCTGATCAGCTGGCCAAAACCAGAGCCATCCAAGGGGATCTACTTGAGATCGAGTCCCTGTTGGGGGAAATCCAGGTCACAGCTATCACTAGGTCCCAGACAAATGCTCACAATGAACTCTCAACTGCCCAATGGAGTAAGGAGACCATAGATACTGATTTGATTACAGCTCAAAAAAGGGATACAATATTTGGTAAGTTTTATGAACACATTGAGGACCCTGTGAACATTTCCCCTGACGGATACCGATTCCATTGGGAAAGAGGACCTCAGAGTGTTGATGAAATGTCCAAAAATGTTCCGAATCCAAGACGTTTTGTTGGTGAGGAGATCCATATCTGGCCATAACCAGTGGGTTGTCCCTACCTCATTCCGAAGCCTTATGCTAAGTCACGCCCATGATGCGGCCACAGACGGTCATCGGTGGTTTCATACAACATTAGAAATCTTGCGAGAGGTTGCATACTGGCCACACACGGGGCAGGACCTGTCATGATGCCTACCTCCAAGGAGTCAGACAGGGCCCGGCACCCTCAGAGGCAGGCAACATGTATACTAGGGAAGTCCCAGCCACCCCAGATAGGGGCTCTTTGGACTCAGTCCTGGCGCCATTTGTGTCAGGCTCATAAGGGATAACTGTCCTGGCACCATCGGTGCCAGGCTCATACAAGATATGAAGGAATAGTGTTTGGTGCAAACCTACCTGGCAGACCATGCTGCAATTTCCTTACCTGGCAGATCATTCTACAACTTCCAGATGAAAAAGGAACTACTTAACGACACGGGTGTGGCTGGTGGCAGGATACATACCTTCAGTGGAAGGATACATACCTGGGACTACTTGAAAGGCTATTTAAGCCACGCCCAGACAACAAACCACGCTTCGCATTGTTCTGCTCATAGCAGCTGGACGCTCACCGTGCCTGCTCCTGCTCCAGTCCTCGACCACGCCTGCCAGCATCCTGGAAACACCTAAGGATAGAAAAGGGAAGAAGAAACAGGGGAAAACAAACTTTACCTGTTAAAGCTGCATTCCAGGTTCAGCGTGCCAACTTTCCTGCAAAAAGACATCATTTTAAAAAACTCACTGCGTCGCATATATCTCGGCGCACTTCTCTTAACTGCACGTGGCGCCTTCGGCTCTGCGACGCCCATCCGGATCGCCTGCAGCATTCCAGCACCTACGGGGAGACGAAAAGAAGAAAGCAAGGTGAGAAGGGGAAAATAACCAAGAAGCACTTACCCGCCAAGCTAATTCTTCTTACCTTCGGGTCGATGCCATTCCTTGGGCATTTCAGCACCCCGGCCCCTATGGGGAAAAAGCAAACATCACGTTAGTGAATGCAAGAACCATAGCAAAAGAACTATTTTAAACTTACCAGCTTACAGATCGGACTCAGCTTCTGCTTCGTACCGGCTCCATTTCTTCGGCATTCTCGAACTCCGGCCCCTAAGGAAAAAGAGACAGGAAAAGACAGTAGTGGGCCTACACCAAAACTCACCTGAAAACAGGTTTTCGACGGAAACCGCCCTCAGCCCGAAGTCTTCCATTACCTGCAAAAGAGAAGTGGAACAGTTTAGACTCAAGATTGCCATAAACATTTACGGTACTTACCGGAACAGACAAGCGAACTCGAACTTACTATCCAGTGACGTAACTGGATCCCAACGTGCCCCTGCATCAGAAGCAGGATGGAGAGCTCACCTTTTCAGTCCCTAAGGTGAGTCTCCACAGGGAATTACAGAAGGGTTGTAAGGAGGGTGAGAAGGGGAACGGGAGATCAACACAAAACCCGCAGAGTATTAACCTTTCCTTTTCGCTCACAGAAGGGTATTCATCCGAGCCAGACAAGCCAGATTTGGGAACCCAGCCCACTCCATCTTCAGGGTGCTGAACATCTCATTCGAAGAGGCCACTGCCGTCCAGACCACACCCGCGCCTCTGTGGGAACCAGGTGAGCGTTACAGGACCTCGACCAATACTTGAAGGGGTGTCTTGTGTGTGCACAATGTCAGCCAACATCACTCACACACCGGGCCCCCCTCCAAAAGAGGGGGATGACACTGCCTTAGTCAGATTTGCAAGTCAATTTTATCGGGCCTGTGATTCGCTCCTCTAGGGGGAACAAGTACATGTTGACCGTAACATGCTTGTTTACTAAAGGGGTGGAATGTCTCCCGGCCCCAACTTGCAAGGCAGAAACAGCAGCTGCCCTGATGATCAATCACATTTTCTCGTGTTTTGGGCTACCACAAAGTATTGAGTCAGATCGAGGTAGTCACTCCACTAGTGAAGTGATGACAAAGATGTGGGAGATACTTGGGGTAAAAAGGAAACTACACATTGCCTACTGGCGGTCCTCTAGTGGTGGTGTTGAGTTAACAATAAAACTATTGTGAGCATATTAAAAAAGTTTGTGGCAGATTCCGGGCCAAGTTCGGACATTCGATTAACCCTTGTCCTGATGGCCATCAGATCTACCCCTTCTTCTGCAACAAAAACGTCTCCATTTGAGCTGATGACTGGACGAAGGATGGTGCTACCCCAGAATCTGCTCTACAGAACCCAAGAGCAGACCTTGATAAATGCCTCCACAACTCATCAGTATGTTGAGAATCTGAGAAAACACCGTCAACATGCTTTTGCCTATGCTCAGCAGAATCTAGAAAGATCTGCAGTCAGTATGAAGACCGACTATGACCTTAAGACAACTAAAAAGGAATATCAAGTAGGAGACCGGGTCTACTTGTACAATTTCCAAAGGCACCAAGCCAAAGAGTGCAAATTCCTCCCAACTTGGCGGGGTCCTTTTGAAATTGTGGACAGAATCTCACCAGTCTCCTACCAAATCCGCATCCCCAAGGGCAGTTTGACAGAAGGGGAAGACAAGTGGGTCCACATAAACCAGCTAAAGAGATGCCACCCTAGGCATGCTTTGCGCAGATAGAAGGGCTTACTGGAAAACCCAGAGGGGGAAATTCCGACACCTAGAAAAATTATTAAATATTCAGTGATTACACCTGAGAAAATGCATAAATGATCACTAAATAATTGATGGGGAATATTGACAATTGTTAGGGAATGCAAGTGTCTTTCCCACTGCTGACATCCCCTGAAGATGTGTGGGCACAGTAGTGGGAACATTTTCATATCCGTGTTATATTCTGTTTTCTAGGATTGGCACTAAAATCCCAAGAATCACAAAGGAGGACCACTCAGGGACTGGGAGGAAAACCCCAAGGAATCCGGAGTATCGTCTCATCCCAACATGAACCGATGAGGAGAGCGTGTCGCCTCCATTGCTGACGGGAGAAGCAACTGAATTTCTCCACATGGACAGAAAAAAACACCCCAATCGCCCGACCCCCTCTCGACTGGAAGTCAAAATGAAGTTGTGAGGGGGATTTGTGGGATGTATTGACCCACTCTGCTATACTATGTGGCCTCACTCTGCTATCTATGGTGCGTGAAACAGCAAAATGGCGGCAAAACCCTTGTGCGCGCCAAAACCTCCAAAACAGCGTTTTTCAACACACAAAAGGATGGCTGTACAACATGCCACCCATGGTGCATGTGTGGTGGAACAGAGCATATGCTACAGAAAAAGCGCCAGTGGGCTCCATGACAAATAAACATAGAGTACAGAGGGAGCAACAGCGCTTTGCAAGTGAAACTCAAAATTCACCTGTAAATGACATTTACTTTGTTGATGAAACTTCAAAATACCTGTAAATAACACTGTCCAAAACTCAAAATCTTGCTTGGCGCTAAAATCCATTTAATCTAATGAAGCACTGTAAATGTACAAGGTCCTGAAATGTTAAAAGCAACACATTTTCTCAGCAGAACCGGATTGCCTGTGAATGACAGTTCCTGTCAAAAATCTGTGTGCAGCCACACTCGGCTACCTGTGAGTGACAGCACCTGTCAAATGGGCTCTCCTGATTAAATTTAAAGTTGTCTAAAACTAAAGATCTGCCGGATTAGCAAATACAAAGGGACTGTTGCTGAAAGGAACACTGATCTCAGTTGTTTTGATCCCACAGGTTTAAATCTAAGAATGTAATTTATTTATGTCATCTGATGCAACAAGTTGGTTTTGTGCTGATTTTTAAGTCAAGAAATTAAGATTAATGGAGGCTGGCTGGGCCTACCAGAAGTTAAAAAAACAGGTTTCCACCCAAGGGGAGGGTATTCCTCTCAGCAGATGCTCACTGACATATGATAATTGTGGGGTAGGACAGACTTTTGTCTGCTTCCAAGGACTGAACAATGGCAGATTCTCCAGGTCAGGAAATGGACATGTGAAAAGGTAATAAACTAGGCTTGCAAAAGGAAATCCCAAAGGTGGGGGGCTGCTCCTTGCCTGCCTCCAGTGACAGACAAAAGGCGGACCATTTGCTGCTAAGAAGATGTAATGAACACTTTTTAGAGACTTATAACTCGCTATCAGAAATGGTGAAAAATATAAGAAAGGCAGATTTGTTACAGTTATGTAGCATGTTCTGAACACAAATGGCAAGATATGTGGTTTTATGGGAACTGTATTTCTCCTAGAATTGTTAAACTTTGCAATCATATTCCTATGATAAACACGCATATTTGTGTAAATTTGGAGAAAGTTCAGAAAATGTTTTTATGGAGAAATGGACAAAATGCTGCAGAAAGGCAAAACAAGGTCTCAAAGCTGTAGGATTTTGATGAACAGATACTCCATAAAATATGTCACCCGTGTATGTGATTTTCATAGAGGTTACAAATGTATAAATATGTATTTAGGACAAAATTTGATTTTTATACTAGTGCCTAGGAGAGGTTTCTAAGGATTGCAAAAACCAAACTATATATTTGACATCATCTGCCCTTGATCCAATCACTCAGGTGCAAGGCGGGGATGAGGCTCTGATCCAATCCCAGTTCACAGGGAAAGCTTAGTTAAACTGGTCCATACACCCATTTTTGTGATGTTATTTGAAAGGATAAATAGAGACATCTGACAACACATAGACACTCTCTCTTCTGGTTCCAGCAAAGCACTCTGATCCAGCATTCAACATCCAGCTTTCAACATCCTTCCAGATCCAGATGCCAATCACCAGGCCAAGCAGTAGCTGAACCATTTTCAGCTAGGCCTCAATGAATCCTGAACTAATCCTTACAACCCAGTGGAGCCCTGTGGTGTAGGGAAGCATCCTGAAACTATCTGGCTTGCTACCATACATGCTTGCCTGATGAACTCGCAATACCACTGAATTGAAATATCCAGGAACAAGAAGGGCATATCCTGTGCAGTTCTGGTGACCAGCCTAGCTGATCCAGTCCCGCGCCTGATGTCCAGTCTTTCCCTGTTAGACCCGATCCATTGACCAGTATCTTGACGGGCCTAAAATCTTATATCCCAGTGGATTGTGAGTATTAATAGGACGCCAGAGAACTATTGTATACCTTACCTGATCTTGTTCTAATCCAATCTCTGAACTAATCTTAATTTCATAACCAGTAACAATGTCAAAATCTTAGTGCTATCTTATTCTGTCTATTTACTAAAGCGTCATTTTCATAGTCATTTTTATTTGTGTAACTCTCATCCAAAAATCCCACTCCGAGTGTGTGGACAGGTTCTGCCGGGGAAGGTGCTGGGGATCTGTTACTGAAGTCATGAATTAGTCTCAGAGCTTACTGTAGCCCAACCTGTTTGTCTAGTCTGCATGTTGATAACGGTGCTGGTGCTCCCGTGTCAGAATGGGGATTTACAAATATACTTGTGCCAGACTTCCCGGCTGCCGGACTCCTAATGAGCCCTTGGCACCAGTAGGCCACATGCAAGTAAATAATTGCAGATCCAGCGAGAACCGGCTGGTGGCACTGTTAGGTTTACCGTCGGACCCATAATGAGGCCCTATATTCTTTTATTAAAAGGTTTACATTTGGGTTTTGATTTAAAAAATAAACCTTACAAAATTACTAAATTAAACACTTTATAGATGGGGGGAAAAAGAAGAGAAAAAACATTTACAATATATACACAGTGCATAATATATCAATTCATACAATACATAATATTTATTTATATATTTATTCTGGTGCTTTGTGTTGTGCCACATATGGGGAGAAACCAGAGAAAAGAAGTAAGGACAGCTTTACTGGAACATGAAGTTTTTTTTAAATTGTTTTATTGTATATGGTTTACAAAGAGAAACCTTTACAGAAAAACATACATTGCAACTGAATTTCATTTATACATACATTTTTAGAATAATACATTAGAGAAAAACAGAGATCCCATTTCCAAGATTTAGACTCATAGCAGAAGAAACACATTTTAAAAGATTCAGTGCTTTTAAAAATCAACAAAGTAATTTAAAATTAAGAAAACATCTTCAAAACATCTTCAAATTACTTATAAACAACTTTTAGCAGATATATCACAGAAAGTTAAAATTTTATATATACCTACAGGACAGAATGACATGAGATAGAATTCATCATGCAATTTGATCAGAGAAGAGGGGCATACAAATCTCGAGCTTTGATAAAACCCGCCACAGCAAGATCGTTTGTCCCACATCAACATAGAGGGTATCAGATTTGGGGGAGAGCAAAGCAGAGAAAAGTTTAAGAACTCTCCAGAGAATCCTAGCTCGCAGTGAAACTAACCCGAGTTCGTATCTTATGGCCACTATTGGAACACAATTCGGCAGTTTCAAGATTTTTCTCAAATAGATGCCCTCAAGAGAATCCCAGAATGTCAAGATTGCCAAATAGTGGACTTCCATTCCATATAGTAACTTTGGGGTAACCTTTCCCTTGAAAAAATCTACAACAGATTTAAGGGAAAACATGCAATATTTATTGTCTAACCTTATGGATTGGGAAATGAGCGAGAGCAGTTTGTGTCTAAGAAATCATCTTAATTCAATCACCGATGGTTGGGCCAGAATAAGAAATCCCAGATAGACAATTTTGTGTACTCTGATGATATTCTCACCACCTATTTTCCACACCTTGTTGTTCCCTTTTCTCCCCCTGGAGAAGACCATTGTTCGGGTTTTACTCGGGTTGATCTTCAACCCATTAAGAATGGCATATTCTTCAAATTTGCAGATGAGCCTCTGCAGACCGACTTTGGTATGATCGAAGAGAAGAAAGTCATCGGCATATGCCAACCATGAGAGCCTGAGATCCCCCAATTCTGCCCTCGCCATGCCTGTATTTCCCAGAAATTCACCTACATCTGCCATATAAAGAAAAAAAAGGCAGGGCGCTAAAGAGCAACCCTGTCTAACCCCAATGCGAGTCCTTATCCTTCTAGATAATGTTCCTGCCAAATCGATCCTAATATGGACCCCCAAGTTCTCATACATTGCCATGATGAGAGTGAGAAGACCAGCCGGGATCCCCCATTTAGTTTACTTTCCCAGAGTCTTGACCTGATTACCAAATCCAAAGCATTTGACAAATCGATTGAAGCAACATAAAGAGAACCATCATATTTACCCCAAACAGTGCTTGGCAGTTAGAATAATGCCGTTAAGATTAGTTGAGTGGCCATCCCTGAAACCTGTTTGTTGCTTCGGGAGAATATGATTTTCCTTAATCCAAACGTTAAGGTGGGAAAGAAGCATAGATGCAAAAAGCTTGCAGTCCGCATCAATAAGAGGATTGGTCTATAATTTTTGACCAAAGTTGGTAAACCTCTCTTAAAAATAGGAACAATATGTGCGGTCTGCCAGCTGGTTGGTACGTTACCAGAGTTAACAACATCTTGAAATAACAGGGAGAGGAGCTTGGCCCAGAGTGCTGGTTCAGCTTTTAATGTGTTGTTAGTTAAGCCATTAGGCCCCGGGCCCTTGATTTCTTAACTTTAGAGATAAGACCAAATATTGTCTCATAATCAATTACAGGCTTCCAGGAGTTATTTGACACATTCTTCCCAATATTACATAATTGTAACCCCTCTCCCCCTGTATCAAATAATTCAGTGTAGTACTCTACCCATAGAACCTCTGGGATAGCATTCAGATGATCGGCCTCCGCCACATCATCTTGGCTAGAGAGAGTAACCCAAAATGCCCTCAGATCTCTTTTCATTAATACTTCAAGCATATGCTCCGCATCATTTTGTAGCATAATAGATTTTCTTGATTTGCAGTAATTTTTATATTTTTGGCGGATAGCTTTAATTTTTATTTTTTTATAATCCCACTCAGTGTCTAGAGCTTGTGCGTCTCTAATAAGTTTACAAGTGTTGGCCTTTTCATTAGCCAGCTCTAAACCAAACCTATGTAGATGAGATTATTTAGAGATTATTTAGAGATACTCTTCCTAAGCAGACCATAGATACTGCCATGGAGAGCATTAAGAAAACTATCAAAGTGGACAGTATTAAAAAAAGTTAAGTAGGTTAATATTTGTAGGTGACCAACGTACCCCTGTCCCTTGTCCCACGGTTTTAAAGTGGTATGGCCCCCCAATGGGCAGAAACTTCATGGGAAAGGGGCAGAGAAATGAAACCAACACAATTCCATGGTCACTCCATGGGTTAAAGAAAACCTCAACTTCAGACGAAAGAGAAGACAAAGAGTGATCTACATAGACATAATCTATAGTAGATGTTGACATAGTTCTACGCCATTTAGGACAAGGTGAGGAAGTAACATCATAATAACCATTAAGACATATTAGACCAACTGAATCCAAAGCAAGGTTCCAAAGTCTACCCCATGCATATTTCTGACCTTGGCGAGTGTCGTCCTCCATAGCCAAACCCAAATCATCATAATTGGATTCAGAAGAAATAGAGCAATCAGAGTTAAGATCACCGGCCAGAATCACTTTCCCCTTAGGATGTAGAGATCAACAGAGAAGTAGCATATCCGTTAGCCTTTCTAGAAACGCCCTTGTGCCAATATACATTAATCAAAAGGCGATTAACCATTTGATCAAGAGAAATAACCTCCAAAGCCAAGATACCAAAGGGCATATCCGGAAGAACCTTATTCCTAAAAACCGAAAGAGGTTCTAATTCCTATAAGAAGGCCCCCAGAGGCCCTCCCTCCCAGGCTATGTTTAGCATTTTGAGAGTAGATGTCAAATCCATCTAAAACGGGAATTGAGAGCATCCAGGTTTCCTGTAGAAAAAAACAGTGTGAGGACCTAATCATACTTACAGTATCCGGATTTGTAAAGAGATGAGAATTTCCCCTGGAATTCCAGGAGAGAAAGGCGAATCTGTTCGAAGGGAGAACCTTAGTAGGCACTTCAGAATAATTATAAGAGAACTCATTTCCGCAGACCTGAGGTAACCTGGGCCCAGTTTCTTGCATTTCCATTGAATCTGGGCGTAAATTGTCTCCGTTGGTACTGTGGAGCTCTTTCCGGATGATATACCATAGTAAGGTTTCCCCTATATTCTTCACACCCTCCATTATTGTCGGAGAACTGATTAGATTCTAATAGGTTTACTTCAAAACCAAGCTGCTTTATACCTTCCCTTTGCCCCATTATCAATTCTAATACCACTCTCGATTTGAGAGAAATATTACTTACATCTACCCGACCCTGAATGGGAAAGAAGACACTTTCCATATCATAGCGAGAGATGAGTGAAAGCGAAGGTAGTTGATGGAAAATTTTTAGAATATTACCACGATTAAGACAAATTGGCATATCTTGACCCCAGAGTCTAGTAAGCTGCAAAATATCAGGAAGATCTTTAGCCTCAGCTGGATGATGTAGTGAATCAATACTTTTTTTGGTAAACTGGCTTAAAGGGTCAGCCTCTAAATCAGTACCCCTTGTGCCCCTTAGTATAGTCCTATTTTGGATTGCCTTTGGATCCACAGGGTATCTTTCGCACAGTTTGGAAGAATTCCTGTTTTGGGCAAATTCAGGCCTAGAAGGAGCACCTTCATGTCCAGTAAAAGGGCCAGTATTTGACATAAGTGGATGAGATAAATTAAGGGGGGTTAGGGGCATAAAGACCCCCCACTGGTCTAAATCCCGTACCACACTCCTCCATTGTAGGCTCAATATTAGTATAATGACCAACAGGAAGGGAAGAAAGATGGGGATCCATAGAAGAAAAAGAAATAATGGGAGCCTTGTCCTGAGATGGGCTTTTGTTAAGATTAGACACCACACCATTAACAGATTCAGGACCGAGAAAATCCTAGAATAGATGTTTTACCATATCGAGATTGACCAAATTCGTCGAAATCGGAGAAGTAGTGATCTCTGAATGGGAAGAATCTACCCCAGATATAGAATTACATGGTATAATTAAAGATTCTATGGCCAAAGAGGATTCCGGCGGCTTAGTAACAGTATCAATATTCGGTTCAGCTGAAGCGTTGATATTAATCGACTCTAGTCTAGTTGACGCTATTTTCGGAGGGCAAGAGACAGAAGTGTTCTCAACCCTCACAGTATTGCCTGCCGCTACAGGAGGGACAGTATTATTGGTCATAGAACTGTCTACCGGAGCATCAGGTAGACCGGGTACAGCTGGAATAATAGGTAGTGAAATAAGTATGCCCAGAATGGCCACCGTATTAGAAATAGGGGTCACAGAAACCACTGATTCCACAGGGTTCTCAATCCCCTTAGAAGCAAGAAAAGGAGCTACAGAGGTCGAAGCATTTGCCGAGAATACATTTTTAAAAAATTGATTAGTAAAATAAGTAATTTTTTTCATATTCTTCTGATTTTTGGTTTTCTTTATTTGCTGATTAAAGTGTTTTTTTCCAATACAGACAAAACCTTTTTGGTGTGTCATTTCTTTAGTAAGTTCAGTGGGATCAGATGACTTCTCCGAATTGGAATCAGATTTAGAATCCACTGACGAGGCAACATAATCTCCCTTGAATGACTCAGTCATTTCTGGCGTGATAACTTCAGAGGATAGTCCCTGAGGAATAGAATTAAGAGGATAGCCAGTAGACCCCTCTTGGCCTTTCTCCTCTAATGATTCAATAGTAACGGTTATATGAGGAATAGGGAGTTTAACCTCCATAGCAAGGACCTCTTGAGAACCCTCAGAGGTCATAAGAGGAGTCATGGATGGATGATCACAAATATCCTTATCCGAGCAACAAGGCACAGTGATACCTAGGCCCATATCTAAAGCTTTAAAGCTTCCCCTTGTGGAGTAGGCATTTTTCACATTAAGGACTTTTTTAGCCAAAAGGGCTTCCGCATGCGGTTGATTAGGAAAAATAGGATCAGAGTACTGTGTTGCCATTATGTGATTGTCTTCCTTAATAATTTTAACTAGCTCTTCAAATCGATCTAGTCCCTGTACCCTAGAATAGATTTCAGAGAGTAGCAGAGAGTGTGATCTAGCCTCTGACCATATATTATCATACAGGCTCACAAAAGAACTCAAAACCATATTCAGTGCAGAAAGTGTCGGTTGAGTAAGTTTTATTCTGTCATCCGCCTCTTTGAGAGTATGATGCAGAATAGACTCATTTACATGATCCTTTTTTAAATCTGGGAGTAAACGCCTTTCTCTCAACCAATTTTGTTTTTCTGTATACTCATCAATAAAATGGGTGAGTTCAGGGGGAGAACCCACATAGGAATCATCACAGATTTGTTGGGTAACATTATTTGTATTAGTAGAGTTGAGATCTAAATGGCTGTCAGCTATTGCCTCATCTGCACATTCTATGATACTAATATCGTCAATATCATTATCTGGGGGATCTTCAATCTCTAGTTTCTTTACTACATCTATCAGATGCGTGTGATCCAAGATAGCCACTGTTGGAAGTGATTGTGGAGGTTTAACAAGGGTACTGGTGGCAGTCCTCTTTCCAAAAAAATTAGAGATTTTTTTCCCTCGGATTGGTTTACCTTGGTTACCCAAATTGGATTTAATGTTTGGAGTAGGATTTAAAGGTTTATTAAGTGGAGTTTTAAACACTATAGATTTCACTGTAGGAGTATTGGGAATATCAACAGTGTTAACAGAAAGATTAACATGAATAGAGGAAGTATGGTTTGGCCCCCTATTAGAGGAAAAAACCTCTGATGAAAATTTGATAGGGAGAGTACCATAGTTCCTATTGCCCTCTGAGGGGGAAAGTTGTTGAGCAGTAGCCTCTTTTAAGATCACAGGAGATTCTGTAGCATTGGCTGTAGAATCATCCGTCATTAAGGCCGGTAAGGGCAACTTGGCTTGTGATTGAACGGGGGTTGGGAACACAGTGTTAACCATACTATTGTTAAGGTGATCCATGTGTACCCCCGCCCTTGGTAGACTACCACCTTCCTCCAGATTGAAGGCAATAGTGGCTGCTAGACGCTCTTCCTGTGCATCTATGGAAATATCTTGTTTTCCCTTGAAGATGCATCTGTTATTAGCTGGGGTGCGTGAAATAATACCCATGATGTTAGTACCTCACACCTATCTCTTGAATGAATTTGGGCCTGGGCCAAAGATTTTAGGAGAGAGGAATCCTGGGAACCATCCACTGATGTAAATTGTGGGTTGCCCAGGGAGGCAGGGATGGAATTAACTGGTTGGATACAAACTGTCGAAGCAGAGGAAATCAGCCCCTTCAGCAGAAGGAGTAGAATCAAGAGAAGCCTCCATGACTGCCTGGCTCCGGAGTCCCTTACGTGTCATTCAAACGTGACTAGAACCAGTAAGAAAGAGAGTAGGGGAACCGGAGAAATGACACCAAAATAAAACTTAAAGTGAAAATAGTGCAGAAAACTCATAGACTGAGTTTTAATATGTAGAAATTACAAAAAAGAAAAAGTAACATATGATGCAATCTATATAACAACAAGCACAAATATTTAAAAATGCACTGAATACAAGGAGCAGTTTAAAGCACATCAAACACTGCCCCAAAAGCACTCTTGAGTAAAATACAGATAGATATGGATCTCTATCCAACAATTACAAAATTGTAAGTACATGTATTATAATGAAATGTCCCTTATTCCATAAAAAAAGAGAGCATAAAGTTAATAATAGTTCCATTAATCAGCGTAGACCAGAAGGAGCACTCAGTCTCACGGTAGGGAACGCCCGACAGCTTGTGGAGCTGCCAGAGTCCGACTCTCCACCCCTTACCCTGAAGACTGATAGTAGTAGGGCAGATGAAATAACAACTTAGAACCCTCGTCTAGGTTACTCACACGGTCATTAGACAGGCACAGGTCACAGCAAAACAGAGGCTCCAGCCCTTACTGCCTCCAGGGCTTAATGCCGCAAGGGTGTTTGGGCCAGCAATTTGTGGGCTGTTGCAGTCACGTGATATGTCACGTGTCAGTAGAGAGGCCCGCCTCCTCCAGGAAGCAGGGGGAGCAGCAAGAGCACGACTGGCGGTGCTGCCCAAATCAGGAAAGTAAAAAACAAATGGAGAGTTGAAGCTTCCACAACACAGAGCGCTCGCACCCAATAGTCAGAACCACGCCGCTCGGGCGGTTGGGCCAGCAATTTGTGGGCTGGTGCAGTCACGTGATGTGTCACGTGTCAGTAGAGAAGCCCGCCTCCTCCAGGAAGCAGGGGGAGCAGCAAGAGCACGGCTCGCAGTGCTGCCCAAATCAGGAAAGTAAAAACAAATGGAGCGTTCAAGCTTCCACAACACAGAGCGCTCGCACCCAATAGTCAGAACCCGGAATATGGAAGTATAGGGAGAGATTTGGATGGGGGATGTGATATTGTGAAATGCCTAAATTCAAAGCATAGTCAAATAATTAATTCCAGATTTCAATGATAGAAAATCTTCCATATAAAATGTATTTTACTGTGTTGAAATTTTCTACTTACAATATGCTAATTCAGCATATACAAAGTCTCTGTGTATAGTGGCTGAAACATAGAACGTAAGTATTGCAAGATTCATCCCGTGGCGTAAGAGGGCATGGGTTCCCCACAACTGAAGAATCGGAGCTACAGGCTTTGAATGATTTAACAATAGTACATATGGGAATGAATTTAATATAAGGACACATTTAAGCGATTCATGAAGGTGTAGTTGTTTTTTTTTTCTAGAATGTTGGGCTGATATGGCATGGTAGTTTGTCTCTGATATTTTATTTTATAAATCTTGGAACATACATGGGGCCGGTGGTTGAGGATATTAGCTTTCTGTAAGGAAATAAGCTTTTGGCAAGCTAAACTGTTTGTATTTGGTTCCAACTTTCCATGAAGCAAAAAGTGTTAACGGCTACCCTTTCCTCAATTGGTAAACCATGGAAGAACTTAAGTGTGGGGTGACATAGCATGTAAAATGTGTCCCTTGTTTTTCAGTACAAGGACTACATGGGTATAAATTAACAACTTCGTTTTTTAATGGTTTGACTTTCTTGCAGTGATTTTTTAGGTAAGACTGGAACTGAATTATAAGAACCAAGCCAGTGAATAACCAAGGCCTTAACCAGATCCACTCTTTGATGTGAATGCAACAGAAGAAATACTTTCTATAGATACTTCATTGCTGTGGCTGTATATTTCCCTCCTGAATTGGATAGGAAATCATTGTAGGCCCCACCCATTACAGCACATACAGATGTACTAGATAGTGTGCATACATATTTCATTGTTGTATCTAAGGATATAATTATGGGTTTGTGACAGTGATAACACAATAATGTTTTGCAGATTACACCAGTTTGGGAAAATTGCACATTCAGTTTAGACAAATTAATTGTAGAGTATTTGTTTCAGCCACAGAAAAGGCTGTATCTCTGATTTGCTCACATTTAAGGAATAGTTTGCTAAGTATCATCCATTCGAATCATGTAAGCTAGGTGTGCTGACAAGTTTCAGTACATATCCTGCGCATTAAAAATCCAAGCAAGGATGTGTGTGTTGTGCTTGAAAAGTTGGGTTCATATTGAGAAGTGTAGGGCATATAGGGAAATATGTTTCCCTATTCTGAATTTCAACAAGGGTAGCTCCACATTTCATCATTCACATTTTAGCAAATGCCTGAACGTTAACTAGGGCCAAGGGTGTGAGACTCATTGGTGAGCCTCAAGCTGTGCTTAATAGAAGTGAGTATTATAAAACAAAAAGCACATGCCATCCAATTTGAATTTGACCCTGCACAGCAGGTTTTACCTTTTGCACCACACCACAGCAATGGACTAAATACAATGAAAACAAATTAGCATACTAATTCTATTAATATTCCAGGACCCAATAACCTACTCCCCTACTAATAGTCAATACAATTTAGACCATTGCTTATGAGTGCAATATATTGGTGCACAGGGACAAAGTGGTCAATTTCATAAAATGAAAAGATATTTGAACTCCGCAAAGCCAACTGGAAATGTGTAATTAGATTTGTTTTGCAGTGAATACGTGACAGGGTTGAGATGTGAGTTGATTTATTCAAACTGACTCCATTGTTCATTTATGAAAAAGGAGGAAGAGTGCCGGCTGAATGTAACATTTTCTCTTCAGTGCTGCAGTTTGATTCTCATTCAAAGGCACAAAGGAAATTGCATGCTAATTAATGGGCTAGATTGTCAAGGAGAGGTTCCTTGAATGGAACATTAGTTTTAGTAAAAGGCTTGAAGCAGAAAGGACCGGGTCGTCACTCACTCACTGGCAAATGGAGCAGAAAGACAGAGAGAGTTGGTTCCTGGGCATTCTTAGTCTCCTGTGTTCTTGCCGGCAGTGCTGCAGGCTGACTGTCGTGTGGGCTGTCTGTCTCTATACTGGGTCGGCATTCATCAGAATAGCTGCAGTCTCCTTATCTGTGGTTGACCCTGAGCACGGCAAGCAGAAAGGCTGGGGAAGGACTTTGTGGGTTACTTCCAGGCTGAGTCGGGGAATATCGTCAGGTGGATCTAGTTAATTATGCAGTAATTGAGGAGCGGCTTAAAGTGGATGTTTGATACTAGGTAGTGTAGATTAAATAAGTCTTTTCATTTTTAGGCACTGCATAATAACATTTGAAATGTGTATGTAAAACTGTGTTCATATTTCTCCAAGTTGTGGTGCGATAAAATTCAGAGTGACAGAGGTTCTGCCAGTTGTTGTGAAGTTCAAGGCCAATGACAGGCAGAACTCTGGACATTATTGCAAATAGAATGTGGAAATCCATTGCAGGAAAAACTTTGCTTATGTACGAATTACAATGTGGGTGCACAGGTAATTTTGTGTAACTTGCATATTTCTAGTTTCTGATAAAGAATAACAACTTGAAAAGGTAATTTAGTCTCAGTGTATTTATTCTGCACTCAGTCACTTTGGGTTGGCAAGCATAGAGATGCAAAACATGCTGTATGAAAAATATCAAAGTAAAGTTAGTCACTACAATTTGTTTTACTCTGAGAGGCTGAATGTATGTTTTGTATTTCAATTGCATGGTTAATGTATTCTGGGATGCAAACCACAATGAGTGATATTGCAGATAAGATACCACAGAAGGGGATGAGCACATTTTGCAAAGCGTACAAAGTCCAGTACATGTTTACTGTTAGTGATCCTCGTAAAATAATTATTAGGCAGTGTTCTGAAGTTAGTCTCACCACTAAATAAAATACCCCAATTAGTTAACCACAATATATTGCTAAGAGCTAACAAAATAACACAATGCCAAAATATCACAAAATACCACAAGATACTAAATATAGCCCAGAAAAGATCTCTAACAGAAGGACTCAATGTGTGGCCAACAAACACCTGTAAACAGTGGAGAGCCATGGGGAGAGTGCAGATCACTGAGGAACTACACCATTGTGCAAAGGTTTTTTCAATCAGAAATGGCACTTTGACACATGTGGTAAATGGTCTCTAACTTACGCGAAGACTCACTGAAGTACTTAGCCTTATAATTCTATGGCAAGCTTACATTTTTGGAGCAGAATGTTCTGGTAAACATCATCCTAAATCACGGACAGACTGTGTAGGATAATGGCTTGTCAACACGTTGAGTAGTTCTTTGCTGATAATTAGCAATGTAGTTTCCTTCCATCTCATGATTCTGAAGACAGATTGGCGGTCATGAAACAAGACTTTTCTTTCTCTTCATTCCTGTAATTGAGCTCTGTTTAGCGTTTGAAAAATGCTCCGTTCAAAAGGCAAATTAGAAATTGGATGGACGTTTGCCTGATAGTTTGAGGCCACATTTGACTTCTTCAGGAGTGGGGTGATCAGGACATTTTTTCTCATCACAGACTGTGAATCAAGTGAGGTGTTAGCAAAGGTGATGGAGGCAAAAGCCAAAATGGTGAAATGACCTTTAGGTAAACTCACTAGGTATTGATCACTCAATCCATTCACCAGCTTGGCGAGTGCTCCTCGGATGTGTGGTTGAATGTGGCGAAAGTCACTTTGTGAATCAGGTTTTGAGAAAGTCAAGCAGTGTTTTGCACGCCTCCTTTATTTTAGTTGTTAATTTTGTCAATGAAGCTAAATCCATGCTAATGAGCACCCAGAGCTTAACGCAAGGCCTTCCTTTGGGATTACAATGGGATTGTAAAATGACTTCCTGCATCTTTAGGGGATTAAGGCGCTATATAAATAACACATCATTATCATTATCATTATCATTTAGGGGATGTTGACTCACATTCTAATCCTGAATGCAAATAGTACTTTATTGATATTTTATGAGGTCATCCTTTTAGGCTCGGTAGAAGAAAGAAAATGGTGGACTGTTAATGTAAGCTTTACAATACGTTATTTTTTAGCCGCTTGCCTAGTTTAGCTCCATATATTTCTCCTTCCTTAAAAAAAACATTGATTGTACATTGTACAGCAGCTACTCTAATGTTGTAAATCACTACGAGTTAAGCACTGTGGCTTTTTGACATAGACTAAATAATTGGCATGGGGTAGATATAACCAGGCTCTCTACTTGGTTATCCTAGAACATAGATATAAACCTACTGGTTAAAAGGGTTTTTTTCTGGAGCCTATTTTTCTTTTGGCAGTGTCGGGTCTGAGACAGCTAGATGCGGATATTACTTGAGGAGCCCTTGTCAGCAATGCAGGGCTGGATTACAGAGATTTAACACTGCAAAGATAATAAAGTTCTCCTAAATTGCATTTCTATGTTGTTATGAACCTGCCGCTGAAAAATAGCATGTGTTGAGAGGTTTCACTTGTCATAATTAGCTTTAATCTATGGCCCATGCAAACACAAAGTGACGACACAGTAAAAAAAAAAAAAGACATATAGAGAAAGAAATGCTCATGCCAGGGCGAACATGTCACCCGGTGCCATTTAGCACCACCATATGCAATATTGCCCAGCACAATTTCTCGCCACTGCACCACTGGCGCAAAGTACCACAAACATATAATCTAGCAGTACAATCTTAATTTGCATCATCCACTTCATACTATGTTATTCAGTGCATGGCTCATCATTAGACAAGGGGAATTAAAAGGCAACATCTTGCAGAATGAGTTATTGCATTATGATGTCCTTTGAGGTTCGAGCTCCACTCTCTACTTTCTTTTGCCGCTCTCTATGTGCCCAAACTTCCCATGCACGGCCAGTTTGCCATAGCAACAATGGCGATGCCATTAGTACCGAATTTACATAACATATGTCAAGGTGACCATTTTTAGCTCTGCCAATTATCTTTGATAGGCATGCCTGTAATATAGAGTAAACCATGTTCTTGGCAGTTTAGCACTTACATCATATTCTGTACTCCTCCCTGATTTCCTTATCGACTAAAGGGCATGACCTGCAGAAACATGAACTATTCGATATGAAACGGAGATAAACAGGAATAATTAAAAGATAAGGTTGCAAGAGTAAATGCTAGAGGAATTGCTAGAATCACAGCTGCTATATATTTCTCTACAGGGATTTCATCTGTATTTGAAATTAGAGTTATACAGGCATGTTTCTTGAGCACTCTTTGCGTTGATGGAAGGTGGGCTCTCGTATTAACATTAACGGATACCACCAAATCCCTTTGAGCTGCCTAGGTGCAGAACTGATGGAAATGTGGTGTCCCTCTAAAGAAAGGTGGGCGGCACAGAGCCACTAGAGCGAAGTTAGAGCCAAAGGCCTGGTTCTGATTCAGCTCAAGTGCATTTGTGAAAGAAGAGCCCAAGTGGAGCCGAGTCAAACCTCACCTCACCCTCTTACATTCATAGAATAAATGAAAGCGACACTGACGCCCAGTGTAAGTTAAAAGTACTGCATGAAATCATCTACTTGCACAGAGTACTTTGCTTAGCTCTTGCGACAGGAAATCTATGTTGGTGCAACACTAACGATGCAGTGGAAGCATTGACTTCCTGGAACCTGCAACATTGCAACCTCGCAAACAAAAAACCTGGCTTGACTCTTCACCAAACTATACACTCCTTTTCATTTCACTATGCGATTTCCTATGCATTTCACTCATAAAGTGTGACAGGGATATCCTACACATGTATTGACACAAGAGGAGCTCACAATTTCTTAGCAAACGTGAGCGGGTCCTGTGCCTTTTAAGATATGAAAGAAACACTTTTCTCATTTACAAAAATGCTGCTGATGAGTGGATCTTTGACAATACTTGAATTAAATAATGCAACATTCTGATCTCTAATCCAAATCGAGCAGCAAGTGATAATTCTTCTAGATAATTCTTACACAGAGCGCTGCATGTAATGGAGCACACCCAGACTCGTGCACAGGGTTTGTGATTGCGCGGTGTCCAATGTATGTGTTTGAAACACTCAGAGCTGCATGGGATGTCATTTCCACTTTTGGGCATTTGGACCACATGTGTGCATCTCTGCTTAGTTCCTCCTCAGCAACTTGCACATTGGTTATATCCTTGGCAGCTTGTCACCCTGGTATTCCAAAACTGTGTAGTGAGCCTAAGTGCCTCACCCTTGCTTCCTGTATTGCTGCGTGATGCCCGCTTGGTAGCTTGCTGCTGCTAGCTTGATCATGAGAGCTTACCTCCTGATGCCTTACTGCTTGACAGCCTGGCTCCTATGTGGCTTCCTGCTTGTCTGATATCTTCTTTACCGCTGGCAGATGAGGAATTTCATCTAAGACTGGTTTCAGAGGAACAGTTGCATTTATTTCCCGAGACAATACCATTAATAGATTGTCTGAAACCTCATCTTGGAAGCATGCAGGGGCAAGAGCCTGCATGCTTCCAAGATGACCCTTAAGCCTCAGGGTCAGTGGAGCGCGGTACAAATACATTTCAATTCAATTCAAGAGTCTTGGGACTCAAATACAGTGGAGCCTGTTGCAAACCTTCAAGCAGAGATGTAAGCCCCACAGCCTTGTCATTTGGGGGTGTTTCCACTCTTTATCTCATGTGTACGCCACCTGCCAGGGGGGTGGACTCTGACAACCTCTGGAAACAAAAAGTGAATTTCAATGCCCTTTATAACCCACGTGAATTAAATTCTTTGACAGGATCTGATACTTTTTTGGTGCTCACGCACAAGAACCTTGACGAACCCCGTTCAGGAGGAAATTACCAGCAATATGAATTCTGTATCAGCAACCATGAAGTGGTATGGTTTGAGGCAGAAAGTATGTGAAAAACATCTGCGGTCCATGGAACACACCAAGAGGATTGCGGAGGCACATCATTAGAAATGAGCTACGGCATCATTGAGCTAAAGGTGACGGCAACCATGGACACTGCTTGCCTGGAGGCACTAGAAGAGATTGGTATGTTCGTACTCTCGACTCTGAATTCCTTTACTTGCGTGTTCCTTTGCATTGGCTCATGCTGTTCACACATGTCACTGCTAAATGTCTGTCTTTGCCTCTCTTTTGGGCACTGATGATGTTGAATAAGATCCTGGTAAGGCATTTGGAGAAACCCAGCATGTAATTGATGGGCCGCCTGGTGAAGAAGTAGCGTACTTGCAGTATGCTGATGGCCTGGGGGATGAGAGTTGCTTAGCTATTGTTGGAAATGAAAGCTATGACCAAGATTTGGCCAATGCGGAGGAGGTGGTGATTCCAATGACTAAACCAAGCATCCCCTGCCAATAGCCGGGCTATTGGAAGGAGGACCCACTGCAGAGAATGTTCCTTTTAGCAGCAGGGATCCGCGTGCATCCCCACATATACGCCGAGGGAAAGATCCCAGAGTCGGACAAGGGACCATCCAACATGGTGAGGCATGCACTAGCACCACGCTACAGAAGGCACAGGAAGCGACGTACAGTGTACCTCCCCATTGACGCCCATGAATATGCAAATTGCTAGGCTTCAAAGTGTTGTCATTGGCTCTTTGTTCCATGCACAAGTCGATAAAGGTTTCTATAAAGTTTTATATTGTGCTACTTCTGGGATTGTTCTTGTTTCATTGGTAACGTTGTAGAGTTTGAAATCTCCAACACATAAAGACAACTTTATTATTTAAAATGTATGCTGTTTCCAATGTTTTGATATACACCAGCACATGTAAACAAGTAATCTCGTCATTGGCTCCCAGACAATAGGAACACGGGGAACAGTAATCAAAAGCAGCTGGCTGACTTGTTTTGTCACTAAACACAATCTTTTCAGCTATGAAAAGGAAAATGGGTGATTTTTTGTTTCCCTGAAAGACACTGTACAATGATGTCTGCCAGTCATTGCTAACGTAGAACAATTGGCCATTACGCCACATCTCGGCGACCCCGCCAGCACGGATTACCTGTTTCATTGTAAATGCCTCCATCAGGGTCGTCAAGCCCTCAGTCCTGGAGTTCAGGAACTTGACATTGGACTGCCAGATTATGTAGCATTCAGCAGACAGCTATCATGCTGCATGTCTTATCGGATGACTAAAGACCTCCCACCGCCCCCTCCCCATAGCCCATGAATAACATGGAAGCAACCTTTCTACAGTCAGAAGGTCCTGTCTATAGAATGGAGTGCTGTGCCATATGCATCGTTATACTGCCCTGAAGAGGCGTCCACGTGTTGCAAGAAGTAGCCAGAAGCAAAGTCCGGACTGGTTAAGCTCTGCCACCTGCAATGCAAAATACATGTTGTATTCAATGCAGTTATCCAAGGGCGGGGGACATGCATTAGTTGCACACTTTGATGACCCATGCATTCCTTTTATGAATTACCCCAAATCAGTGGTTGCCTTACAGATATAACCGCAATGCATTGCATCTTGTTCAGCTTTTAAGGTGTTGCAGTATGACAGAGGAGTGTGTACATGGCTGCCTTACAAATGTAACCGCAATGCATCTTGTTCAGCTTTAAGGAGTGCGTACATGGCTGCCTTACAAATGTAACCACAAGGCATCTTGTTCAGCTTTTAAGGTGTTGCAGTATGACAGAGGGGTGTGTGTACATGGTTGCCTTACAAATGTAACCACAATGCATCTTGTTCAGCTTTTAAGGTGCTGCAGTATGACAGAGGGGTGTGTACATGGCTGCCTTACAAATGTAACCGCAATGCATCTTGTTCAGTTTTTAAGGTGCTGCAGTATGACAGAGGAGTGTGTACAAGGTGTTGCAGTATGACAGAGGGGTGTGTACATGGCTGCCTTACAAATGTAACCGCAATGCATCTTGTTCAGCTTTTAAGGTGCTGCAGTATGCCAGAGGAGTGTGTACAAGGTGTTGCAGTATGACAGAGGGGTGTGTAAATGGCTTCCTTACAAATGTAACCGCAATGCATCTTGTTCAGCTTTTAAGGTGCTGCAGTACGACAAAGGGGTGTGTACATGGCTGCCTTACAAATGTAACCGCAATGCATCTTGTTCAGCTTTTAAGGTGTTGCAGTATGACAGAGGAGTGTGTACATGGCTGCCTTAAAAATGTAACCGCAATGCATCTTGTTCAGCTTTTAAGGTGTTGCAGTATGACAGAGGGGTGTGTACATGGCTGCCTTACAAATGTAACCGCAATGCATCTTGTTCAACTTTTAAGGTGCTGCAGTATGACAGAGGGGTGTGTACATGGCGAACCAGGCCTGAACCTCCCGCTTCTGGAATGAGGTAGTTCTGTCCTTCCGGGAGGAGAGTAAGGCTACACGTTGTGCATTTATCTCAATGTTCACATTGATCAATTACCAATATAGCACCACCCAAAAGGTAACGTTCCTATTGACGTACATTTCGTCTAGAAAACAGTCCGACCTTCACGTTTGACGCAGGCACATGACACTATCTTGCCAAACAGAGAACTGTACTTACTCCTGACATAGGGGCGCCATTTACCTTGGCCACACTGCTGCTCCTGGAAAGGAATCCGTTGCGTGCTGACCTTGGAAACCTCACATAGCAATGCATGATGCCAAGTGGAACCTTGCAAATTATGTGCATGTTGAAGGGGTATGACAACTTCCTGTTTCAGAACATCTTCTCTCTAGCAGGCGGTGGGAACAAATAAAGGTCTCTTCCATCTATGGCGGCAACTACATTTAGGAACCCAGCCAACACATACTAACCCAACTTCACTTGCAGGAATTCACCAGCAGCTTCAGGAAAACGAATACATGTTTGTCTGTGTCTGAAGATGGCAAGGAATCGAGTTTGGAAAAGGCTACCTGTGATACTCCCACTGCCCCGCTCTGAATACCCTGGAATGATACAATACCATAAAAATTCAGCCCTGACCATATGTTCACCAATGGTAGGACATCTTTGGTGATGTTGCCATTTGGCTCGCAATCCTTTTGTCTGCACCATTGTACCCCTTAAAGCTTAGCCATTTGGAGAAGGCACTCTATATGTGTTTATGTTCATATTGTGCCTGTGCAGTCCTTCATGTTCAGTCTCTCTAATGCGTCCCCTATCATGTTTTTATGTATGTATTTATTCTTATCATGTGGTGATGCATCACGAATAGTGAGTGCTGCTTGTGCACGTCTCATAGGTTAACATATCCAGCAGCTGAACAGTTTCCATGTTTGAAGTATTAAAAGCAGAAACACTATGCACTGATGCCCTGGAACATTGGGTTTCGAAATCAGAGCACCGAACAAGGCTATTAGAGGAAAAAGTGGAAGAGCCAACTTCTCTGCTTAATTTTGCCAAGAAAAAGGTAGCAGACCAAGACAGTTATTCAGGGAGGTCTAATATTTCTAGTTACTGGAATCCAAGAGGAGATAGAAAGGGGGGGGAGCACATAGAGCTTCTCCAAAAAGTCCTGCCACGAATACTTGCAATTCCCTTTGGGGAAAACCTTAGAAAATGACACACTCATCGCTCTTAGGTCCTAAAATTATGTTTCTTAATGACTATGGACAGAAAGGTTATTGACCAGAGGAATAACGTTAAAGAGGCTAAGGTATGTGCTAGAAAACAGATCCCATATTTTATGGTGCACATATAATACATGGAATAACGAATGCCCTCATAGATCACAGGGAGGCTCTGTTTGCAGGATGCTTAAGTGGGGGTGAGATTACATCTGTTCATTATCCATTATTCCTTAACTATTAGCCGGATTCCTCGAGTCCTGTGGTTACATTGCAATTCATGTTAACGGTTTGGTGACCTAAACAAAGTCTGTGGAGTATGGGAGGAGATGAGTGGGATGAGTCCCTGCCCGATTTATTAGACTGTAATGTATCTTGTTATTTTGTGTTTAATTACTTTCCCTGACCTACCATTGAACGTATTATTCTTAGAATGGGAGTGGGTAACAGTATTTACAAACTTAAGGGGATTTGAATATAATGCTTTCTTGTGGAATACAGGGTGGTGTCATGGAGCCTTCTGAGGCATAACCGCTTCAACCTGACATTGGGCTAGGCGATGTTGGGCAGAGGGGTCCTTCTGGCTCAGTCTCACCTACTTCCCTTGTGAGCTAAGCATCAGAAGAATTCAGGTGCTGACGAAGCCCCTCATTGGATACCACCCCAGACCCATGAGTGGACCGCAATTGAGACCATGAAAACGAGGCAAAGGTGGGGGCGCGGGGCCCAATGATAACCTTTCCTTTATTACCAGTAGTGACAAATCCAACTCTTTAGCTTGCAATTGAATTGTAGTCATGCCGTGATTAGCACATTTCAAAGATGTGAAAGTTACACTTGTAATTTAGCAGCAATACTGGCCAAAGAAAAGGACCGTGCAAATGTTCAAAAGGCGCCGGACTCTTTGTAAACAAGGACCATGAAGACATTGGAAGAGCATGTGATGAAGGCCTTCAGATCATCACATGTTTCTGGGTGTACTGTGTTAAAAAGACATGCTTTACAATATCATAATTATTATCCCTTTTGGACGTGTGCGGTGAACCTTTGTTTTTGCTGCATATGACGCCATTTAATAAAAGTCGTCAATATTCCGCCAATGGATTGTAATACAAAACTGTTAAATTCAAAAATATGAATCATCACATTCCTGTTTTGTGTCCCAGATGTTGTCCTGATGGAGCTGGTCGTCAACACAAATGAAACACATCTCCTAAAATAGCACTGAATCACATAACTGAAAGTATGAATATAGACAAGGTACAATGGCTGATAACTAGGTGAAACTGTGAGCCCAGTGTCTACTATAGTTGGTGTTTCTAAAGATCATCTGCTTTATTTTCAAAATAGGCTAAAATAATAATAGTATTTAAACAATAGTCCTTAATTCGAATTAACCGGCACTCAGACGTATTGTTTACTGGTGTCAGAGAGCATTAGGAATGTGTGAGTAATTCAGTATAGAGTGTAGGAACTTCCATTACTAATGTGGAAGGGAGGCCTACACTGTTGGAAGTCACCACAGAGTCAGCCACCTTCCACATGGTCAACGATACCCTGTGAATTACCCATACACCTGTTACCTGCTTCCCACTCAAATTAAAAGCCAATTGACTGGGTTTATCCAGATCAATATAGAATACAATAACAACAAAAACAACAATATCTTAATGTCTGTTTGTATGGTGCTTTGTGATAGCTTATTCCTGCTTCTAAGTGCTCTTATGGGATCAAATACCCCCTTCTGTACATTACAAGGCTAGTGCAAGTCACGGAAGAGTTCTGTGACCAAATAGAGGAACGTTCCTTTATAAGGTTAGAGAATTCCGAGGTGACTTGTAACATCCTTGTCACATACCGTTGGGGGAATTGTATTATTTATAATACACGGCCACACACTGGCATTCCATTTAAAAACCTGGCCTCTTGCTTAACCTAATGTAAGAGATCTTCCATTTTCTGATCCATATAATCAATGTTGAATATGTTTCATTTGAAAACGGTAATATGCAGCTTTGAATGTGTTGAAGAAATGTTTTAACATTTTAATAAAATGCATTGAGAAAACTTTTCATTTTGTACTTTAAGATAAGTAAAAACATGCATCTTCTTGCTCAAATTAAACATTCTACCCTAAACAGTTCCTTAGCAATTCATCGCTGTACAGTGTCACAGAAAACTGCTTAACAAGAAAGGAATTTGAAAAGCTTGTAACGCCTTTAATTAGGTGCTGCAGTGACAGCTGGAACTCTAAGCTTTCTTGGCTCAAGCAGCAGGCATTGTGATGTCAAAACTGAAGCCGAATAGCTGATTACAGGGCAGTTGTGATGCCATGTTCTTATTACAGGTCAGTTGTGATGCCACAACTGGTCTGTAATTAGAACATATTAGACCCACCAGAACACCTTACCTGAACCAACTAAAGATCCCTAATTATAACCTAAAAACAGCAGGAGGCTCCAGTTTTCCAGTGCTCGCAGCACAATGTTGGAACACTCTCCCCATTACAATTGGATCGGAAGCTGCATTCTGGCCATTCAGAGCCATGGTAAAATCATGGCTACTAGCCAAAACATCTAGATTCTCACAGACAAGACCGGCCAGCCGCCGCTCTCTGCCTGTAGTATTGTTTACTCTATCTACAGCCTATTCAGGACCAACCTGTAACCCGGTCCGCATTAGCCACTGTAACCTTTTTTGTGTCTATTCTCTGTACATACTCTCCTCGGTATATTCTACTCTTGTATGTAAACATTCAGAGTCAGGACTATATGTATGCTCTGTCTGCTGTATTATGATGCTCGTGAAACGATGTGTAACTCTGCTATGTACATGATTATGCGCCCAGCTACCTGAGGGTTCGGACGCGCTTTATAAATAAACAAACTAAACTAAACTAAACATTATTTCAAGGCGTTTATTCGGATACTGCAGGCAGCCATGTATTAAAATAGCTGTAAAGTAAAGTACTCAATCCTAGCCATTAATAGAATACTGTTTCTCAGAAATGCAGGACTATGCCCCGTATGACAGTGTAGTCTCAGGGTTTTACATAGCGCGAGCGTACAGTATTATTCAAAGAACACATAAAAAGAAAACCATGGAGATTCACATCCATAGAACCAAACCCAATCTCGCTCAACAACATTCCCTCCACTGCAAAGCTTTGTTCCCGACTGACATTATGGGCACTACCACCCTCCTAAAGGCCTCTCAAATGTCATCCTTGTCCCTGTCAAGGCAGCCTTCCACTACCTGGCACGCCTAATATGTAAGATTGGCACAATTTCAATCATATCTCCGCCACGCTCCAGTACCCCCACCATCTCCTCCGCCAAGCATGCTTCCAGTTCAAGTCCTTATGCATTACCTTGAGGGACCTCCACACAGGCAAACTGGACCACATTAAAGGCAGGGGACACATCGCCAGAGAAATATGATCTATCTATGAATTATTTTGATGATGCGAGAGACCAGGAGAAGCCACCAAGAAAAGAACAAGAAAAAAGCCTACTGAATCGGGGATCCCACATTCTGGAATACACTACTGCTTCTCTTCAGACTCACACATCTTAGAAATACTGAGAACACCCCCATTTTCATGATTCACAATCCAACCACCCAATGCTACCTCCTGAACAATTGCTTCCCTCACCTCCTCCAACTGTAGTCCTGAACTATGTAAACTCACTCCCTCCCCTTCCGCTCTAATGCTCTATGTGAGAGCCGGCACTTGCAGCTGTAACCCGCTCTGCTCCCCTTTCCTGTGTAAAGTGTTCTGCTGCTCCTTGTGACCACCTCCTTGATACTGTATTAAAAGAACAAAAAGCCACTACATTTTAGCAAATAAGAAAATCGTATGAGCACATGTTTGAAAGTGGACTATTCTTCTGAAACACTTTAATACTACTACTGCAGTGTCTGGAAAGAACTAGTCGGCTCATAATAATTGCAATTGTTGACAATCGTCACTTAGATGAGATCTACACTGCGCGAAATATTCCGTTCCATGTGATAATGTCACTGTGAAAAAGTTGCCAAGAAGGTGACACTTTTTTCCTTACCCCTAAAATTCTTTCCCCAACTATTTTAGGAGTGGTATAATGATATAGTATTACATACAATAATAGAATATTTGGGGAAGTGTTTGATTGTCTGGAGGGTGCTTTTTTAGGGAAAGTTCACCACATGCGGCCATGTTCACGGGCAACATTATCGCTGGATACTAAATATTCAACTCTGGGACCGTTCTTAAAGCTATGTCTGCCCGTTGAACCCTGCAATGTCTAAATTGGTTGTGAACCTCAGGATAACTACACTGCCTGAAACAATCGCCATGGCTTGCTTTCTACACAGTCTACAACAATTGCCAATACGACAATGTGAAATAATTACGAATGTCAATTTAATTTCATGACGTGTTCATTTTTCCAAATGTTTAGCTGGACCCTGACAATAAAAGAAGCATTGGCAATGGCAAAGGTTTGATTTAGTGTAGGCATGGGATAGGCATTTGCCAGGTACCAACATAATGGTACACCTTGTCCATAAGGTGGCAACAGCTGAAAAACTGCATGATTACCTGGGCATATGATAGCAGTGCCTGGCAAATGCCTATATAATACCGATACACAAACAGTATTTTGCCAGTGCTTGATTTTAACAGGAACTCAGTACAAGGAACAGATCTAAATCAAGTGGCTGAAGGCACACTTGGTTAAGACAGTTTTATTACACCAATAGCACATTTCCAGGTCCAATTCAGCCATTGACTCTCAGCAGACTGCTTTGAAATAAAGCTGGTTGGCCATGGTTTGTTGTTACTGCTTGATAGAACTATCCAAAGAGATCCCAGGAGGATGTGCTTTGGCACCTGGAGGGGCAATTAGTGGGCGGAAATGGTGATAGAGATTAGCATGGCCATCGGTAGTCAATGGGTGGGTAAATAACCATGCAACGGCCACACGCTTTATGTCCCACTCCCGCTCAGCTGTACCGTGACGCAATGATTTTAGTTTATGGGTACCACCACCTCATAAGTAAAACTAAATTCTGGTGAAACCTGTAAAAGGAGGAGGCATCTGAAATATACGAATCGGCTTTCCCGTCGAAGAATGGCATTCAATCGGGAACATCTCTATATTGTTGATGCTGGATACATTTCACTGCAGTAGGCACAATTCTCTTTCTCTGGTGGCAGTTTTCAAAGACGAGTGATGGGGGTATAGATTCTGCTGGCTTTTTTTGTTGCAGGGAATAGAGAAACTAATTACATTCACACTACCCTTAATTCTGCCATTGTTTCAAGGGGTCGCTCAAATCAAATGGATGGGTGATACGTGCACACGAAGCTCATTTTGTACTTTAATTTGAGCTCTAATTATTGCTAAAATTCGAGCTATCTGATTAATGAAAGGCCGGGAAGCAGTCTCCAGACTAACGCATACCTTAGCACATATTGTATCATTGTTTTTCCTGGTACCTTACTGCGACGGGGCGAGCAGCGAGACTTGCTTACCCTGGAGCGCTTGTGTTTGCTTTGATTAACAGTGCGTCACTGCTAGCTCTCCTCAGGAGAAGAACAGAGAGAGGGGGTGAGAGAGAGGGGGACAGGGAGGGGGTGGGGGCGGAGGAGCAGAGCTGTATTCGGGGACGATAGCATACGCATAGAAGAACATTCTAACACGACCAGTGTGTCCTGCCGCTCCATGCTCAGCCAAACAACACTTAATATTGGAAGCCTCGCACACTAGATTGAGACGGATGTGATGGGAGGGGCAGGTGCAAGTATCGGCTGTTTAGCCTCGAGCAGCCAGACCCGAGCCCTCATATTTCAGGCCAATCTGGTGGGTCTTCGTGCCTTGCTTCTTGGCATGTCCAGGTTTTGATTCCTACAGGCATTATGGGCCAGTTGTCCTTCCGAGGTGACTATCATTTGCCCAGAAAGGGAAGAATGTTAATGATGGCAAGGGTTGAAATTTAGTTTCATTCCAGTAATAAAACGGGAAAAAAAGTTCCTATGTGTTGCTATCTGATTATCATTCCTCGTATTGCATCAATCAGAAATACTACTCGCAAATGCAATCGTTTACGGCACTCTCTAAAAGAAAGGAAGAAATCAAATGACATGTTTCAGAAGCAGCTGGCTTCTGCATATGATAATCGCCATTACGTCTAGTACACCGTTCGTGTCATTCTGCCTTCTAACCCCCTCATTCCGAGGTAGGTGCTGGTCATGGCGCTGTTAGCGCCATGACTAGCACCTTTACCGGTAACGTGTCCGCCCTCGTCAAAATGGGGACTTACCGGTCTAGTCCGACCTTTGCAGGACTGGTAAATCCCCATTGAAAATGTCAATCCCCATTCCCATTTGAGCCCCCATAGGGCTCAATGGGAATGGGGAGGGTGCAAATTACGGTACCGTAAATTACGGTACCGTTATTAGCTCTGAAGTCCCTTTGCGGATCCCGTCCATAACACCTGGTAAAAGCAAGCGTTAAGGACGGGGCCGCAAAGGGACCTCGTAGTAGGGCGCAAAGGGTTTACCAGCACCGATGTCCTTAACGGTGCCCGGTATCCCTTTGCACCCTACTCGGAATGACCCAAGGTTTTACTCAAAATGTCTTGGATGAGTATGAGTCCACCCCTCCTCAGGGGGCAGATAGATTCAGGAAGTTGAGAGAAGAGAAGGACGGAAGAACGGTGACGAGATGGGTATTCTAGGAGTAATAACAAGTACCATAGTTAACCTGCAACTGCCCTCCGTCTACCCGAGCATGATCACAGGCTTCATCACTGAAGATATAAAAAGCATTGAACCTGCACCATCTGCTGATTCTGGGGAACACAAATTACTAACAGCCTCATATCGAGTACATACAGGGCCTCATTCAGAGTTTGGTGGTATGTGACTAATCAACTTCCGGGACACCAGTGGGACAGGGATGAATATCGGTTGCTAAACCATCAAGCAGAACCAGTCCTCTAGTACACCAGAAGTGATCTGAACAGATTGGTAACAGAAGCAAATTATAAACCTCCTTGTCCAATTTTGGTAACGTGGACAGAACGGTAGGCTTATCCCTCTAAGGTCGTGGATTGTTGGTTAGTAGCCACACAGCAAACAAACAATTATTACCCAATGATAAAAGGGACTGTCCAGTCAAGGATATAAAAAAATATCTACTTTATTATTATCCAACAGACAGTTCTAGCACAGTACACAATACAACCCACCATGTAAAGTATATACAGAGGACAGACAGTTTCAAGAGGGAAAAGGGATGCACTCTGGATACTTACAGGAGGGTAGTTGGTAAAGTAATGAATCACAATAGTTCAAGGATACTTGGTTTCAACACAATGAGAGCAATGGGTCGTAAAATGTCACTAGGGGCCTTCGGAGAAGGACCAGGGGGACATAACCAAAATGTACCTTGTGCTTGTAGAAGTTCTTGTTGCTCGACAGGGTTGAGTTGGTTTCAGGGCACTTTGCAGCTTCTGTGACAGACTTCAAGACAGGAGACAGCTGTGGGTATGAGGCAGAAGGCCGTTCGGTGAGTTAGGCTGGATGGACGGCTGCTGGCTGGCCTCAACAGTTTCTGGGGGTCAGGATTGTTGTCTCAATGCTGGTCGGCGGGTCTGAAGCACTGGTCGAGGTGTTTTGGATGGCGTGAGCGACTGCGGCATAACAACAGTCAGCGGTGCAGTCAGTTGCAACTCGAGAGGCTTGACTGGCTCAAAAATATCCTTTAAGGCAGACGCTGGTTGATGCTTGTTGATGCACTTCTCCTAGCTTCTTCACTGGGCGTGTACCATCCTTTAAGGCAGACGACCCAAAGCTGAAGAGAGTGTGACAGGCAACTGTCCTATCCTTGGTTTGATTCAGAGACTCTCTGGCACTTCCCACCTAGGAAGCTCGCTGCAGAGTCTAGCAGGGCATGCTCTGTACTGGCTGGGTACCAGTTCTGGAGCTGCTGTAGGGTTCTCTGGATTCAGTATCCCCCTCTGTTCCCTGGGAGTTGTTTAGGGGAGGGATCTTGCTTCCCTCTTGGAAATCCTGGCCTTCCTTCACTGGCAGAAGCTGTAAGGCAGACTGTACCTTCAGCCAGGGTCCAAATCAGTTCTTCTTGTTACTCCTCGTGAAGTCTTCAGATGATCTGCCCAAAAAAAGTACTCAGCCCTCTTTTAAAGCCAAATGGGCCACAGCGATTGGTGTAGGCTAAGCCTACCTTAATGAACCAATCCTGGTTATCCACAAACAATCTCAGGTTTGCATGAGGTCATAACTTGAGTGCTTTGCAACAGAAAAGTAATGGGGTGAAACCATGTAATACTAAGTCCCACCCATCTTCCCATCTGTTGTGGATCAAAGGGTCTCTCTAGTTAATGGAGCTCTATGTGGTTCCCTATTAAAGCGACAGGTCTCCCTTGAAGCTCCGGTGAGAGCAGACTTTCTATCTCAATCAATCCACATAATCGTACCTTCTGAATGAGGTCCCCCTGCTGGGGGTTGCCTACTGTAAACACATAGTCCCAGACATGACAGGTCATTGCCCTTGATACTGAGAGGTAGGAGCTGGCTTCTGGTTGACACAGTGCATATCAAAGGTTGTTGGGGTTATCCTGTCTTTTGTTTAGCCTCTGCAGCCAGGCCCCATGTACCCATGTAGGCCTTTTTGACATATACTCTGTTATTATGTTACTTATGTTAATTTCGGCCACTATCTGCAGAGGGTAAACAAATGCACAGGGTGGATCCATGTAGCCATTGATAGTTAATTAGGCTGGACATGGCAGGAGGAAAGCTTTGGCCCTCCGACGTCTGAGATGCATCATGTAATCCACCTGCCAGATCCCAACTAAATATGACAGGGAGGACTGCGCCTGTAGACTGTGTTTACCGAGAGTACACAGGTCTATGTGTATGTCGTGCAGTCAGCATAGGAACATGTGTGTGGATTAACCACACACATTTTCCAAAAGTTGATCTACTATCATTAAATTTCATTTAAGTACATTTAAAAAAGCCCAAGTGAGAGCACATCCACTGTGTGGATGTTCAAATTTCTCACATGGTATTTCCGGCAGTAAATCCGGCAGAAAGCTGCCAAACGGAATTACTGTTACTACCACTTGGTTCTGTGGGTTTACCACAGGATTACAAGTGGTGGTAGGGCAGTTTTAGTCTTCATTTTATAGGTTTATAGGACTCCATGGGGTTTTTGGCAGACTTACCGCAAGAGAAACTTCTGCCCTGATACGTCTGCCGATTGTTACTGCATGTTTATTGCCTGTGGTAGTGGTACACCAGTTTGAACGATTTTCTGGATGAAATGCTTCCAAAATTGTAAGGAGGCACTCGGAATCTCAAAATACTGCAAAGGATAATTGTATTGGCAATATTACGTAACAAACCAGCATGAAGGATGCTCGATCCAAAGGCTAAATCACTTGCAATAGTCAGTTTGTAGCGCTGCAAGAAGGCATGGCACAGTAGGGCTTTCCCTGCAATTGAAATGTCTGGTGAAACCCTGTGTGCCTCTGCCCAGGATTCTGATAGCCACTTGGTACAACCTTAGATGAGAATAAGGCATGCAATTGGCTGATTGACTTGTTTCCTTTTGTCGAGCAACCACAGTTGACAAACATGGGTTTCAGACTTTCAGAAACCATAAGTACCAGAGCACGCACTGCCTAGCCAAATAGTGCCTGTAACGCTTACCTATAACTGCCTCACAGACCCAGCAGCCCTTCCTCTCTAACCTCGGTAACATGCTACCACGCTGGTCCTCCCTAAGGTCACTGCTCTCCTCATTACAAGTACTACTCTCAGTGTGGTCAATTACCAGGTCATCACACCTACCACCTCCCGATTTAGCTGCACCTAGCTCTTTGCACACCTCATCCATGGCCACCTCTCACAGATCTCCTGATACCTACCAAAGTACTGCACCTCAATACCACAACATCTACCTCAACGATCCGGCCCTATGGCTCGACCATTTCGCCAAAAAACCCTCACCTAACCAACCATGTCCTATCACTCTTCTAGACTTATGGGTAAGAAGGGACACCCCATGTACCTGAGTTCATACCTCAAAACTCATACGCACAGCCCGCCTCCACAAACGGCCACCTCAAGCACGCCCCATCACACTCAAACCATCACAGCTTCATCAAGCAACGTTGGTTTAATTAAAGCTGCCCTGATTAACGCAAGATCCCTAGCTGCGCACGCTCTGGACATTGCTGATCTTATCAAAACTCAGGAACTCGACTTCATCGCCATCACCGAGACCTGGCTGCACGCGGCTTCCGGCCCGGCACTCTCTTTGGCCATCCCCACTGATTACTCCATCATCAGATGTGATCGCACCTCGAGAGGTGGAGGAATTGCTTTCATCGCTAGAAACTCATTAGGACTTGGAACCATCCCAAGCACTAAGGTGGAAACTGCAGAATTACTCTGTCAAGCTTGGACTCTCAGCTAACCAAACGGCTACCATCCACCTAATATACAGACCCCCTGGTCCACCCACATCCTTTGTGGATGATATCTCTACGTTAGTACTCAACAATGCTAAATCCAACTCCCAAACCATCATTCTTGGCGACCTCAATCTAGGACACCAAGACCCTAATGATCCTGCGGCCCTCGACCTAGCTAATACCTTAACAGAATTAGGTTTCACTCACCACACACAGGAACACACCCACATTAAAGGGTGATCCCTTGACTGGCTTAGTGACACCAATTGCAATATTAGCGTAATCTCCAACGCCCCTTGCTTGTGGTCTGACCACCATGTCATCACTTTCAGCATTGAAGCAGCCCCACCACCCAGGCCTTTGGTCGCCCCAGCCACCCTCACTAGAAATAAAAAGAACATTACGACAGAAAAAATACTCCCCCTTATCCTTCCCACACTAAATAACGCTCCTGACACTTGCTCAGACCCCACCAACCTAGCCGACATGTATAACCAGTCACTGCTTGCAGCCATCAACTCTATCGCCCCGCTCAAACTGAGGAAACCCAAACAACGAGCACACCTTAACTCATGGTTTACTCCCCAGCTTAGAGTGTTACGCAAAGAGAAACGCTCAGCAGAGTCACGCTGGAGAAGTCACCACTCCGACGCCCACAAGGACAGTCTTCTGATAGCCACCCTTAACTATAAAGAAGCTGTACTCCAGGCAAAAAAAGATTCTTATAATAACCGCATTATGTCAGCCCAGTCCAATACTAAGAAACTCTTTAATATCCTTAAGGAACTCGAGACACCTGCAGCCCCCCCTGACTCTTGCTCCAAAGACAACACTTGGTGCACCAATATTCAGTCAGCACTCCTGGGTAAAATTGCTACCCTCCAATCTAAGATCAGGGACAAACAGAAATCCCTACAGCTTGACCAACCACCGACCACACCTACACTTAATACACATTTAACCTATCCGCATAAACCTTTCTCCTTTTCCCCACTCACTACTCTCGAAGTAGAAAACATCATAAACAATTTAAAAGCTTCCAATTGCCAAGGCGACCCCTGCCCAGCACCTATTATCAAAGAAGCATCTCATGAGCTAGCCACGTTCATTACAGCATTCATAAATGCCTCTTTCAAGACGGGTATTGTCCCCGACAACCTAAAGGATGCATGGGTTATCCCACTCCTCAAAAAACCCTCCCTTGACCCTAATATCCCAACTAACTTCAGACCTATCACTACGGTCCCATTCCTGCTCAAGATCCTGGACCGCGCAGCCTACCTGCAGATTCAGGATTACCTCGAACTCAACAATCTCCTGGGCTTAAGACAAACAGGGTTCCGCCCTAAACATGGCATGGAGTCAGCTCTGATCGACTTGAAAACTCAGATGGAGTCACTGAAGGACAATGGGAAGCTAGCTCTTCTCCTTCGCCTCGATCTATCTGCGGCTTTTGATCTGGTCAACCAAATACTCTGCCAGCATCTCAAATCCGCAACCCACTTCTCCGACTCTGCCAATGCCTGGATCCACTCATTCCTGAGCAATAGATCCATGAGGGTCTTCTCACCGCTGGCATCAGCGGATCCCTCCCCCATTCACTGTGGCGTTCCTCAAGACTCGTGTGTATTCCCTATGTTGTATAACGTATTCACCAAGCCCCTCTTCGATGTGCTTGACTATCTGAGTGTCTCCTACACTAACTACGCGGACGACACCCAGATACTCATCCCTATCACAGGAGACTACACAGCTGACACCAATGCCCTTAACGATGTTTACTCGGTCATCCAGGCCTGGATGGCACAGCACGAACTCTGCCTTAACGATGATAAGACTGAGCTCTTACTTTTAGGATCAAATCATCGGCTCAACAAACTAGACCAAACCTACAAGTCCTTCATTATTGACGGCAATGACATTAAAGTCTCCAAAGATACTAAGATGCTAGGGGTCTATCTTGACTCATCGCTTTCTCTGAACAGACAAATAAATGCAGTTAGGTCAGCTTCGGCCTATACCTGCAAACTTATCACTGCCTGTAGACCCTTCCTAAACTCCACCAACTGTATCACACTCGCCAGAACTCTTGTTATGGCCAAAATCGACTACTGTAGTGCTCTCTACCAAGGGACCAGTCAGTCTAACCTTAATAAATTGCAAACTGTACAAAATAATGCCTTAAGGGCAGCCTTAAACATCCCGAGACGCTCTCATATCTCCTCCGTCAGATTGGACTTACGCTGGCTCCCGGTAAAACAGAGAATTGCCCTGGAAACCCTAGCTTTGACTCACAAATGTCTGAACAACAACGCCCCACCTTACCTGTCCACTCGCTTCTCACGCCACACCTCCACTCGACCTACCAGAGCAGCCCAAACTCACAGCCTCATCGTGCCTAGATGCAAACTCCAAAAAGCTGGTGGGATGAGCTTCCCCGTCCTGGCCTCCAAACTCTGGAACACCTTGCCCACACTTATCAGAATTGAACCATCATTCCATTCCTTCAAGAACAATGCTAAAACATGGCTGCTCTCCCAAGTCTCATGAGACCTTGACACAGTCCAGACTCCATGTGGGGTACAGAACTGAATATACATTTTCTCTCTGCTCTGTCCCTGTATTATACGCTGTTAATGGTACCCTTCGTTACATGTATATATGCTGTATATTTTTGTAACTTCTGTAACTACTGCTTTTTGTAACATGTTTAAGAGTATGCGCCCGGTTGCCCCTGGGCCTGGTTTTTTGCGCTTTATAAATAAACTCAAATCAAATCAAATCAAATCAAATAAGTACGATCTGTGTCGCTGTTCAAGGCTCTTGAAATTCCAAGGTTGTGGAGACTATCGGGCTGATTCATGGAATAAATGTGCACCAAAAAGGGGAGCGCAAGCGTGAAAATCGCAGCGCAAGCGTGAAAATCGCAGCGCACGCATGCCAAAGCCGTGCACATCGATTCATGGAATTCAGTGCGCATGTAAATCCTGGGATGTGCGCTAAATTCGTGGGTGGCGCACGTGAACGCACATGTCATTAAACAGCGTGCGCTACGCGCACAGGGAAGCGCACATAGCGCAGCGCACACAAAAAAGTGGGCAGAACACGGGGCGTAACACGCGGAATGGGGAACAACACGTGAAATTGTGGGCGTTATGGGGGAAGTACAGGAGGTAAATGCTTGCAACGCCCACACGCGCGCCAACAACACGTATTCATGGAATGGAATAAGGGAAAGGCGTGCGCCAAAAAAGACGCACTAATCCAGAAACACGTATGCCAGCAGGAAGCAGGCGTAAGCGGCCCAGCGCAGCATAAAAGTGCGCACAAACAACAAACAAGCTCAGACGCTACGATGAATATACCGTTCCTCGCAGCAGTTGTCGTGGGACACCGCAGGAGGAGGAGGATAGCCAGGCCCTGCATTTTTTTACCCAGGGCCAGACTTTTTAGGATGCCTGATGACCAGGTGTATGGGAGGTACAGGTTTCCACCACACATAATCCTAGACCTGGTGAGGGAGTGGCAGGATGACCTCACATCACCCACCCTGTGCTCGCAAGCACTGGGTCCCTTGGAAAAGGTGCTCAATGTACTGCACTTCTTGGCTACTGGTTCATTTCAGCCGACAAGTGCCATAGTGGGGGGGGGTCTCATAGGCCATGCAGTCACGCTGCCTACACCAGGTGTTGGCAATCATCACCGCTCGCCCCTCAGTCCACAGGCACATATACATGCCCAGAATACCTGCAGAAAGGCAGGCTGTTGTCCAGCAATTTTACGGGGTGGCACACTTCCCCAAAGTCCTAGGTGCCATTGATTGCACCCATGTGGCTCTATGTCCACCCAGAGCCACTGAGCACATCTATCGGAACCGCAAGCACTGGCATTCCATCAACGTACAGGTTGTATGTGATGCCAAGAGAATCATCTCCTCAGTATATGCCAACTATCCAGGGTCCAGCCATGATAGTTTCATATTCAGAATGTCACCCCTAAACCGGGACCTGAAAGCTGGCCGGCATGGCGATACATGGCTAATTGGTGAGTATAAATGACTTTGCACATGCATGCATGTCAGAAACTGAGAAATGGGAAAACCCCACTAATGACAACCATTATCACCTCCCCAGGGGACAGTGCCTACTCTCTGAGCACCTACATGATGATGCCAATTCCGAACCACACCACACTACCCGAGGTAAAATACAACACAGCCCATATTGCAACCCGGGGCATAGTGGAGCGCACATTCGGAGTGCTCAAGTCACGTTACTGCTCCCTTGACCGCTCTGGTGGGCAGCTGCTATATACGCCCACAGTAGTGTGCAGGATCCTAGTGGCAGCATGTGTCCTGCACAACGTAGCAACCCGCTAGGGGCGTGCCGGTGGACATGGTGGTGCCTCCACATCCCCAACCACATGCACGGCTGCTGCACATGGGAGGTGAAAGGGCATGTGGTGAGGCAGCCCGTATCCAGCTTGTGGCAAATTACTTCACCTAAATTCCCACCCCTGCGGAGTGCAGAAAGGCCTGGCACATACCAGCTGACAATCAATGATGATGTCACAACCATACTAGCCTGAGATTGTTCACCTGGAAGTGTTACATTGTGTGCATCCCTACCTACTTAAAAACACCCAATGCTGTGCCACAAAACGACACACATTCATGCAGCAGGAATGACTACCCCCTTGCAAAATACCACATCAAAATAGTACCATGTCACCCAACCCCTCCCCATCTCAGCGACCCAACACACCATGCCATGGCATGCAGTGTTAAAGCAACCAAATGAATGCACAACACATGACACAGACCACAGACAATATGCGCTCAGCAATCAATAAGAAACAGCACACATGAGCAAATACTCACCAGCAACACAAAACATCAGTTCAGGATGAAACCCTGTCAATATATGACAGTAAAAAATTGAAGTAGTGCAAGTCTCACAACCTGACTAAGGCAGCACATAGACCCCTTACAACTGCAGAGTGTTGCTGTCAGGCAAATGTCTCAGTGTACTGACTGCAAAATGAACTGCATCTGCAAAGGAGACGGCCATGTGAAGACATGAAGAACCTTCATGTAAATAAGGAGAAAGACATGGATGCACAAGCACATATCAAGTCACCATGCAGTGTAGAATCCAACAACAATCCCCACTAGGGATGTACACACAGTTTTGACTACAGACTGCCCACACAACTCATGGGAGCCCGACGTCACTGTGTAAGTTACTGTCACTTGGTCACCCTTTGCAAGCCCATTGAAAGGGGAAGCAGGAGGGGTGTGTGTGTCAGGAAACCAAACATCTAACCCAAATACAGGACAAGCCTGCATGTGCCCAGCTGGAATACACAGTGGATGCCCACGGGAGCCACACAAAGCAGCACACTGTAAAAAAAAATAAAAAAAAAAAAATCAAAAATGGCCATGTGTGGACCGGGGGGAGGCCACCCCGGAGGTCTGAGGTACAGGGTGCACCCCAACACCCACATGCGTGGATGTTGAGAAAAAAAAAAGACCTCCATGGGCTCATGGCCTGCACGGCTACGCTACAGTGGGAGAACTGCCGTCGCTCTCTTCACCCTCTACTGCTACATCAGGAGGTGGCCATGATATGGGAAGCAGCCCACACAAAGCCCTGGTATGGTCCTCCATGGCAGCAAGCATGCGGGTCTGGAAGGTTTGGTTCTGCAGGATGATGGTACGGAGATCCCCATGCATCACCTCACAGGTTGCCCGCATTTCTGTCTGCATGGCCTCGCATGATGCCCGGATCTCTGCACGGGTTGCCTGGAGCTCAGCTGAGAGTGAACGTGTGAGCTGCTCCAGCTGCTGTTCTGATCTAAAATTCCAGGAAGCCTCAAGTTCACCCAGAGTATCTCTGAGGAACCCGTGTTCTAACATCAGGGCTTCCCTTTGGGCCTGTGACTCTACAGATATGGCTTCACGCAGAGCCTCCAGTCCAGCCCGTCGGTCCCTGTTGGATGCCAACATGTCCTCCCTGTGTGAGTGGCAAATGGAGTCTGTTGCCTGCTGCTGGAGCTCCATCTGCCTTTCAGGGGGGAGAATGGAAGTGGCCACCCTATCCATTGCCTGAGCCATCCTTTCACACGATGCTCCCTGTTGTGCTGCAATACTGTACATGGAGTTTTCCCACACTGTATTGCCTGGTGGCGCACGGCAACTGTGTTGACTGGCACCACACCTGTTTGGGGCAAGGCAATCTGCACCTTGCTGTGCTGGCATTGCCTGAGGCTGCAGGGCTGCATTCCTCATTTGATCTGCTTGCCCAGAAACAGGAGAAAATATCGTGGAGTGTGACCCTGCATCCGTAACCACCAAAGGCAGACTTACCAACACTGAAATCCCCACAGAGGGGTCTACCCCCGGTGCAGGTGGGTTGGACAGAACAGCATCCCTGCCAGAAACACTCACCTGTGACGGCACATATGTCTCACTGTCTGATTCAGCACCTGATTCATAGAGGTCTGCAGAGGTGTACCCAGAGACACCCCTGGACAGCATGGTTTGTAGGACAAATGGGTTTTCACCCACCACCACCCCACGTCCTCCAGTGGTGCCCGGTTGTGGCTGTGATTCCTCCTGGGTCTGCACCATCTCCTCCTCCTCAACAGCATCAAGCTCATCACATGCAAAAACATGAAAGATAACAAATGGAAACAGGCATGAGTACCATAGCACAAACATAGGCCTGACGAGGCAGAGATCCAGTACATAAATTACACATGTCCCACATGACTATAACCATGGCATGCATGCACTGTCAATGAGTTCGAAGGGAAGGCAAGAAGCGGACACTGAGGACTCCAAGATGTAAAAGCAACACATGTGCTGCATGCTGGATAGCACTGGCATCACACATTAGCCTGTGAGTGACATGTCCAATACACATACATGTCACATGCCAGCCCACTGATGGCACGTAGCATAGCCATGGTACATTTGACAAGTACAGCCATATGGTAGGAAATAAGTACTGTCACCCATCCATGTGAGATGGACATTCTGCGATACAACATGCAAAATAGTGTGACAAAACACACATGTGCCACACGCAGCTACAGATTCAGGGTTCAATTATACAGTGATGGCAGGCAGATGGATACATCAATGGTTGGTCACTTCAACATGACAGAAGACAACAGTTATGTTCAAAATCTAAACAGGCCCCAAAAATGATTGTGTGCAGGCCATTACTCAATCAGCCTGAATGGTTTAATCATTCCCATAACAAGGTAATAAATGTGGGCCATTGTGGGGTGTAATCTATGGCAGAAGCATGTCACATTTGTGGCAGTAGGGCAGAAAAATGCGTCGTAAAAATGGCAAGGATTGAAACAATCAGGCTGAATGAACAGGAAAACATTTTGAACAATGATGTTGCAAGATGACAGTTGAATGCCAACTGCAGTAATCGGGTGCAAATTGGCTACTGTGGTCAGAAGGGATACTGTCATACCCAAACCCAAGGTTGGGGAATGGTTCGGAGGAACCACATGGGTGACCCACACCAGTCATGACTACACACCCTCACCTGGCACTCAATCAGAACACATCACCCAAGAAACATACACATGGATTACACACACATGCATGGGCACTCACCAGACAATGCTTCAAGATCTGGTAGGTCTCCCACGCCTCGGATCTGTTCCTCTGTGACAAAGGTTCCAGTGACAGACTCATGTTCAGTGAGTTGGTCGTCCTCTGGTGGAGACCCACCACCAGTCACCAGAGTAGAGGCATGATTGGAAGCCAGCTTGTTCTTTGCTCTGCGTTTCAGGTAATTCCACCGCTTGTAGCAATCATCAGCTGTGCCCCTCACAAATCCAAGGGCACTAATGTGGTCTGCTATGGTCTGCCAGTGGGCCCTACGTTGAGCAGGCATAGTTTTGCACCCTGCAGTCACCACCATTTTGCGGCTATGTGCCAACACATAGGCCACAAGTGCATCTAGTTCGGTGTCATTGAAGCTAGGCTTCCTTGACGTGCCGGAGTGTGTAGCCGTGTCTGGGGTCCCAGCCTGTAGCGCAAGAGCACCCTTCTTCTTATTGGAAGGTGGTGCGGATCCTGAGTCACTTACGCCGTTCTGGTTGGTAGGAGCAGAAGCGCAGGTGGACTGGGTACTATAAGTTTGCGAAGGCACAATAACCAAAGGTCTCAGTGCAGGCATTGGCTGCAGGGTGATGTTGGCAGGACCAACGTCGGTGTGATGGACTTGGACCGACACTGTCCCGGCTGGGAGACTCAGAGCTGGGGTGGATTGAGCTGCAGCTGCCCCTGCAGCCTCCTCGCCCTGGCTACTTGGGGCAGCAGATGACATTGCTGCCGCAGATCCACGTGGTCTGGTGACAGCAACTTTCACCGCCACACGTGGCTTAGACCTGGTGACCTGGAAGTCAGCCTGGGAGTCATCCTGTGCCTGTTCAGTTGACAATATGGGCCGGTTTAACAAGGGCTGAGCTGGGATGGTGTCAGCTACACTTCGCACAACCATTTGGGGGGGCATAGGTGGACCTGTTTGGTCCTCCACACACTGCCCGCTTGGACCAGCCTGCACATCCTGGCCACGTCCCTTACCGCGCCCACCTTTTGGAGGTCGGCCACCTTTGCCTCCCTTACTGCTTGGTCGCCTCCCAACCATGGCACTGATGTTGTTGTGCGTATGGGAGTTGCAGTAAACAATTGCCCTGGGCAATTGGGGTGAAAGGGGTAGGGTACTAGATGGTATTCGTACCCTAGTGCTCTAGCAAGGCTGTCTGTGACCCCGGGGGGAAGATGACGGGTCACGCAATGCACAGGCACCCCGAAAACAATATCAAACATGCACACAACCCCTGGTAGACCACATGCGTGGAAAAATGAACCCCCACTACGCTGTGGCACCCAGAAACACAAAAATATGCGTACGCGTGATACACGCAGCCTACAATGACCTCTGAAAGGATACGCGACACACGGGGGCAACCACAGTTGGAAAATACGTGCGCGACTCACCATCTGCCTGGAAAAAGAATGTGGAAAAGACACTTGTGTGCGTGTTGGCAACACCCCCGCCAAAAGAAGAAATGAACGCAGTCTGAGGAAACAAGGAGTACGAACTGGAACCATTGTGAAGTAATTGCGTGTGAACCAACAAGAAGTACAAGAATCACCCGCTCACTCTCCACAAATAGCACGTATGAGAAAATGGCATGATACGCGTGCTTTTTGAGCCAGCCCACACGTGCAACATCTCTTACGCGCGTACGCGCTAAGGCCCTTTCCTCCAATAGCATGCTGACGTGCAGTTTTCTCACGTGCTGATTCAGTATGCACCCATGTTGTGGGAAACGCCCGTGCATGTAACATCACAGACGCGCTTACGCGCTAAAAGCCTTTCCTCGAATTACATGCTAACGTGCAGTTTTTTCACGTGCCAAATCACTCCGTATCAAGCTGGCCACGCAACAACACACGGAAGACCACACTCCTGTCCAGAAGGCCTAATTACTGCCCCCCAGACTCCTGAGCACGCTCCCACCTGCCATCTGCTGCTGCCTGCCTGCCTGCTGGCCACGTGCCCTGCTATTTGGTGCCTGCACGTCAGCCATCGGCAGGGGTCCAAGCGCTGTGACCACCCCTGCTGGAACAGAAGACTCCCGACTGGAGTACCATCTTGCTCCACAGCCCAGCCCCAGGACCTAGTTGCCCACCCACACCTGCCTCGGGGGTTGACATGTCGGACACAACACCATCTGGCACCACTGGCAACCCCCAGCCAGAGAGGCAGAGGGCTACCAGCTTCAGTGCTGCAGAAGTTGCTATCCTGGTGGAGCAAGTCCTGGGGCATTATGATGCCCTCTTTGGAAGTTCACGCGCCGACAATGAAGGACGGAAGAGGATCTGGACGGACATCGTGGCTGCCATCAACGTGGAGGAGTTGGCAGCCCGCGACTTGCAACACGTCCGGAAGCGCTGGGAGGACTTCAGGTTCAGGACCCTCAGCAAGGCCTGGCATCTCCTGAAGGCAAAGCATGCAAAGGGGCGCCAGGTCTGCCTTACCAACATGCAGATGAGGGTCCTGTAACGCTTACACCCAGCGCTCCACCTCCAGGTCCTTGGGAGGCAGACCCGTTCGGAGTCGAGCGGTAAGTGTGCATGCATACTGATTGGATGCTGTGCATGTTGAGGTGTGGCAGGTGTGTGCAGGTTGCACATATGTCTTGGAAGGCCCATGTATGGATGTGTATGTACAGGGACATGAGCCTGCCGCATGAGAGTCCAGTCATGTGTGAGGCACATCAACGGTGTATGAGTACAAAAGCATTATGGGCAAATGTATGTTGGCGTGCACACATTCTTGCTTTGTGGTTTATGTAATCTGATGCCCCTGTAAAAAGATATACATAGGGAAGACAGAAAGAAAAATCAAGGTACGCATCACAGAACATAAAAGCTGCATAAGAAACAGAGCACATTCGGCACCCATAGTTGATCATTTTATTGAAATGATACACAAAGTGGAAGACCTCAGATGGTCAGTAGTATATATGGTGAGACAAACAAATGACTCGAATCTGGATAGAAGAAAATTAGCCAGAAAAGAGAGAGAATTGATCTTCCTCACAAAAAGTACAGAGGTAGTCCTTAATGAGAGAACAGAGTGAGATTTTTCCAACCCGGTCGAGATAGGGACTACAAGGCTAACTACAAGAGGAGATAAAGTTAAATAACAACAAACTCTAAAAAGGGTACGATCACCACCACAGTAGAAGATGGACAAAGGTATGCCCCCCTCAATATCGGGTAGTCCAAAAGAGAAGATAAACATATACTAAAGACTCTGATGCAAATTGAAGGAGTATTAATAAACTGACATTCCAACATGGATAAGTAGCCCGCAGTGAGGCAAAAGACGAATATTGGAAACTCCACAGAAATCTAACTGCATGGAATGAACATAGAGCTATACAAAGCCTCTATAGGTACTCCCAACATGTACCTGTGCTTACCAGACGTGAGCGTGGGACACTGTGGCTCGCGGAGGGCGGTGCCGTAGTGAATGGGGAGTGATGTGGCACGGGGATTCCGTGTGGAGGCGGTGGAAACTGTGGACACCACGTGTTCGGGCTTGGAGCATTGTACTTCCTCCGCGGCTTCCCGACTTTCGATTGCAGAGCCGCCGAGACAGAAGACTAAGGGGCCGAAGGCTAACGCAGGAATGCCAACGAATCTATAAAGAGGGGGAGTGACGTACACAGCGTCAACAAATCACGTGACAAGTGGAGCACATGGTCAGTCTAAAAGTATAAAAAGCCGGTCATTTGCATTTGAAAAAAACAGAGGAGAACACAAACGGCAAGACATGAGAAGAGATGAGAGCAGCATCTGTTAACGAGGGAGAGTCCCGGACAAACGAAGGTGAAACCGAAATCTAGGACCCCGAATGGAGTAAGACAGAGGAGAATAGCCATAGGTAAGATAAATGAACCTCAACCTGTGGAGCCAGTTAGGTATATGAGAGACTGCCTGGAGGTGCATAGATTATAAACAACAATACTTAATGCTGTGATATCCCTTTAACTGTAGACAAATAGAAGCTGAAACATACGCGACAAAAGAAGGATTGGCTAACACAGTGCTGGTCGTACAGTAGGCAGTAAGAGCCCAGAAGTCTTGAGCCCAACACAGCAGTGAGAATCAGATTAATACACCAATAAAGCAGGTCAGTACGAGCAGACCTAAATGGACAAGATGCAGAAAACTAATAGATATAATAACAACTAATGGATTTTAAATAAAAGGAAAATGTTGAAAATAATCACGTATGTATTGCTTTAAATAGTGGAAGAACGGGGAGGAATGTCCCAGATGGCATTCGGGAACTAGTTATCCAGGTGGATATAGCAAAGTATCCTGGAGTTGAAGGTGACACACTAAGAAGATAGACAAAGTAACAACTAACAGGATCAAGGTAATTATATGCGAAAGAATACCTAGATAAGGCAGAGACTGGCAATAGGCCAGCCAGTGGACGTACTGATTTTGAGACTAATTGGAGCCATAGACCAGAAGATACCGGGTCAGGAAACATGTGACTTGTAGCCTGTGTGTATTGAAATGGAGAAATATAGTGTTGCAATCGATGTGCATAAGGAGCTAGTTAAAAAATGTTTACTCCTTAACACTGTTAATAAGGACAGTAGGTTATATGTAGTAGAAACATAAACCTGGAGGTGATTCGAAAATTAAAATTTGAATATCCCTTCTCTTGCTTCCTTTAGCTATCCGTTTGATGGTTGGACCTCAGTGAATGGCAAATGGAACCTCATTTATAGTGGATCCATAGAAAGAACTCTAAAAAAGAAGACAAACAAAATTGCACATCTGAATGAAATGTGGTAGAAAGAAGTTTTTACCCCTGAAGAATTTCCTTGTTAGTGGTATGAAAGAGTGTAAGGAATGAAACATGTCGGGTATGGTTTGAATGCAGTATGAAAGTAAGCATGGGTGATAGTGATACAGAGTAAAGTGGTTTTGGGACTGGGAGGCACCTCTCTATGACAGAGGGGAGCAAACAACAGATCCTTATGATATTTTTATCTTGAAAAAAATGTCAAAAAATGCATTACTACAAATTTTTGGATGTGCATAATATAATTGAAAAGTATTGATATATATGTTTGTTTGCCAACCAACTCTATTGATTTTTTTTATCACAATTGAACAAAAAAGAAAAAAGAAGAGCGTTGAAAAGTGTTTTACATGATGTGTTTTAAGAAAAATAAATAAATTGCTATTTTTGATAAAAAGCTGGTGTGATATATGACAATATAATGATCATAAAACATATAAGAGAGGAATAACCAAGTAGGGATAGTGGGGAAGCAAGTGACCCTTTAAACATGATGTATTATTTGAATCAAAGTCTATTGGAGGGCTCTTTATAAGTGGTCGGTAAAAAAGTACCTCCAGTCTCTCTGAGTTATAGTGTGGGGTGCACACATGTTAACATATCTGTTTATGTACCATGGCATGGTTGGGGTGTGACACATTGATGCGGGTTCCACCTTCATGTACGTGCATGGTGTACATGTGTGTGTGAGGGTATTTGACATGTGTGCCACTGTGATACACCATGGATGCATGTGACACTGACATGTAGGAGGGTGATTGGAAGATGTGATATGGATGCCGAGGATTTGACTGCAACAGGTGGTGTAGATGTACAGATGCATGTATGTCTGTTGGCGTGTGTGCATGTGTTTGCCAATCCCTGTGTTGCATGTGACGTCAGGCTAACCTTCGGATGGTCATGGTGCTGTATGTGTATGGATGGTTCTGGCTGCTGCAACATTCAAGTTCATTTGCGCGTGTGTTTCGCTTGAAATTATATGTGTGTTGGGGAGTGTGATGCCATGTGTGAAGTTTGAGACTGCCTCTCATCTGCAACTGTCATGTGTGTATCAGACCATTGTACAGTGCCCTGATGCCTGTGTTCTGTCTCTCCCTGTCTGCAGCGTCAAATGATGAAGAGGGTGGAGACGGTGCTGTGGAGCACAAAGGCAGGTAAAATACCGCCAGCCGGAGAGGCAAGGCCCAGCTCCCCTACCAGGTTGCCATCTCGTCGGGGAGTGAGGAGTCTGGTGCCGCCTCCGCGGCCGCAGTTGCCGGGGGTAGGTCCAAGGGTGGAGGTCGGAGGTGGACACCTCGGCAGCAGAAGGGGCAGCTGAGACCCCACAGTGGCCTACGGAGGAAGATGGCACAGAGTCATCCACGTTGGTGGGGGGTTTGGTTGAGGAGGAGGCCGTGTAAGTCACACACACAGGGCCTGGAGGGGGGATTCCACTGGTGCCAGTGGTGCAGTCCAGGGGCAGGGACAGGAGGCAGCACAGGCCACCGCAGAGGTGCCTGTGTGTAATCCTGTTCCCAATCCTGTGATTGCATCATCCGGCACCAGCAGGGATGCCTTCGTCCAGACCCGTTTTCAGGGAGGGGATAGCTGCACAACAACCGGCCTTCCTCTCCCTGCGGACGTGGCAATCTGGGACCGGCTTGAGCCTGTCCTAGGTGGGGTGGCGTTGCGTGTTCGTGACATTCGGGATGACGTGCAGAGTTCTCGCGAGGACAGCGCACGTCATTTCAAATGTCTCGAAGACCGCCTCAACCTACTGGGTGTGGTCACCAGTGCTGGGTTCCTCTGTGTGCTGGAGCTTCTGCTGACCCCCACCTCAACTGAACATCCTATGCGGTGGGCGGAAGAGGCATGGCTCACAATGGTCAGGGCGGTGAACTCCATGTGGAGGGCGCTGAGGCGGGCCAAGTGCCTCGAGGCAATTCGCAGGGAGTTGGAGTTGAACATGGCATTGTCCCTGCGAAACCTCGGGGCCATCGAAGAGGCCCGCCTCCAGAACATAGACAAGGAGTTTGATGATGCCCTGTCCCGGGAAATCGAAAAGTGAGTCGTCAGACTAGCCCGCCGCCATTGTATATATTTTGTAGTGTTAGGTTTCATTTTCGTTTTGCTTTATTTTGGGGTGATTGGACTATGCCCAACACTTTTGTATATAGTTATTTCCTAGGTAGTTTTTTTGATAGGTTTAATTTCTTTCGTTGGCCTCATGGACCCTGGATGAAATCGTTGTACATAGCTGAACAGTGGATTTATGAGAGAATTTTTTTTTTTTTACTCACCATGGATCAATGGATTTTACAATTTGTGTTTCCTTTGGATTTGCTTTGGTGGATCGAGAGTTTGGACACATTTTCTTTTGGATTATTTAGGATTGGTTCTTCATATTTTTTTAATTCTGTTTTGGACATGCATTTCATTTCATGTTTGAAATATTTTTCATGTTTTCATTTCATTTCATTCATTTTGTTTATAATACATTTTGATGTATTACTTCCATGTGTGGTATTCGCTCATTGGGTTACTGCATGTGAAAATGTGGATTTGCACAATCGCTGGCACCCAGTGTGTGTGTGTGTGAGGGACATGTATTGATGTACATAGTTGACTTTTGGTTTGTGTCATGAAATAGGCATTTCAGTGTGGGGTGGATTGAGGACTTGATTGCCTTTCAAGACTGGGGTGGCGTTCTGTTGGATTTTGGTGGACATGAGGCCCATGATTGTGCATCTTTATGAGGTGTTGGGGGGGACATGAGTCGGGCCTGCTGACAGGTGACCGTCAATGCTGGGTGGGTGGGGGTGAAGGGGACATGAGTCGGGGCTTGCTGGCAGGTGCCCGTCAATTCTGGGTGGGTGGGGGTGCAGGGGGACATGAGTCTGGGCCTGCTGGCAGGTGCCCGTCAATGCTGGGCGGGTGGGGGTGAAGGGGGACATGAGTCGGGGCCTGCTGGCAGGTGCCCGTCAATGTTGGGCGGGTGGGGGTGCAGGGGGACATGAGTCGGGGCCTGCTGGCAGGTGCCCGTCAGTGCTGGGTGGGTGGGGGTGAAGGGGGACATGAGTCGGGGCCTGCTGGCAGGTGCCCGTCAATGCTGGGTGGGTGGGGGTGCAAGGGGACATGAGTCGGGGCCTGCTGGCAGGTGCCAGTCAATGCTGGGTGGGCGGGGGATCAGGGGGACATGAGTTGGGGGTGCAGGGGGACATGAGTCGGGGCCTGCTGACAGGTGCCCGTCAATGCTGGGTGGGTGGGGTGCAGGGGGACATGAGTCAGGGCCTGCTGGCAGGTGCACGTCAATGCTGGGTGGGTGGGGGTGCAGGGGGACATGAGTCGGAGCCTGCTGGCAGGTGCCCGTCAATGCTGGGGGGGTCGGGGTGCAGGGGGACATGAGTCGGGGCCTGCTGGCAGGTGCCCGTCAATGCTGGGTGGGTGGGTGTGCAGGGGGACATGAGTCGGGGCCTGCTGACAGGTGCCCGTCAATGCTGGGTGGGTGGGGGTGCAGGGGGACATGAGTTGGTGATCACTAGTGCAAGGTGACATGTTGGCTGGCTGGGGGGCATGGCCATGGTGGATGGGCTGCCTGCGGGACATGACCAGGGGTGCAGGGTAGTCCCCTGTGGTGTGGGCTGCCTGCAGGGGCTGGGGAGGGGGTAGAGGGCACACCTGGGAGGACCCACACTGCCAATTCATGTGTGAAACTCCCCGCGCACCCCATTGAATTCACGTACCCCGCTCAGACAGCAAAACCACGTGTGAAACTCCCCGCGCACCCCAGAAATACACGTACCCCGCAATCATACTTTTTTTCTGGCTAACTGTAATCATTTTTCCAACCTGCCTGAATCTGATAGTTGACTGTTGATACATTCTTGCTATTGTAGTTTCCTTTCTGATTATGTTATGTTTGATTTAAGTCTATGTTTTTGTATTGTTCTATGGCTTTGTTTGTGTGCACTGAGGCCTATGGGCATGTTGTGCAATATCAGAATTAAATAACTTTTTTAAACATTTAGAAAAAAAAATTGGTAGGCACATATCCTGCATAATCGTTCCTCCCTCATCACCCCAGTCCAGGCACCTGTATTGGCAAAGATTGGCAACAGTTCACCTCGAATATATAAGATCAATCGTATGAGGGGGGGCAGTAGCACTTAGTAAGGTAACTATGGGATTAATCGAGGAAATTACCTTGATGAGTGCATTTCTCATACTCGGCTTTACCTGCCAGATAGGTAAGTGACTGGATTCTGTCCAATTCCATCATCCTTTTTACATTGCAAGACTCATGGAAATCAATAAGAGCAGCTGGGGTTATCCACCCCAATTTCAAGTAAATTACTTCTGACCATGTGATCTGCCTTGTTTGCAAAATTAGCACCTTCTAAATGGTGGGCATCCACAACTTTTCTCTGATGAACAAAATTAATATGCCTATTTTAGACTTGGCTGGACACAACTATGAAAGTGCTCAACTCCTGTCAAGGACATTCTTCATGCATCAATGTCTGCACCTTATCTAATTCCTGAGGTTATGCCATGTTTTCTGGTACACAACAACATTGGAGAATATGTATATCCTCATATTTATGGTGCCAAATAATATAGCTGAACTTTGAACCTAATTTTATATGATACACTTTGTACATGTTCTCCACAAGCACTTAAGAACATTTATACATGGATGAGAAGCTTCTATTAATTGCCGAACCTTATCTTATTCTTGTCTGATTTCTATGAAAATTCCATTTTTAACCTACCAACATCATATCTTGTTATAATATGCTGACAAAATCTGTGCGTCAGTCCTTCTTGCTTATCTCAAAACCCTTTGCATGGTTTATAGTTCCGCACACCCGGTTCTTATAGGTCTGGAAACCATTTTCATTTGAGTAAAATACATACTTATCTGGCACTGTGCTTTTCCTTTATTTAGCACCTATGGAGTGTATGCAATATAAACGCACCCTTCATTTCCTGTGCCACCCCAAACCAAGTGTGTGCAGCGATCCCTTATTTCTAATGTGCTTTCTACTTTGAATGAAGGCAATCTAATCCTGGTGTACCTATGCATCCCTATCACAGTCACCCCCTCAATGCAATGCTCAACATGGGAGGTATCATGAAAGACACTTCTAAAGAACCAATAATGTCTAATATATCAATTTTTTGTCAAAAGGTGTGGCATATGTTTGCCGTCTTTTAATCCTTGTATCCATGTACGTATCCCCAAACAGTAACTTTGTTTGCTCCCATATTGTTCACATCCTTGTTACCCAATTAAATGTTAAATAGCATGCACAGTAAGTGATTTTGGCCACCACGAGAACTGGGAGATATCTTTAGAACAACATTTGCAATCTCGTGAGGGAACCCACAGGCTCATGTTTTACTCTTACCGCCATGTAAGATACTTTAATTCATTCATATTTTCTCTTTCCTCCCACCCAACAATGCTTTCTTGGTCCCTGCCTTATTCCCCATTCACTTTGGGTTCATCTTCTGACTGTCATCTTCATCGTCATCCTGCTGCGCATCTTCCACCTGATTCTTTGTTTTCCTTATTCCAAGTCCAAGCACTTTTTCATTCAGTCCATGTATCATTTATATTTTTTTTTAGCTACTTTTCAGCTAGTCCAAGGGCCCCTTAATTCATACGACATTCTTCTTCTTTAAGCAAGATAGTCAATCAAGGGGATATTAAATGTTCTGTGAGAGACAAGAATGGGGGAGTTTCATAAAGAGAGTCATTGCTTTTATTTTTATTTTTAGTCACAACTGGGCATCTGGCTGGGTCTTCAAAACCCTTTTTCATGATGTGGGATTTTCTCCCTGCTCGCAGCATCAGTTACCTTCAATCACCTCAGGTGCAGGTACTGTCCATCCATTTGTGATATAAAAACTGGGTGAGTTTCTTGAAAAATAAGTACATCTTGTCATCAGTACTTCCTCCTAAAATCTAAACCTTACTGCTTCACTGTGTCCTTTTCTCTAAAGCACTCGTACTTCCTAAAATAATTGCTACTGAATTTCCTCTTTTTATAAAGTAATAGAATGGCTGCTTCTTTCTCCCTTTCATGCATAACATAGTGTCACCTACGTTCATATATGCTGATAACAGGGTGTGCTTGTGACATGAGACTAAAAAGCACACATAAGTTGTTTTACTTTCCCTTGCTCCCACTTTTCATGGGATCACCCTCCATTTTATCATTCTTAGTGTTGTGTTAAAAACCCAACCATCATCACCAAACCTTTCTTTTTTAAGTGACAAAGGAAACATTTGCTCTTCTATTTTTGATAAAACTTTTCTCTGTGGTCGTGACATTCATCGCACCACTGGGGTTACATTGCCCCCTTCTTTATAATACACATAATAAAAGGCAAAACAAACAACATAACGAATCCCAAAACATTTTTTCTCTTTTTATTTCAATAAAAAGGATGTCGTCTTCTTTAGCTACTCCTCTTCTTTCTTCTTGGCGCACCCATGACTAACATAGTTTTTTGCTCCCTGCAGAAACCAAAATAGAGGCAAAGGGCCTCATTCCGAGTAGGGCGGTAAGGGATACCGGGCACCGGTAAGGAGTCTGGTGCCGGTAATCCCTTACCGCCCTACTACGAGTTCCCTTAGCAGGTCCCTTCTTTAATGGCTGGTCTGACCAGGTGTTATGGATGGGACCCGTTAAGGGAAATGAGAGCCAATAACGGTGCCGCAAATTGCAGTACCGTTATTAGCTTATTCCCCATTCCCATTGAGCACTATGGGGGTTCAAATGGGAATGGGGCATGGTTTTTTCAATGGGGACTTACCGGTGCCGCAAAGGTCAGACTACACCGGTAAGTCCCCATTGAATGAGACCGGTACCGTTATTGGAGGCAGTCATGGTGCAAATAGCGGAATGAGGCCCAAAGTCATAATAAGCTAGCAAAACAAATGGTATTTCCCTAAAACATGATGTTGCTGGGGTCATCTATTTATATCTTTAGCCAAGTAGAATGCAAGCTTGTTTTCTTTAAAAATAGAAATGATGGTGCACTTTAATTAATTATTATTTTCTATGTTAACCTGATGCAGTGGCAGGACTGTTTTTAATCTTCTCTGCTATACTCAAAATGTTCTCTGTACATTTGTAGTCCTTCTCCTGATGGCGTGGGACTGCAGTCTCTTCTTTCTTTGCTGTGTTTATTCTGTTGAGACATAATTAACACTTTTGTTGCCCTACCTATACAAATACACCTACCCATGATATTGGAAAGAAGTACTGATCCTATTAAGTGTATGCAAGCGTCACACAATAGGCATACAATGTTTTGCCTATCTCTATAGTTTCATGCATTTACCAAATATACATATTCAGTACTCTCCATCACCATAATCATAAAAAGGTTACTCCACCTTCCATCCAAAAGTCTTGTTCATTCTCTTCGCTAGATATGGCCATACTCGCATACATGTACTATTATGTGCTTACCCCTGTTTATACCTTTCTTGGGGGGAAAAATGCTATCTGTTTAAAAATACTGTATCCCTTACTATCTTTTTATGTACTCACCAGGGTCCTCTTTCTCCTAATAATGATCAATGAGGTGATTCACACACTTGCTTCGTCCACTGGAACTTACCTTCTCTGTCTCTATTTGTCCACTAGTACTTACCTTTTTCATAGTGTTTCTTACCATTGTATCACTATACTCCACTAAGGCCATATAGACATTCCCCTGACACTCCAAAAATGACAATTTGTTATCTGTAATGCATACATCAACATTTTTACATAAACATATAAATAATGCTCTTGTTACTTACTCTCATATGTTCTTTTGTGCAATTCTGACTGAAGTTCTCTAATACTGACAGGTCAATCTTGGCTGTCCGTACTTTCCTGGCCTTTCAATCATTTTCTTTATTTTACCAAATATATTACACTGATCAATTTGAAGAGGCACCATCCATTGCTGCTTATTATTTGAAAATCAGAATATTTTATCCACACCTTTCTCCGTCACCCTTATGTCATAATGTTATGTTTGTTCCTTTATGTATACCTTCTATCAACTTATATTATATTGTTGCTTTAATTTTCATATTTCAAAGTTCATTTCTTTATTTATTTTTATTTTACCCCCTGAATTTTATAGTTTGGTCACATACATTCAGTTACACTTCATAGAAGATGTGTCACAGGAAGGCACCCACCAGTTCATCCTCAAGCATACTCAGTCTGCTTCAACTGACACTCACAATGTACAGGCATCATATTCACCAAACATTCTCTGGTCTGTCATTCATCACTAAGCCTGGGTGAATCTGCCCAAATCTCTGCAACAATCCCTGCAGGCTTTATTGCTGGATTTGGGTCAATATGTGGGAGCCAACCAAAGAATTGTGACATCTGAATCTTTCTAATGAGTTTGGATGCAATCAGGAAGTCTGTACATGTATTTGGGCATTGTGCAAGATGTGCCCATGAGTCTCATAGTGATGTCAGATTTGGGTGCATTCTGGGGCAGAAATGAGCTTGGAGCCTTTATGTAGAATCAGCAACTTCCTGTTTGTCTGGTGGGACTTTTTGTCTGCAGGAAGGCAAGCTAGGGCTGATTCAGACCAGGTGTTGGAGAAAGAGGAGTTAGGCAGGATTTCAGTTTTTTTGGGGGGGACCATGTGTGTTATTTGTGATTTCAAACCTTTTCTTTTCAGCTGGAAAACCAGTATTTGTATTGTTTTACTTTGTGTGGCAGGCACTCAGGCAGTTTATCTGGGGAGCCATTTATTTTGTTTCTTATGCAATTTGTTTTTTTTTTTGTTATTTGTATTTGAAAACTGTGTTTCTTCATCTGGTGACACCGTATTTGTTTTCTTATCTGAAATCAGGTTATTTGGGAAGACAGATTGGTTTGTTGTTTATTTTAGTCAAGACATCTACATTTGTTTCCTTTCTCGGAGAAAAATTGTGTTTTTTATTTTTAGGAGAGTCACCTTTTTGTTGGGAGAAATGGCTGGGATGCAGGGGGAGGAATCTGATGTGGTGCTGTCTGTGCAGGAGGAGTGCAGCAATCTGGATCCAGTGGAAGTGGATCTCTTATTTTCTTGCTTGGAATCAAAAGAGGGGCAGAGTTTATGGGCATTCATGGGATGAGGCAGCCAGAAAGTCTGCCTCAGCCAGCAGACGTTGCTCCTGCTTAACCAGTTGGTGTGATTGCTGGTGATGAGTATGCTATGATTACATTAAGGTATCTGGTGTGGTTTTAGCATTAGATGCAGAACCCATGAAGTGAACTTTGTGTCAGGGGCCAAAGACCATTGCAAATTGAAAGATCTCTGCTACCTATTCACAGGGTACAATCTTTATCTCTAGCATCAGGATGTGTACGACAAGTTCCACCTACCCCAACACATATCACTGATGATGATAAAACTGAGGCTGGGACCTCCAAATATGGCACAGTGGAGCAGCGTTGACGCTCCCATCGGGTGTGCAGATTTTCACAGCATTGAGCGGACCCTGCTCACATAGTGATGAGTTGGTACCTACCCAGAGAAGTGCTAGGACAATCCCAAGTACCATTTCATTGATGTAGGACACATTGGCCCTCATTACGACCCTGGCGGAGGACCATGGTGCAATTTGCACCATGGTCCATGGCGCAGAGCTGCCAACTCCGCCATGGGGGTTGGCGGACTTACCGCCCCATTCCGACCTTGGCGGGGCGGTAAGTCCCCAATCCCCATTTACCCTTCCCTATTCCCATTTTTGCCCCATAGGGTATAATGGGAGTGGGGAAGGCGTTAATTACGCCACCGTAAATTACGGTGGCGTAATTAACAACAGGTCCCGTAGCGCCATGGATTTTTCCGCCCGGAAAAACCAGGCGAAAAAACCACCATGGCGCTACGGGAACTCGTAGTAAGGCGGAAAGGTACGCCATGCATTACGCTGGCGTAAAACCCTTTCCGCCAGGGTCGTAATGAGGGCCATTGTCAGTGGCATGGACAGCCTAGCCTGTCAGATCAGTTTATTGTGCCTAGTGTGTAGGTACCTTTTAATCCCCCGGGAGTTGGCGCATGTCATGGTAATGGCCAGTGCACAGGTTCATTTTGAGAAGCACCACTCAGTGTGCATTTAAAAATGCTGATACATTTGCAATGATGGTGCAGCACAGCGGGACTTTGTAAATATTTGTGTTGTATTTCTGATTCTGCTAATTGTGTTAACTTTGTTTTCTTCATCTCACCCTTAAAGAAATAACAAAGAAATTATATAAAGTAAACATTTGCAAAAAGAATTCTAAAATCCCAAAGATATATATCCCAAAGAATCAGCATATTAAACTTGGTTCCATTTAGTTTGGTGTAATATTTTGTGTGTTGAAGAATAAACATTCAAATAAGCAATTGGGGCTACCACAACCCCTACAGAATTCAGTGAATGCACCCATACTTGTGTGCCAGGAGAGATGTACAATTTGAGTGTGTTCCCGCACCTCTCCAGGAAAGATGTGCAAATTGAATGTGTGCCTTCCCTCTGCAGGATAGACACTAGAAGCATATATTTTGAGTGTGTGCCCGCGACCCTGCAGGACAGGAGGATCTAACATTTAAGATCAAGAGAGATGTAAAAATGCCATCCCTGTAAGTCAAGAGAGATGCATGTGGGATGTTTTTACCCATGCATCCAAGCCCTACCATAAAACTGTGCAGTACTGGCATGGAAAACATCATGATGGCCAAAACTCCCCAGAGAGTGCACAGGGAAAACATGAAGAATAGGCTGCCACCCATTTTTGCCTATGTTGTGAGCACAGGAGGGCACTGCCTAAAACCACCATTGGGCTACACACACAGTAGCCGGAAACCATTGGGAATGGCAATGCTGATTGTCAAAAGCAACCCAGAACTGTGGGGAATTCATTTTCTTAATGTCCAAAATGGATGCAATACCGGTGCTCACCACTATCAGAAAGCCGGCATTTTAAAACCACCAGACTTTTGTGTAAAACTGAACAAATTAACCGAAAACAAGCCAAGGAAAGACTTGCTAAGAGATGGATACAATGTAAATCTATATTCTGAAATGACTTGAAGGAAGTAATTATTTAATGTATAGATAAAAAATAGCTGCATGTAAGTTGGATTTGAATGTAGAAAACTGGGAACTAAAGTGACATTTAGCTGAATTCTGCCTGACAACTACCCCCGACAGGAGAAACCTGCTCAGCCACTCTTCCCAGGCCTAGCTGCATCCTGCTGGCCCCACCAAAAGGAGAGGACACCTCTCTGATTAGATTAGGGGAGGGGCACCTGCAGAGACACAGAACAATGCACTGTCCTGGGCTCAGGCAAATGTTATATTGGGGGGGTCGTAAAATAGCTTCCTCTTGGGAGAAGTGCGAGGAGAGGTGCCTCTGCTAGCAAGCTGAGCTTGGGGGAAGTGGATAAACCAGTTATTCCACCATGTGATGTGGGAAGCCACACCCCTTTTTGACCAGGGCATAATTTTAAAAAGATAGATAACTCATAGTATGGACTGGTCAAAATTACATAAATAATATGATTATTCTTGGGATTTTTCCGTGCACATTTTAAAAGGTGTTAGGACCCTGTGGGATGTTCTTGGGGATAGTAGCGGAAAAAAGGTTGTTACTCCAAATGTATGTATGTTAAAAATCTGACACTTTATCATCTGAAACCCATATCCCTGGTGCACATTTGTGTAAAATCTGGAAAGGTTTAGAGGTCGTTATCTGGATGAAAAGGGGAGAATTCTGTCATCAGTGGTCACAACATCGTACAAAGACAGGGATAGGATGGTTTGGTGCTACAGAAAATATGTTAACTGGACCTATAATATGAGAAAAATGGTACATAAATAATTATGTATTTGGATCAGAAATAGATTTGTGTACAATTTGACAAGGGGAGGTTCCTCTGACCATAAAACCTACAGCATCACTCTGACACTCCTTTTCTTTTCCCCATTCAAGGGAGAGAGGAGGAATTGGCCAATGATAAGTGAGAGGGGCAGGCTTAGCTAGGCCCACGCACACACCCACTTTCTAAACACATAAAAGCAGACAGTGCAGGACAGGGGGACACATTCATTTTCCATTTCTGCGGAGCATTTTGACAGCCGACATCCCATCCAGACAGAGACCAGAACCAGGGACCCATAGACTACAGAACTTTGAACAAAAGTATTCTCACCAGGCCTTCAGAATCCAGCAACCCTAACCAAACTATTCAACAGCCGGGCGAGCTGTTTGAATTCTTTGCCAAGAACTTTTGCCGCAGACCAGACCCAGACCGCTGTGAGCAGAACCAGAGATCCGGATCGCTGTGAGCAGAACCGGTGCCTGATTGACCCGCCGAGCAGTGAGAACCGCCGCTGGACGTGTTGACCAGATCCGTGACGAGGCCCATTCATTTCAAAATTAGGAGTGAGTATCCGCCAGAACTGTGCAGAACCCAATCTCTTAGTTAAAATAATCTAATCCAAACTATTTTAACCTAAGTAGAACTGCCTCCTAGAAATCGTGTCATCTGTCATTTTAAAGCTGCGAGCTGTCATCTGTCATTCTAAAGCTGCGAGCTGTCTGTCATCTGTCATTCTAAAGCTGCAAGCTGTCACCTGTCATTTTGAGTTTTACTTTAAATCCGAAAATCTACCTTTATTAAATCGTCCGTATCTCTTGAACCGTTTGGGCTAGGAACGAAATGTAATGTTCATTTGAAAGCTGGGATTGTAGGCTTTCCAACGGAACTGACTTGCTACTCTTTATAGTGCCTCTGTAATCACGAGACACGCACTCGCGAAATTTACTGCGATTTGCGATTTGGCCCGATTTCTTCATCTGTAAAAATCAGCAGCTTTTTGCTTCTCTTGCTAAAATTCGTTTGCAATCTGCTAATCATTCATAGAGTATTGTTAAAGTGAGCCTGAACTAATATAAAGTAGCCATCATCTACCCTGAACCTCTAGAGGGAATTAAAAGCATTTTTAGTACATTTCTCACTTCATTGTCATCACATTCAAAGCATTTTGGGCCTGTGTTTCAAACTTCTCCCTGTTTTCCTCTAAGCTTGCTGGGGGGGAACTGAACTGAATTATATTTGATTGCATTCCTGAGGACTGTATGCTCTCCCTTTTCATCTCCTTACCTTGCATAAAGGGGGAGGGGGGGTGAATTGTCAAAGAAAAGTGATTACATTGTCTTTTGTTGAAGTCATATCAAATTTATTTTCTGTACTGCATTTTCATTCATCATTGCATTGTCCTTGAAACCATAAAAGCATTCTCAGCTATTTTATCCTCTCTATATCACTTCTAAGCCATCAAAAAGAGTGTACCACTGTAACATTATCCATTGTTGATCACTATCATCCTCACAAGTGTGCTATCAAATATTAATCTACTATAGAAGTTTGATAGATATATATATTGTTTACATTTTCAAATAAACCTTTTAAATTTGCAAAACCATCGTACTTCTTGGCTCAGCGGGGTCGGGGGGATTCTGAGAGAGGGGTGTGATATAAGGGTTGTCATCCAGAGTACATGAACTGGACATAAAAATATATCAATAAGGGTTTACCTCAGAATCCCAGACTAGGCATTGACTTAGCTGCAGTGTTGAAGTGAAGCCGCTTAACAAAGTGGGGGCTCGGAGCCGGGATATTCTGGGTTAGATTTAGCACTTGTGCAGCTTAATACAGTGTGCTAACTGACGGGATACATACATCCGGTCGGATCACCACGCTGTGGTACGCTGTAATGCACTCCTCAAAGGAACGCTCTAAGGAGAAGGTCTGTTTTGCAAAATAAAATACAAACTTCTGTAAGTCAGGAAGGAACTCAAATTCCAGAATGACGACACTGGTAGACATCAAAATAGCCAGAGAGCACGTCTTACATAAGCTATTTGTGAGAGCTGAGTGGACTCATCAGGACCAAATGGTCTGGTTGCAGGCAATCGCGCAACAGGTCACTGAAACAGGGTCAGATATAGGGAGAGATCAGGGTCCATTACATGTGGCCCTGAGTGAATTATATATGGCTCCTAAAGCTAAAGATGAACACGACAAGATGGTTAGGATAGCGGCATATTTGTATCTATATATGGGAGCCATGCAGGACAAATGTGCTGAAGGCCAAGATCTGGCAAATAGGCAACAGATGGCGTTAGAGAAGGACCAATCTGATCTGGACTCTTCTGAGCAGAGGCTGCACAGGAGCCAGGAGTGAGAAAATGACAGCAGACAGTACATCATTAAAATAAAGGAGGATATGGATGTGCTGCAACAGGAAAAGGCTGACCAGGATACCAGATTTCTGGCCTTACAGAGGGAGTACCAAGAAGGTTCGGACTCCCTACTGCAGAGCCAGAAAAAGCTGGAGCAACAATTAGATTTCAATAGGGCATGTGCTGAGCAGGTAGTTACCCTGCAAATCCACCTAGATAGGGAAAAAGAGGAAAGGTATAAATTGATTCTGAAAGACCTGGATACCCAGGCAGAGTTTGATCAGGAGCGCCAGAAAGCTGGTGCCTTCCAAAGGCAAAGGGACGACCTGGCGGCACAGATGCAGGCTCTTAGTCAGGAAAGGGATACCTTAGGCGAGGAAGTCTGCCACTTAAAAAGGAAAATGGAAGAAAATCACCTGGCCCTCCAGGGACTGGGTGACCTCCAAAAAGAACACCAAAACTTGTTAGAGCACACCAGGAGGGTGGAGGAGGATCTGGCAAGAAAGGAGCAGGCCAGTAGGGATGGGACTCAGGAGGTAACCCTCCTGCAGCAGAGACTGGCCCAGTACTCCAGGACCAATCAGGAGGCACAGAGAGAGAATGAGGCTCTCTGCCAGCACAATGATAGGCTCCAGCAACAGGTAGCGATGCAGGAGAGACTGACAGAGTCTAGTAAGGCCTTAACTGAGGAACTGAAAGCGCAGGCTCTTGCATTGCAACAGGGAGCAGGGGCGGATAGAGATGAGGTTCGCTGGGAAAGAGAAACTCCTGAGCATAACCTCAGGAGCCCTAGTACCAGAGGCCTTCATCTCTCCCAGTCCCTGGACTCTGCCACCCCCATGTCCCCTCGCGCACATGAGCCCAGGGCCACGGGGATGGCAGATTACTATCCAGCTAGAAGTATGGGGCTCATAGGCCAGTACCTCCCAGGAATGGATGGGCGGGCATCCGGGTATGGGCACCCAAGCACAGTGCAATTTAGTGGGGAACCCCAGGAGAGTAGGCCCATTAAGGGCATCCTGAAAACCTCTGCCCAGTTAGGTCAGTGGGGGGGGGGTACCCATCAAATCCTGGCAGCAAGGAGGGATCTGAAGACTCCTCTGAGCATTACAGGACACAGGAGACCAAGTCCTCACATTCTGCCAGCCATTCCCAGGCTCGCAGAATCCGGGAAAACCTGGAAGATCAGACGGGCACCTCTGGGAGCAGTGCTTCTGAGTCAGAGGATGAATGGATCAGGGTTACCCGAACCAAAAAGGCCAATAAGGCAAAAAAGGGCCTGGCTTAAGGACCCATTGAAACAAATAAAGGCAATAAGGAGTGTCATCACGCCTTATCATAAGAACGTCAAGTATTCTGTTTGGGAACACTTGGAGCTCTATGAGCAAATGATGGAGACTTTCCATTTGAAGGACAGCAGTAGCTGCATCCAGTACGTCAAATGGACATTCTCCCCAGAATACTCCAGTTTCTTTGCAGGGCTGGAGGACCAAAACCATTCAAGATGGTCCGCATATAGGGCGGCCATCTTGAAACATTTTTCTGTTCATAGAAATCCTCAAGAGGCTCGCAAGGCAGCCTACAATTTGCAATGTGGGGAGGATCAGGCCCCACAAGAATTTGTGCAAGTATTGAAGCGTGCCTTTGCGCAGACCACCAGAAGGGTGCGCACGGACAGCAGAGAATTTGTCAATACTTTTTTCCATGCCTTGCCCAAATACATCATGACCCAGCTAGTGAGAGATTTTCATGAGAAGAGGTCACTAGACTGGGTCATTGAACAGGCTACCCGGATCTATGAGGTGCAGAAGCCCATAGAAAATCAAAGTAATGCGCAGAAAAACCCCAAAACCATCCATCCTTCTTTCCCCAATTGCCTGAGCCCAACAACCTAATCCAGGAGAGGGGAGGCCAAGGGTGGAGGGGTACCCAAATCTTCCCAACCCAGGGTATTACCAGAGAAGGGATAGCTACCCTTCCCGGGATCAGCCCAGGGGCAAAAACAGGACCCCGTATCAGCCTGAGTGGGTTTCACAGTTAGAGCGCCAGGTCCAAAATATGGCACGGGATCTGGGTCACATACTGAGGGCTCAACAGAACCCTCAGATGAGCATGCCACCGCAGAATGCCCCAAACTCTGGGCCTCGTGCTCCAGAACAATGACGGGGGCAGCACCCCGATAACCCACCGGTTCCCAGGGAGGAGGCACAAGGGGAAGGGGGGTGTAAAGCCTTGGAGGAAACTTCCTTCCCAACTTGTAAACAGCCCCTGGAAAACCAGGAACCGGAAACAAAATCTCCTGCCCCTGAAAGTCTGCCTCCAAAGGAGCAGAGGGGGGGTAGGAGAAACAAAGTACCCAAACAGGCCCAGTTTGTGGAGGAGGTACAGATCTTCCAATTTGAGGGAGAGGAATCCTCAGAGGATCCTGGGAAAAGGATCTTCTCCTTTAGAGATGGGGGAACTCCTCCCAAAGAAAAATGGGTCCCAAGAGATGCCAATTCAGACTGGGGAGATGTGGAGACTGAGCTACCACCGCCCATCATCTCATCCCAGAACCGACAATACCAAAATCCCATGGGTCAAACCCATCCTGATGATTGCCTCCAAAAAGGGGGGGCGGCCCAGAACCCGAAAACATTTCCAGTTGCCAATTTTTTCTTTCAGATTCCCCAGCCTTTCCACAGAATTCTGCCCAAATCTCTTCGCTAGCAATGTCCAAAACCAGAAGGTTAGCCCACCAGTTGTCCAAAAATGTGCATTATCTGTGCCCCCTTGAGGAGCAGGAGGGAAGATATTATGCCCCGGTACAAGTACAGGGGCAGGGTACAATTTCGGCACTGGTGGACACTGGATCCCAAGCTACCATTCTGTCCAAAAGGGCCTTTGATGAACTAAATGCAGGAAGGGGGGAGAATTACCGTATTCCTCTCACCTCTCTTCCTGGACAACTGCAGAACTTTGACGGGAAGGAAATTCCTGTCGAGGGGACTGCAGATTTGGACATCAAAATTGGGCGACACAAGGTGAAACACCCGGTCATAGTAGTGACTCCAGAGGGCACCCCTTGTTTACTAGGGAATGACCTCCTGAGAAGGTTGTCACCCCTAATAGATTGCGTAAACAAGGTCCTCTGGACCCAGACTAGCCGACCAATAAAATTAAAACAGAGTGTCAACCATGTTAGTTTAAATGGCACCTGCCACATGGTTGAACAAAAATCTGACCAAGTAGAATTTCACTTCCAGAACAACCAAATTCCAGACGTGACAGTAATAGCAGTAGGACAACAGACTGGTTTTAGGGGGTCCTCTCTATTTCTGAAAATCAACCTTCCTTCCAGTTTAAGGTGGTATTCCACACTGGAAGGAAACACTCTGAAATTCTTTACTAATCCACAATCAGAAACTCCCACTCCTATAGTCCAGAAAGATGTGAAATCAGCTCAGAGCCTAGCTGATATTCAGCAAATTAGAGATCAGTTGTTCATCCCTGTTCAGTCAAATGATGGGAAGGACTCTGTACTCGCTCGAGTGTGTGTGAACAACGGTAAGAGCTTCATCAGCGAAGCCATGTTCTGCCAACTCCCAAAAGATCCAGCCATTCCCACATTCAAACTGATAGACAAATGGGAAATGGACCTGGAAGCACCTAATTCCAAACATCTCCTGCCAAGCAGGTGTATGCTCAAAATCTCCATTGGCAGCAAGAGCATAGTCCTTAATTGTTGGGTCGTGCGAGATGTCACTGCCGCCTTTTACTTAGGCAGTGACATTCTCAATCGCTTTGCCATTAGGTTGGACCTAATAAACTTCAAAGCTTGGTCCGGATTAGCGGATAATCCCATGGGCTTTGATGATTCAGAAAAAGCATTTTTTAGGTCAGCTCAATTGCTACCTTATGCAGTTGAAATTCAGATTAAAGAGGAAGTCACCATCCCAGAAAGGACCCGACAATTCTCCCTGGAAGTGAAAGTTAAAAGAGGACAAAAATTGAAAAACCCTGATGCTTACATTCATCTAAATGCTTCTCTCCAACAGCAAGGGTTGGGGGTAAACCCAACACCATTAGTCAACATAGAACATGACACCATTCCAATAGAGGTGGATAACAGCGACTTACAGATTATTACTCTAGCCGCAGGCATCATTATTGGAATGGCGGTTGATGACCGACATTTCTCCATTGATTTAGGAAATTAACTGTTAGGACCGATCCCCAAGGACTGTTTTGACAGTGACAGTGACAGTGAGGACAATACAACACCAGACAGGATTTTCACCCGGCATGGGGGGAACTTCCTGGTGTACACTTCTTGCCCTTATGGTAAGGAAGATGTGACTTGTGACTTCAGGAGGGATGAGGTGATGTTCCAGGTCCATGAGGGCTGCCTTTCCCACCTGAAGCCTCCAGTCCAAATCAGCACTCTGACCAGGGACTTCTCCACCCAGCTGGAGGAGGCCGCTGAGATAGCCAAACCAGAAGTCTTTCCAGGCTTCAGGCAGATGGTGGAAGAGAGAGTCAACCTAGATGATGCCTGTGTGACTCTGGAACAGAAGCAAAAGTTGAAACAAGTTTTCTTGGATTTCCAAGATCTCTTTGCGGTAGACTCATATGACTGTGGTCGCACCGACATCCACACAACAACAATTCCCACGGACCCTGGAATGACTCCAGTGTTTGTGAAGCAATATCGTTTGCCTCTCGCATCCATGGAGTCCCTTACTGAAATAATTAAGAACCTTGAGTCCCGGGGAATAATACGTCCAGTACACAGCACCTTCAATAATCCGGTGCTGGGAATATTGAAGCCAAACGGCCAGTGGAGACTCTGCGCTCAACAAACGGGTCCACACTTCCCGATGGCCTCTTCCCTACATTGACCAAGGGCTGGCCCAGATCGAGAGGTCACAGGTATTCACTGCAATAAACCTGACCAATGGGTACTGGACCGTGCCTGTCAGTAGGGAGGACCAATACAAACTGGCTTTTACCTTTGGGGGCCAGCAATATACATGGACCGGACTCCCTTCGGATACCTCAACTCCAGCAATGAATTCAACATTTTTCTACACAAGGCCATGCCCGACCTGGGTGCGAGGGGTAACCTGGCTTATGTAGATGATGTCCTCATCAAAAGTTCATCTGTGGAGGGACATATAGCAGAGATCCGTTATGTTCTGACCCAGTTGTGGGCCGCTGGAGCAAAACTTTCCTTTCAGAAAGCACAGTGATGTAGAACCTGTGTTAATTTCTTGGGGCATGAGATTACTCCTCAGGGTCTCTGTCCCCAGGAAAAGAAAGTGGAAGCACTTCAGAAACTGAAGGATCCCACAACTCTGCAGGAACTAAGGAGCCTCCTTGGACTGACTAATTACAGCAGAAAGTTCATTGAAGGCTATGCAGCGATCACTAGACCTCTGATTCATCTCTTGAAGGGGGGGTCAAGTGGGAATGGGGTCCAGAACAATCCGAGGCAGTAAGACAACTCAAGAGAAGCCTCTCACAAGCGCCTTGCCTACCTTACCCTGTCAGAAACAAGGAGTTCTTCCTGGAGACAGGGTTCTCTAATACGTGCTTGACGGCAGTATTATATCAAAAGCATGACAAGGTCAATAAAGTAATCTCCTATGCGAGCAAAACTTTATCCTCTGTGGAGGAAAAATTCAACGATTGTGAGAAGGCACTCCTGGCAACGGTGTGGGCATTGAAGAATTACCGCCCGTTTATCCAGGGGGAACACATCATAGTGGAGACTCCACACCAGCCTCTGCAATATCTCCAAAGTGACAGAATCCGGGCCGGAAATGTGAGTAATTGCCGAATTACTTCCTGGATTCTGTCAATGCAAGGCTTTCCTGTGGAGGTCAGATATGGCCAAAACAAGAAGAGTCCCCTCGCGCAAGGTCTGGCTGACTTGCATGATTGTGCCAGAGAAAACTGTCTCGAGGACGAAAGTCTAAAAATCAAGGACAACATGGAAGCATACCTTAATTCCCCACACAAAGTCTTTGAAGAAGACAAGTGTGAGGGAATGCCCACTGTCTATGTGGATGGATGCTTGTACCATGTTGACAACAACGGGGAGAAAGAACTGGTGGCCGGCGTAGGGAATGCATGGGTGAAGGAGTCCCCAGAACCCCCCGCTGGATACAAAATTGGTCCCCGAAGTAGTCAGGAGTCAGAATTGATGGCTGTGCATCAGGCCATCCTCACTGCTGTCCAACATCAACTCCACAAACTGGTCATAATCACAGATTCGGATTATGTACGGAAAGGGTTCGTGGAGCACCTGGTCAATTGGAAAACCAGAGGCATGTTATGTGCTAATAACAAAGCCCTGAAACATGGGAAGCTAATCCAAAATATTGATGATCTGGTCACCTCGAATGGGATGACCATCTACTGGAAAAAGATCAAGGGTCATTCCAAAGTAAAGTGACCAGACAAAACTGGAAATTACTTAGCTGATCAGCTGGCCAAAACCGGGGCCATCCATGGGGATCTAATAGAAATAGAGTCCCTGTTGGGGGAAATCCAGGTCACTGCTATCACTAGGTCCCAGACAAATGCGCACAATGATCTTTCAACTGCCCAATGGAGTAAGGAGACCCCTGATGCTGATTTAATTACAGCTCAGAAGGGGGATCCAATAATTGGTAAGTTTTACCAACACATTGAGGACCCTGAGAACTTTCCCCTGACGGATACCGATTACATTGGGAAAGAGGACCTAAGAGTGTTGATGAAATGTCCAAAAAGGTTCCGAATCCAAGACGGTTTGTTGGTAAGGAAATCCCAAGCTGGCCATGATCAGTGGGTGGTCCCTACCTCATTCCGAAGCCTGATGTTAAGTCACGCCCATGATGCGGCCACCGCCGGTCATAGGGGGTTTCACACAACACTTGAAATCTTAAAAGAGGTTGCATACTGGCCACACATGGGCCAGGACCTCAAACAATATTTGAAGGGTTGTCTTGTGTGTGCACAATTTCAGCCATCATCCCTCACACACCGTGCGCCTCTCCAAAAGAGGGGGATGACACTGCAATGGTCAGATTTGCAAATCGACTTTGTAGGCCCTGTAATTCGCTCTTCTAGAGGAAACAAGTACATGTTGACCATTACATGCTTGTTTACCAAGTGGGTGGAATGTCTCCCGGCCCCAAACTGCAAGGCAGAAACAGCAGCTGCCCTGATGATTAACCACATCTTTTCCCGTTTTGGTCTACCTCAAAGGATTGAGTCAGACAGGGGTAGCCACTTCACCAGTGAAGTAATGACAAAGATGTGGGAGATACTGGGGGTCAAAAGGAAGTTACATATTGCTTACCGGCCAGCTTCCTCTGGGGTAGTAGAATGCTACAACCGAACCATTGTGAGCATCTTTAAAAAGTTTGTGGCAGATTCTGGGCCAAGTTGGGATATCCGATTACCTCTGGTCATAATGGCCATCAGATCTACCCCTTCATCTGCAACTAAAATGTCACCATTTGAGTTGATGACTGGACGCAAGATGGTGCTTCCTCAGCATTTGCTCTACAGGACCCAGGAGCAGACACTGATAAATGCCTCCACAACTCATGAGTATGTGGAGAATTTAAGGAAACACCTCCAACATGCTTTTGCCTATGCTCAGCGGAATCTAGAAAGATCAGATGAGAGTATGAAAACGCACTATGATTTGAAAACTACCAGGAAGGAATATGATGTGGGAGACCGGGTCTATCTATACAATTTCCAAAGGAACCAGGCCAAACAGCGAAAATTTTGCCTACATGGAAGGGACCCTTTGAAATTATAGACAAGATCTCCCCTGTTGCCTACAAAATCCACATTCCCAAAGGTAATTTGGTGGAAGGGGAAGATAAGTGGGTCCATATTAATCAGCTGAAGTGTTGCCATCCCAGGCACACTCTGCAACAACTGGAGGAATCCACTGGAACCCCAGAGGGGGCCGCTCCAGAGTAATTCAGTTCCAACCCTAAAATATTCCACATATAGCATATAAAATTCTGTGATTCTTGTATATATATATATAGGTTCTTGTCTCCTAATTTAAAAAAGAAAATGTATATGTTCATATCTACTGATTTATAAAATGTATATGTTCGCCACACCATTAATAGTGGTGGAAAAATGTCTAGGAATGTGTATTGCCGCTTTGCTTTATCATCCTAGGAGAGATGAAACCATGGAGACTGACCACGGAAGGCGACCTGGGGACCGGGAGCGAAGATCCGAGGGGCCCGGGGTACCACCGAATCCTCCCATCAGGGCCAGCACGGAGAACTGATTGATCGACTGGAGGGAGGAAAGGATGCTGAACTGTGCCATCTACGGAATTGGAAGAAGAGGAGGTGAACATCCCAGATCTTGCAAGTTCCATCAGTGAAAGATCAGAATGGCCATCGCAAGAGGGGGTGCTTGTGGGATGTTTTTACCCATGCATCCAAGCCCTACCATAAAACTGTGCAGTACTGGCATGGAAAACATCATGATGGCCAGAACTCCCAGAGAGTGCACAGGGAAAACATGAAGAATAGGCTGCCACCCATTTTTGCCTATGTTGTGAGCACAGGAGGGCACTGCGAAAACCACCATTGGGCTACACACACAGTAGCCTGAAACCATTGGGAATGGCAATGCTGATTGCCAAAAGCAACCCAGAACTGTGGGGAATTCATTTTCTTAATGTCCAAAATGGATGCAATGGATGCTCGCCACTATCAGAAAGCCGGCGTTTTGAAACCACCAGACTTTTGTGTAAAACTGAACAAATGAACCGAAACCAGGCCAAAGAAAGACTTGCTAAGAGGTGGATACAATGTAAAACGATATTCTGAAATGACTTGAAGGAAGTAATTATTTAATGTATAGATAAAAAATAGCTGCATGTAAGTTGGATTTGAATGTAGAAAACTGGGAACTAAAGTGACATTTAGCTGAATTCTGCCTGACAACTACCCCCGACAGGAGAAACCTGCTCAGCCACTCTTCCCAGGCCTAGCTGCATCCTGCTGGCCCCACCAAAAGGAGATGACATCTCTCTGATTAGATTAGGGGAGGGGTACCTGCAGAGATACAGAACAATGCACTGTCCTGGGCTCAGGCAAATGTTATATTGGGGGGGTCATAAAATAGCTTCCTCTTGGGAGAAGTGGGAGGAGAGGTGCCTCTGCTAGCAAGCTGAGCTTGGGGGAAGTGGATAAACCAGTTATTCCACCATGTGATGTGGGAAGCCACACCCCTTTTTGACCAGGGCATAATTTTAAAAAGATAGATAACTCATAGTACGGACTGGTCAAAATTATATAAATAATATCATTATTCTTGGGATTTTTCCATGCACATTTTAAAAGGTGTTAGGACCCTGTGGGATGTTCTTGGGGATAGTAGCGGAAAAAAGGTTGTTACTCCAAATGTATGTATGTTAAAAATCTGACACTTTATCATCTGAAACCCATATCCCTGGTGCACATTTGTGTAAAATCTGGAAAGGTGTAGAGGTCGTTATCTGGATGAAAAGGGGAGAATTCTGTCATCAGTGGACACAACATCGTACAAAGACAGGGATCGGATGGTTTGGTGCTACAGAAAATATGTTAACTGGACCTATAATATGAGAAAAATGGTACATAGATAAATATGTATTTGGATCAGAAATAGATTTGTGTACAATTTGACAAGGGGAGGTTCCTCTGACCATAAAACCTACAGCATCACTCTGACACTCCATTTCTTTTCCCCAATCAAGGGAGAGAGGAGGAATTGGCCAATGATAAGTGAGAGGGGCAGGCTTAGCTAGGCCCACGCACACACCCACTTTCTAAACACATAAAAGCAGACAGTGCAGGACAGGGGGACACATTCATTTTCCATTTCTGCGGAGCATTTTGACGGCCGACATCCCATCCAGACAGAGACCAGAACCAGGGACCCATAGACTACAGAACTTTGAACCTAGAAGGCCCACTGCAAGCAAAAGTATTCTCAGCAGGCCTTCAGAATCCAGCAACCCTAACCAAACTATTCAACAGCCGGGCAAGCTGTTTGAATTCTTTGCCAAGAACTGTTGCCGGAACCGCGGACCAGACCCAGACCGCTGTGAGCAGAACCAGAGATCCGGATCGCTGTGAGCAGAACCGGTACCTGATTGACCCGCCGAGCAGAGAGATCCGCCGCTGGACATGTTGACCAGATCTGTGACGAGGCCCATTCATTTCAAAATTAGGAGTGAGTATCCGCCAGAACTGTGCAGAACCCAATCTCTTAGTTAAAATAATCTAATCCAAACTATTTTAACCTAAGTAGAACTGCCTCCTAGAAATCGTGTCATCTGTCATTTTAAAGCTGCGAGCTGTCATCTGTCATTCTAAAGCTGCAAGCTGTCATCTGTCATTCTAAAGCTGCAAGCTGTCACCTCTCATTTTGAGTTTTACTTTAAATCCAAAATCTACCTTTATTAAATCGTCCGTATCTCTTGAACCGTTTGGTTCTCGCGAAATTTACCGCGATTTGCGATTTGGCCCGATTTCTTCATCTGTAAAAATCAGCAGCTTTTTGCTTCTCTTGCTAAAATTTGTTTGCAATCTGCTAATCATTCATAGAGTATTGTTAAAGTGAGCCTGAACTAATATAAAGTAGCCATCACCTACCCTGAACCTCTAGAGGGAATTAAAAGCATTTTTAGCACATTTCTCACTTCATTGTCATCACATTCAAAGCATTTTGGGCCTGTGTTTCAAACTTCTCCCTGTTTTCCTCTAAGCTTGCTGGGGGGGAACTGAACTGAATTATATTTGATTGCATTCCTGAGGACTGTATGCTCTCCTTTTTAATCTCCTTACCTTGCATAAAGGGGGGGGGGGTGAATTGTCAAAGAAAAGTGATTACATTGTCTTTTGTTGAAGTCATATCAAGTTTATTTTCTGTACTGCATTTTCATTCATCATTGCATTGTCCTTGAAGCCATAAAAGCATTCTCAGCTATTTTATCCTCTCTATATCACTTCTAAGCCATCAAAAAGAGTGTACCACTGTAACATTATCCATTGTTGATCACTATCATCCTCACAAGTGTGCTATCAAATATTAATCTACTATAGAAGTGTGATAGATATATATATATTGTTTAAATTTTCAAATAAACCTTTTAAATTTGCAAAACAAACCCACTTCTTGGCTCAGCGGGGTCGGGGGGATTCTGAGAGAGGGGTGTGATATAAGGGTTGTCATCCAGAGTACATGAACTGGACATAAAAATATATCAATAAGGGTTTCCCTCAGCATCCCAGACTAGGCATTGACTTAGCTGTAGTGTTGAAGTGAAGCCGCTTAACATGCAAAAATGGAGTGTGTGCCCTCATCCCTGTGAAACGGGAGGAATGTAAAAATTCAGTCTGTGCTCCTAATCATGTAAAACAAAAGATACATAAAGACTGAGTGTGTGCCCTCATCCCTGCATGACAAGAGATACATACAAACCCAATATGTGCTCACATCCCTGCATGACAAGAGATACATACAAACCCAATATGTGCTCACATCCCTGCAAGACTGAAGAGATGTACAAATTCAAGCTTAGCCCCTACTCCCTAAGCTGATCCCCCACCCCTGTGAGTCAGGAGAAATAAAAATTGAGTATGTACCTCCATCCCTGTGAGACTGGAGAGAGGTAACAATTCAGGTTATGCCTCCACCACTGAAAGGAAGGATAGAAGTACAGACTCACTGTGTGTCCTAATTGACACAAAACAGGAGGGACCTAAACATTGAGTGTGGGCCCTCATACCCCCAGTACAGCAGAACCCTCATACCCCCAGTACAGCAGAAACATACATATTGAGTGTGTGCCCTCACCCCTGCAGACCGGGAGAGATGTAATAATATAGTGTGTTACCTCATTGTTGCAAGACAGGAGATACAGGAAAATTGAATGTGTGCCCTCATTCATGTGATAATGAAGAAATAAAATATCAGTGTGTGCCCTCATCATTCTTAGACAGGAGAGATGCAAACATTCAGGCTGTGTCCTCAAACCTTCTAGGCAGGAGAGATGCAAACATTCAGGCTGTGTCCTCAAACCTGCTAGTCAAGAGAGATGTAAAAATGTAGGCTGTACCCCCATCTATGCAAGACTTGAGAGACATAAAAATGTAGGCTGGCCCCATTACTACAAGACAGGAAATGTTTAAAATTCCAGGCTGTGTCCAGATCCCTGCAATACAGGGAAAACATAAAAACAGACAGGAGAGATTTAAAATTCCATACTGTGCCCATCTCCCTGCAATAAAGGGGAAACATAAAAATGAGTGCGTTTTACCCCCATCCATGTGAGGCAGGAGAGATGTCAAATGTCCCACCCCTGCAAAACAGGAGAAAGATAAAAATGTAATGTGTGCCCTCATCCCTGTGAGACAATAGAGAAAGATTCTGGCTTTATGTCCACACCTGCAAGACAGGAGAGAAGTACACACTGAGTGTGTGTCCTGATCCCTGCAAGACAGGAGATACATACAAATGGAGTGTATGCCCTCATCTATGTGAGGCAGGAGGGGGGTCAAAATTCAGGCTCTGGGCCCACCCCTGCAAGCCAAGAGAAATATAAAAACCGAGTATGTGCCCTCATCCTTGTGACACAGGCGAGATGTAAGCATTCAGGCTGTACCCCCACTCGTGTGAGACAGGAGAGACTTAAGCATTGAGTGTGTGAATGGGAAAATCTATGGTAAATGTATCAGACACACCTGTGTTATATTCTGAGAGATGCAAAATGCAGCACACTTGGTAATTCACACACTGGGCGGATGCATCATAGTGGTGAAAAGTAGGACATAAGAAGTCTTGATGCGGTGGTTAGCAGAAGTTGCAAGAAGAATGGAGGAAAGTACAATCGGAGAAGATATTGAAATGATTGCATTTAAAGAATTGCAACTCTAAAATGGTCATATATGTGATTGGGAGCACATAAGGGCTAAAATATACGGAAAACAGGAAGAACATTAAAGAGTAAGATGACAGAATATAAAAGCTGCATCAGGAAGCAAGTATTAGAAGCTCCTTTGGTAAAACATTTAATTGAAATGGAACACTATTGAGAATTTGAGTGGATAGTATTACAACAGATACAGGGACCAGACATACATCGGAGAAGAGATGTGTTGACACTATATGAGCAGAACATTATTTCTCACCTACACAGTGACCAGCTCATTGAAAGTATCAAAATGGAAACACTTAGGAAAACCCTTAAAATAAGCATAATGACGTCTATAATGCAATGCGTAGTGGATGGCAATAGGATTGAGGCAGCTAATGTAATTTTGTGTCTATGAAGTTCCAACTTTCTCACGAGGTGTGGTGTCTAGGATATAAAGCTGGAATTACAATGCATTTATGATACGTGCATTGTAATTTCAGCTTTATATCAGAGAAACCACATCTCACGAGAATATTGGAACTTTATAGGCACACAAAAAATGAACTACACAGGTGCATTCCCTCGTAGAGAGGATTAGATTTGGTCAAGAATATTTTATATATAGGGTTACTTGTGATACTCCCAAACAATTCAGACTGCATAAAATATACTAACATGCAAGGAATGTATAGACGAGGGAACAGGAGGGCGGTGGGAATGTTGTGGGTAGATGTGGTTGGTCGGAGACACATGTATTGTAGGGGCTCATACATATTTAAAGGAAACTCATTTCTTGTTTTGTGGAAGTGCTATATATAATACATTGTAGGTGCATGATATATATACCATGAACTAACATTATATTCAAAAGTAGGACTGAAGCCTCGCAGGCTTTGTTGGAAACACATAACAACAAGGCCTTTTTCTGTTGCTTGATCATTACATCCCAACCCCCAGGCATGGTAGGAAACACGCACGCACACACACATATACATGTATTAAGCTAGAACATTGTACAATTAGATAGGAATGTGAGCAGTAAAATGGGAATAGGGCTGAGGCCGATGGTGACAGCCATACCCGTGAGAGCAAGGGCAGAGGTTCTGAGCTGCCAAAGCATGAGTCTAGATTTATGACAACAGCGCCCCCCAAGATAACGGCCATCTCATTTGAACTACCAGACACCCCGGGATAACACCCCTAAATCCTTCATGAATAAGTGGGACATGCAGGAACTCCAGGCCTACCCCTTTGGAGTGGTAGCTGATAAATGGGGGGAGCAGAGAACAAGGTCCGTGATTTGTACAAAGGAGAGCAAAGGACGATGCCAACATTTGTAAAGATTGCATTGGGGAGGCATGATGGGGCACCTGCGTGTCTAGGTGAGAAAAGAGTTGCTTTATTAGCAAGGACCAGGCTGAACTCAAAGTTGTCTTCTGAGCTCATGTTGATGGCCAGGTGCACATCACGTGGTTAGGCCTTAAGACAGGGTGATGCATTTCAAAGTTTAAACAATCATTTTACAGTGACCCAATGTGAAGAGACCTTTACCCACATGTGAAGAAGTTGGAGCAGAAGATGATATGGCCAACAAACGAGGGGCCCATATGTGAACATGTAAATAGGCAGTAGCCAATGAGGAAGGGGGATGAACACTGTATATTGAATACACCACGGATGATGATTTCCACGGTTATAATGTGATGTTTGCTTTGATGAAGAAAGAGAGCTCCACAGCAGTGGACCTATAATATCCTGTCACCATTTTTCTTTTGTATACAAAATAAACATCTTGCTCTTCTCGAAAAAGGGTGCACTAAGCCTTTTTCCATAGCTGGTTGTTTTTCCTATGTCTGGTTTTTGGGGGGTTACCCTACATAACATAGCAGTGGTTATTCCCATACACGGAATGTGCATTTCAAAGAAATGACACCTGATGAATGTCTGAGCATTAAAATAACTGCATAGGCAGAAACATGTACATGTAGGGTAACACATACTGGGAGAAGTCACTTCTGTTCAAGAAACATGAGGAATAGTGTTGGCAATAATGATGAATTTTCAGAACCTATCTGTATTTTGTTTGTATATGTACATTGGTGTGTCATTTGGAGAAAATATGCCTGTGTGTTTTGAATGAAGGCATGGCATCTATAATGTTTTGTACTGTATAGCACTTTAATATTTAAAAAGCACTATATATGAAGCACTTTATTCTGGTATCTGTAGCCCATTGTTTGATTACAGTTCGTTTATGATGTTGTCTCTAGTAATAATACATTATAAACATCTTGCAAAACAATGCAATCTGTGTCTATCACCACACTGTAGACAGAACGGAGATATTCAGATTTTTTTCTTTTAGGTGTACCAAGATAGGGGGAAAACAAATGTGTGAGAGGTGCCTTGTCTAGGTGCAGTGTATCATAGCAAAGGACACATCACATGGCTACTGCCTGTCGGGAGCCTGGAGGCCCCTCATGTTGCCTGTCCCCCACGAGGAGCCGAAGCTCCTAATGCACTGCAGGAGCAGTGTCCGATGCAGAGGTGCCTCCGAAAGGCATTGGAGTGATCTCAGCATACCCTGCAAATAATTGTGGGATGAGGATCCAGCCTGACTGAAACAGGTAACTCGCAACCCTAAATTTCCTAGTTTTGCTTGTCTACATTTATTTATTCCTGCGGATGGCCCCTTCATCCTACTGAATCAGCCTTCAAATTTAATTTTCACCCACACAATATTCTGTGTATTTAAAACCACGAGGCAAAAAGCTCTCCGAAATGGCCGCCGCCATTTCCTTCTGGCCTTCTTTGTTGTGCAATCCACAACAGCAGTAGCGACGACCTGCATTGGCTAACTGTCCCCTCATCTGGACCAATTGCGAGCCAGCAGGCTCGAGACGGCACACCCACTAAGGCACAAGTACAAAGGCTACTGCCTGTCGGGAGCCATTCTGGAGCTGGATGGGCTCTGGGTCACCATATACCTGCCACCATTCGGTAAGGACTGCCTCTGACCCCTCTACTCTAACTATACAATTTTATAAATCGGAAACACCACTGTCTGATGTACTATATTGCTACTATCTTAACCTGTATTACGGCTTACACAGCAGCTTCCATGTTTATGCCCAAACGCTGCCTCCTATAACTGATCTGCACCCTGCTAGTGAATGAGGCATTGACCCCTTGTTGTGCCTGCTACTGAATGCTGCATTTAGCCCTTTTGTGGCTTGTTATGGTTTGTTGCACCTAGCCCTTTATGCCTTGCTATTGAATACTGCATTTGCCCTTTTGTGCCTGCTACTGAATGCTGCATTTAGCCCTTTTGTGGCTTGTTATGGTTTGTTGCACCTAGCTGCACACTGCATTTTCTTTTAGCTGCGCCTACCTGCTTGCACATTGCATCTTAGCCTTTACTGTGTGTCTTGAATCTAGGTGAACCCCTAATGCCACAATTGTACCTACCTGCCTGCAAACTGCATTCTTAGCCTTACTATGAATCTTGAATTTAGATGAACCCCTACTGTTACAACTGTACATTTTAGCCCTTAGTGTGAATCTTGAATTTAGGTGAACACCTACTGTTACAACTGTACCTACCTGCTGCTTATAACATCTCTAGCCCTTACTGTGATCCTTGTATCTAGGTGAACCCCTAATGCCACAATTGTACCTACCTGCCTGCACACTGCATTTTTAGCCCTACTATGAATCTTGAATTTAGGTGAACCTCTACTGTTACAACTGTACATTTTTAGCCCTTGCTGTGAATCTTGAATTTAGGTGAACCCCTACTGTTACAGTTGTACCTACCTGCTGCTCATGACATCTCTAGCCTATTGTTTTCCTATTGCAAACCCTATTGCTACAATTAGCCTGCAGCGCTAGTGTGTCAGTGTGCTCCCTACCTACCTCTGAATTGATGCATAGGAACTTCCTCACCTGCTATAGGTTGGGCGCTCCAGCGCTCTCTCTCTTTGAAATTCCAGCTGTTTTAACACCACCATTATGCTCTTTAGGACCATCCACGCCATTTATTATTACATGGCCTTACCTTTAGCCATCATCGCCCAGCTACTCATTGTGGTAACTCCTACACATCTCAAGCAAGCGCTCTTTCTTAACTTCCACCCCTCACCCCCCCTACCGCTCCTTCAGCCTTCTGATAGCGCTATTGCACTCAGCCCTCACCACCAGCTACTGTCCAGATTCGACCTGGCAATGGGTTGCCCCGGGACTACCCCCACTGAACACTGCCACAGCAACAACTATACTAACCAGTACCTTAATGACCCTGCTCTATGGCTGGAACACTTTGCTAGGAAACCCACACCGAATTAACATTGCTCCCTCTCGAAACAAGAGACTAGGCTCAATATTCTGTCTATTACACGCACATAGCAACAACTCTAAATACACTATACCCAAACCACCTTACCCACCTTCTCCTAGCATTAATCCTATAACCACCACCCCAGCAGCTAAATCTCAACAGATCAAGGGCGCCATTATCAACACCAGCTCTCTTCCAGCCCACGCACTAGACATTGCAGACCTAATCACGTTCCAAGAACTTGACTTTAATGCTATATCTAAAAAATGGCTACATGCCGAATCGGGACCTTCATTGTCCCTGGCTTTAACCGCCAGACTATGGTATCACTCGATGTGATCGCAATACTGCCCAAATTAGAGGGGGCGGAGTTGCCTTCATTCATAAAAACTCTCTTGGTCTAAGAGTGGCTACCAATTCCAAACTTGAGTCGGTTGAACTACTCTCAGTCAAATTTCCACTAACGCCCAACCAAACTGCCACCCTCCACCTTATCTTCAGACCTCCTAGTCCTGCACCTTCCTTTGTTGGCGAAATGTCCACCTTACTTCTCGACAAAACTAAAACCAACTCGCAAATTATCATCCTAGGTGACCTTAATCTCGGACTCGGTGACCCTAAAGACTCTACTGCCTCTGACTTGGAGAATGTACTAACTGACTTCGGCTTCCCCATGCACAAACAAGAGACTACCCATACCAAAGGGAGGACCCATGACTGGTTAGCCAGCTCCAACTGCAATATTAATGTTCTCTCCAATACCCCCTGCTTATGGTCTGACCATCACATCATTACCTTTAATATTGAAGCAGCAGCGCGCTCTCCTCCTTTGATAGCTCCAGCCCTCCCCACTAGAAATAAAAGGGACATAACCAAAGACGAACTTCTCCCACTGATACTCCCATCTCTCAATGCAGTCACTTACTCCTGCCCTGACCCTACAACCTTAGCAGACACCTACAATTGCACCATGTTCACAGCCATAAACTCAATCGGCCCTATCAGACTTAGGAAGTCTAAACCACGTGCACATCTCAACTCTTGGTTTATACCTCAGTTAAGAGTGCTCCGCAAAGCTAAACTCTGCTCTGAAAATCGCTGGAAAAGTCACCCTTCTGATGAGCATAAGGACGGCTTCATCCTTGCCTCCCTCACTTACAAAGATGCTATTATCACTGCAAAAAAGGAGTCTCTCAATAAACGTATCATGCAAACAGACTCGAACACAAAATAACTTTTTAAGATCTTAAAAGAACTTGAATCTCCAGCAACACCCCCCCCGACACCTGTACCAAAGATAGTAAATGGTGTGCCAACATTCAGTCTGCTCTACTGAATAAAATCTCCACTCTACAATCCAAAATCAAAGGCAAACAAGACAGCCTGAAACAGGACAATCCTCCACCAACCCCGTTAAGGGTCGCTCCTCTAGCTTCTCTTAATATTAAACCTTTAGCCTTCTCTCCACTCACCATTGTTGAGGTAGAAGACATTATTAAGAGAATCAAACCGTCTAACTATCAAGGTGATCATTGCCCTGCTCCTATCATTAAGGATTCTGCCCATGACCTGGCCCCATTCATCACGGCCTTCATTAACTCATCTTTTAAAACAGGTACTGTCCCTGACAATCTCAAGGACGCATGGATGATCCCACTGCTTAAAAAACTATCCTTAGACCCAAGCATACCCACCAATTTCAGACCCATAACCACTGTCCCATTCTTGCTTAAGATTTGATACCGTGCGACATACCTGCAGATCCAAGACTACTTGGAAACCAATAACCTCCTGGGTCTGCGGCAATCAGGATTCCATCCCAGACATGGGACCGAAACAGCCTTGATAGACTTGAAAACTCAAATTGAGGTCTTGAAAGACAATGGGGAAACTAGCCCTGCTACTACTCCTAGACCTTTCTGCGGCCTTTGATCTGGTCAATCACCAAATCCTATGCCGACACCTTCATTCTGCTGCCCACTTCTCTGACTCAGCCACGTCATGGATCAAATTCTTCTGAGTAACAGATCCATGAGGGTCTTCACACCCTCTGCAGCTGCTGACCCCGATCCGATTCACACGGCGTCCCTCAAGGATCCTGCATGTCACCTACACTCTGTAACGTTTTCACGAAACCTCTCTTTGATGTACTTGACTATCCGGGTGTCTCCTACACTAACTATGCTGACGACACCCAGATACTCATTCCCATCACTGGCGATTATATGGCTGATACCAAGGCCTTGAACGACGTCTATCTGGTCATCCAGGCTTGGATGGGCCAACACGAATTATGTCTTAACGACGACAAGATGGAGCTCCTCATCTTGGGCTCCTCGCAACGTCTCAAAAAACTAGATCCATCCTACCAGTCATTCATCATAGATGGAAAAATCATTAAGGTCTCCAAAGACACAAAAACATTAGGTTTCTATCTTGACGCCACTCTGTCACTGTCCCGACAAACAAATGCATTTAGATCAGCCTCTGCTTACACCTGTAAACTTATTGCAGCTTGAAGACCTTTTCTGACTACCCCTAACAGCATCCCCCTAGCCAGAATGCTCATTGTGATGCTGGAAATGCATCAGAGGCACAGGGCCTCCGTATCCTTGTCCTTTACTGCTTTTTATCGTGTGTTCTGTCATGTTTTCCACGCAGGAGTTTGTGTGGGACTTCTGGTGGCGCAGCTCTCTCCTTTTGGTTTGGTGAACAGACCCATGGGATACCCTTATGGCACCCAAGGGTAGGGGTACAACCCTGTACCTCTAGTGTATGTTTTTGGGCACCTGTGTGTGACCCACAGAGCAGGGTACGGGCTGGTGGCAGCTACGTGCTGAATTGGCTGGTGCCCTGTGCGTCCTCCATTTTGGGATGCCCAGGCCCTGTCATTGGAATCGGTAGATTCCTGATGGAGACAAAATGGCCCCCATGGCCTCGTGCCTTCCATCGCCTGTTACCTTGATCTTCCCGAAGTCCCGGGAAGCCCTGACTCTGTCCCCTCCCCCTGACTGGCTGTTGGGTGGAAGTCCCATATATGGTAGTGTGGGGAAGTGCCGACCAGACTGGCTGGAGCCTTCTCAACAACCATATGTTGTGGGTACGCCTGTGGCTGGGACCTGGGTGAATGGAGTGTGTGACGAATACGCATTCTATGTTGTGGGTGTATAGTATCTGGTGGCTGACACAATGCCTGAGACAGCCCTGCCTGAAACCGGTATGAATGCAGTATGGAGTATTGAATGGCTCGGTACTTGTCCCAATGCACATAACTTGTTGTGAGTGCCTGGAGAGAAGTGAATGGCCTGAATGCACCGCGTGCCTGATTGGCTGCCTGCTGCATGAATGCCCTTAGTCGTGATTGGATGCTTGAGTGTGACCCAGCGGAATGAATGGGAGATCAACCGTATATCTGGGGACCTCTCACTGCTAGGAATGGTGTTCAGAAGCTGAAGTCCACTACGCCGAGTAACTGGAGTAACTGAAGCTTGATCTTGAAGCCCTGTTGGACGAGAAGAATTGCTGTTGCTCTCCTTTGCAATCTGAAAGCTGCTGTGCCTCAAGGACTGACCCAGAGAGGACCTGGTAAGGAGCCCTCTTCCCGAGCTACGAGGGACCATCGTGCACAGCTAATCTTTGCCTAAGCTACCTGGTAGACAGACCTTCGACAGGCTGCCGACCCGATACGGGGACTGCTGCGGAACTCCAAGGAGAAGCGCCCGGACTGCTTGAGCCGCCGTGCTCCCGTTTTGCCTAAGAACTTAATTGATCCAAGGACGCTCTCGTCCGCATCGTCGCCGATGTATCCTGCCGGAGAAGGCTAGACCATTGACGCGCAGAGGAGCATCCGCCGGTGGGTTTCCCGCCACCCAAAGACCACAGAGACGCCGAGGTGCCCCGCACGCCTCTTCCTTGCAGGACGTTTACATTTCCCTGTCAACGAGCACCGCTAGGAACGACGCGGCAACTTCACCATCGTAGCTTGACCTGTTCTCCATCAGACGTTCGATGACCCGTGACTCCTGCCTGAAAGGGAGGACACTCAAGAAGGGCTGTCTATTCCCCGACGAGGAACTCTACAACGCCAGGTACTTTGGGGTTGCAGAACTATTGGAAAGTCTAGTGTGAACAATATATGGACTGAGCTTGTATCTTTCTTTATCTATCTTTCTTTTATCTCTCTCTACTGCTGGTTTCCTCTTTATTTTGATCTGCGTGTCATTCTGACCGTATACACTTTAATGAGATCTGATAACGTTAGTGGTACCACTTTAGAACTGCATATATTTACCATTGTTGATTTCTGAGTACAAAGTGAGTTATCGTGATAGTGTACATGACCTTGAATATTAATTATATAAAGACTGTGGCCCTCATTCCAACCCAGGTGGTAAGTTCCCTACTTTACCCTATGTTTACACCATGGTGGATGGCGGATTTACCGCCCCATTCCAAGGTGAGTGGGGCGGTAAATCCCCAATCCCCATTTACCCTTCCCCATTCCCATTTTTGCCCCATAGGGCATAATGGGAGTGGGGAAGGCGCTAATTACGGCACCGTAAATTACGGTGCCGTAATTAGCGCCAAAGACGCTTAGCGCCTTGGTACTTAACACCTGCTAAAAGCAGGCGTTAAGGTGGAAATCAGGCGTTAAGGGTTAACGGCGCCGACGGCGCCGTCAAACCCTTAACGCCTGGGTTGGAATGAGGGCCTGTGTTTTAACCGATACAGTGTGTGGACATGCCTTTGTGGGTGCTTGGGGACTACACTGTACTAAAGAACCAGCTTGCATCACCCCCTGAGAAGCTAGGCCTTGATTGCTTGAGCATGTTTACCAATAAAAGAGAATCTTGGCAGGGGTCCTCTGTGCCTCTCCTTTACCAAATAGAGAGCGGAAGTACAGACCCCCCCTCTGGTCTTTACAGCTGGTGGCAGCAGTGGGATGCTTATGGTTTTAGGAATCAGTGTATAACCGTGCCACTTACGAAGGATATCTGCACTTTGTTAAATGAAGGTTTAGTCGTGTACAAGATAACATTACATTACAAGCAATGGATTCTATTGCGAATGGTAAATTGACTCGGATGAGTTTAGAGGCTCTCCAGAGTGCTTGTGAAGCCAGGGAGTTAGACTTTGTGGATAAGTGTAGGGCTGAGCTGATAGCTGCCCTGGTGGACTACCAGATCGATTGTGAAACTCTTGAAGGCGGGGATGCAACCAATGAGGACTCTACCCCGGGGGTTGTCACCGAATCTGATTCTGGGAATGCCACTATTCCTGCTGACTCTGTTCCAAACCCCAGCAATTCTTTGGAGCTTGAGTTATTGAGGATGAAATTGGCCTTTGAATACCGCAAGTTGGAAATAGATGCTGAGCTTAAGAAAGAGGAGTTGGCACAGCAAGTGGAACTCAAGAATAGGGATCTTGAACTCAAAGACATGGACACTGAATGTCAGCGAATCCAGCTAGAGAAAGCTCGAGTGGAGACTTCAGCTAAACCCGTTGAGAGTGTCAGGTCCCCAGCAACCAAGTTTATGAAAGATTTGGTTGGTGTGTATGCGGAGGGTTCTGATATCCTCCAATGGATTGAAGCATTTGAAATGGCTTGTACAATACACAATGTTGACAAGAGAGATTGGGCTAAGTGTTTGTTAAGCAGAGTGCCTCAAACTGGATATGTCTGTATTCTGAAACTGAGTGTGGAAGAAATGGGTCAGTATGAGTGCATAAAGTCTGCTTTAATTGCCAAGTTTGGCAAGACGCCTACCCAATATCTTAAACGGTTCAGGGATTTTAAGAAACAAGAGAATGGGTCTTGGGTTGACTGGGTGAGTGCTGCGCAAATTAACCTGATCGGGTGGATTGATGCTTACAAAGTGAAAACGTTTGTTGAATTGTGTCACCTCTTGTTTTTTGATCATTTTTCGGAAGCCTGTTCACCAAAGCTGCGTCAGTATGTTGATGACAAGAACATTTTGGATGCATTTAAGCTGGCTAGGTTGGCTGACAAGTGGGTCTCCCACGGGGTGTCCCCTAAGGACTCCAGTGGGAAGGGCAAGGACAAAGAAAAGGGGGCCTCTCAGAAAGCTGAGGAGTCCCAAAAGCAATCACAGTCGGGTAAACCAAAACCTTCCTGTCCGAAGACCCAAAAACCTAGAGGGGATAAGTCTGTTGTGCGCGGGAGTAAGAGTAGTGGTCCGCCTGCTGCGAAGCAGGGTCCCAGTGGCTCCAGTACCGTATCCTGCACTCCTGGCACTTGTTGGGATTGTGGGGCTCTAGACCACCGACGGGGTGACCCCAAGTGTAAGGGTAAGGCACTTGGAGTCCAGGCTGCCAGCCTGACCTACCCCTACTCTGTACCTGAGGTGGAGGCCACTGTCCTCCCCTCCTCTACCGGGATCACCTTCGGTGCTCCCGTAGAGATTTCCTTAGTGTCCCTTTGGGCCTGGGACCAGTACGCAGAAGTACTGGCGACTATCCCACAGAACACTCGTAGGTTTTTGAGAAGTGTCCTCTTGAATGGCCAGCCTTCTACTGGTTTGAGAGACACTGGGGCAAGCATGACAGTGGTGGACAGAACCCTGCTCAAGCCAGAGGACTATGTAAGTGCTCCTCGGAGAACTACCAGGTTAGCTGGTGGGCCTCCCAAAGTATCGCCTGTAGCCTTAGTCAACATTACAATTGGAGACAAAACAGCAAAGCTTCCGGTCCTGGTTCAGGACAACATGCCTGCGAACATTTTGTTGGGAAACGATTTGGTCGATTTGGGAATGATCACGGATGGTCTACCTATGGCTGCTGTGGCGGTCACCCGATTGCAGGTCACACAGGGTCCGGCTTCGAGCCCGGTATCCTTGCTGACGGGGCAACCCAAGGTACGAAGGAAACGGAAGAGTAAGAAGGCCACCTCTGTGGAGGGAGCCCCTGCTCTTCCTGCTGTTCCGACAGCACCCATTGGGATCCATGCTCCAGATGGGCTGGGTCCAGTGGTGAATCCCGTCTCAACTCCTGTGGGAGAAGAGCCAGAAGACTTTCCTGTGGGAGAGGCTCTCAACCCAGAGGATCATCCCAACCTTCAATGCTTGTTAGCTGAAGGGGGGCGCTCCCGGGCGGAATTCTGTAAGGGACAGAGAGAGTGCCACTCTCTTGAGGGTCTGAGGAAACAGGCCCTGTCCCAGGCACAAGGAGAAGTACCTAGGACATTCTGGATTTATTAGGAGGGTGAGCTCCTTGTTAGTGAGCCCACTAAGCCTGAACCGGGTGCCCTTAAGAGGTTGGTGGTACCCCAGGTTTACAGGCCCTTCCTGTTGCAGTTGGCACATGAGGTGCCCTTAGCTGGTCATCTTGGGACCAAAAAGACTAAGCAGAGGCTCTCTGCCCATTTCTACTGGCCACAGATGGGAGTAGGAGTGGAGTCCCACTGCAGGACCTGCCCAACTTGTCAGTTGTCTGGTAAGACTGGAGGCAGAGTCATGGCCCCACTGCAACCATTGCCAGTGGTTGGCACACCGTTTGAGAGGGTGGGCATCGACATCGTCGGTCTCCTTGACCCTCCCACGTCTGGTGGACATCAGTTCATCCTGGTCTTGGTCGATCATGCCACCAGGTACCCTGAGGCTATACCCCTGCGGACGGTTATGGCCAAGGTGGTTGCCAGGGCTCTCCTGGGCATTTCACCCATGTTGGATTCCCTAAGGAGGTTGTCTCTGATAGAGGATCCAACTTCATGTCAAGTTACATGAAAACCATGTGGAAAGAATGCAGAGTAACATACAAGTTCTCCACTTCTTACCAACCCTAGAGCAACGGTCTGGTTGAAAGAATTAATAAAACTCTCAAGGGCATGCTAGGCGCTTTGGAAGAGCCCCTAAGGAAGAAGTGCGATTTTCTCCTGCCATGCCTGCTGTTTGCTTACAGAGAGGTACCTCAAGAGGGTGTTGGTTTCAGCCCCTTTGAGTTACTCTTTGGACATCCCGTGAGGGGGTCCCTGGCCTTGATCAGAGAAGGTTGGGAGGCCACCCCTCCAGGTTCCGCCAAGTAAGTGGGGGACTATGTGTTAGGCCTCAGACGGAGAATGATGCACATGATGGGTCAAGCAACAGCGAATCTTAAGGCCAGCCAGGAGTTGAATAAGTACTGGTACGACCTTAAAGCATCGCAAGTGTATTTGACTCTGGGACAGGAGGTCCTCGTGATGGAGCCTACCAAGCCTCGGGCTTTGGCAGATAAGTGGACTGTACCCTTCAGGATAATCTCCAAGATGGGCAAGGTCAATTATCTGGTTGACATGGGAGCCTCTGGGGTAGCCCCTCAGGTATTCCATGTTAACAGGCTCAAGCCTTTCCACAGGCGAGCCGAAGTCTCATGTCTCTTGCTAGCTTCAGGGCAAGAAGAGGATGAGAGTGAGCCCCTTCCTAATTTGCTGCATAGCAACCCTCAGGATGGCTCAGTGGAGGGAGTACATCTCTTTCCCGTTCTGACAGCAGAGCAGCAGAGGGCGTGCAGGGTTTTGCTCTGGCAGTATGCCTCTCTGTTCTCTCTGACACCAGGCCTGACACCGTGGCGTAGGCACGAGATTGACACTGGTGACAGTGTGCCTGTCAAAAGCAGGTGCTACTGTATGTCAGATACTGTTAAGAACCACATCCAGGCTGAGGTCGCCAAGATGATGGATCTGGGTGTTATTGAACCCTCAACCAGTCCCTAATCCAGTCCCGTGGTCCTTGTCCCCAAGGCAAGTTCCCAAGCAGCTACTAAGGATTGGAGGTTCTGCGTGGACTACCGAGGAGTCAATTCCATCACCAAAACTGACGTGCACCCATTGCCCAGGGCTGATGAGCTCGTGTACACCATAGGTGCTGCCAAATTTGTGAGCACCTTTGACCTTACCTCAGGCTATTGGGAAATAGCTCTGACGGACCATGCCAAGGAAAAGATGGCATTCTCAACACCAGAGGGACTCTACCAGTTTAGGGTCATGCCTTTCGGGTTGAAGAATGCCCCTGCCACTTTCCAGAGATTAGTCAACCATGCGCTCAGTGGGCTGGAAGCCTTTTGTGTGGCTTACTTAGACGACATTGCCGTCTACAGTTCCACCTGGGAAGAGCATTTGACTCATCTGGGTAAAGTGTTGCAGGCTTTGAAAAGGGCTAACCTCTCTATCAAAGCCACCAAGTGCCAGATAGCTCAGGGGAAAGTCACCTATCTTGGTCATGAGGTAGGAGGGGGTCAAATCCAACCTCTCCCCAGTAAAGTACAGGACGTACATGACTGGGAGACTCCCACTACTCAAACCCAGGTGAGAGCCTTTTTGGGCCTCACTGGGTATTATCGCAATTTCATGGCAGACTATGGAACCATAGCTGCACCCCTGTCAGCTCTGACTTCACCCAAACAGCCTAGGAAGGTTCATTGGACTGAAGACTGTGAGAGGGCCTTTGATGGCTTGAAAGAAAGTCTGTGTAGGGCACCTGTGCTTTGTGCGCCTGATTACAGCAAGCCCTTTATCGTTCAAACTGACGTCTGCGACACCGGAATCGGAGCTGTCTTTTCCCAGTTAGATGACAAAGGAAGAGAACATCCAATCATATTCATCAGTAAACAACTTAAGGGTAGGGAACTTAGATGGGCTACTGTTGAAAAGGAATGTTTTAGTATAGTTTGGAGCCTTAGGCGTTTTAGACCCTATCTTACCGGGTCTACCTTCAAGGTCCAAACCGATCATAAGCCCCTTAAGTGGCTTATGCAGATGAAGGGTGAGAATCCGAAACTGCTCAGGTGGTCCGTTAGCCTGCAAGGGCTAGACTTCACCATAGAGCACAGACCAGGGAAGAGTCACGATAATGCAGAGGGCCTTTCCAGAAGGGATGTTGACCGTCTGGATGAGGGTGTCTATCTCGTGGGAGATTAGGCACCCTAACCTCAGTCTGGGGGGGCGACTGTGATGCTGGAAATGCATCGGAGGGACAGGGCCTCCGTATCCTTGTCCTTTACTGCTTTTTATCGTGTGTCCTGTCGTGTTTTCTGTGCAGGAGTTCGTGTGGGACTCTTGGCAGTGCAGCTTGCTCCTTTTGGTTTGGTGAACAGACCCATGGGATACCCTTATGGCTCCCATGGGTAGGGGTACAACCCTGTACCTCTAGTGTATGTTTTTGGGCACCTGTTTGTGACCCACAGAGCAGGGTATCGGCTGGTGGCAGCTACGTGCTGAATTGACTGGTGCCCTGCGCGTCCTCCATTTTGGGATGCCCAGGCCCTGTCATTGGAATCGGTAGATTCCTGATGGAGACAAAATGGCCCCCATGGTCTCTTGCCATCCATCGCCTGTTACCTTGATCTTCCCGAAATCCCGGGAAGCCCTGACTCTGTCCCCTCCCCCTGACTGGCTGTTGGGTGGAAGTTCCATATATGGTAGTGTGGGAAAGTGCCGACCAGACTGGCTGGAGCCTTCTCAACGGCCCTATGTTGTGGGTACGCCTGTGGGTGAGACCTGGGTGAATGGAGTGTGTGACGAATACGCATTCTATGTTGTGGGTGTCTAGTATCTGGTGGTTGACACAATGCCTGAGACAGCCCTGCCCAAAACCGGTATGAATGCAGTATGGAGTATTGAATGGCTCGGTACTTGTCCCAATGCACATAACTTGTTGTGAGTGTCTGAAGAGAAGTGAATGGCCTGAATGCACCGCGTGTCTGATTGGCTGCCTGCCTGCATGAATGCCCTTAATCGTGATTGGATGCTTGAGTGTGACCCAGCGGAATGAATGGGAGATCAACAGTATATCTGGGGACCTCTCACTGCTAGGAATGGTGTTCAGAAGCTGAAGTCCACTACGACGAGTAACTGGAGTAACTGAAGCTTGATCTTGAAGCCCTGCTGGACGAGAAGAATTGCTGTTTCTCTCCTTTGCAATCTGAAAGCTGGTGTGCCTCAAGGACTGACCCAGAGAGGACCTGGTAAGGCGCCCTCTTCCCGAGCTACGAGTGACCATCGTGCACAGCTAATCTTTGCCTAAGCTCCCTGGTAGACAGACCTTTGACAGGCTGCCGACCCGATACGGGGATTGCTGCGGAACTCCAAGGAGAAGCGCCCGGACTGTTGTCCGCCACTGTCGACGACCGCCGTCGCCGACTGGAGCCGCCGTGCTCCCGTTTTGCCTAAGAACCTCATTGATCCAAGGACGCTCTCATCCGCATCTTCACCGCTGTATCATGCCGGAGAAGGCTTGACCGTCGACGCGCTGAGGAGCATCTGCCGGTGGGTTTCCCGCCACCCAAAGACCACAGAGACGCCGCCGACTCGACGGCCTTGCTGGGCCACAGTTCTTCACACTCTTTGCGGTCCAGAACTATCGACACGAGGTGCCCCGCACGCCTCTTCCTTGCAGGACATTTACGTTTCCCCATCAACAAGCACCACTAAGAACGACGTGGCCACTTCACCATCATAGCTCGACCTGTTCTCCGTCGGACGTTCGACAACCCATGACTCCTGCCTGAAAGGGAGGACACTCAAGAAGGGCCGTCGATTCCCCGACGAGGAACGCTACAACGCCAGGTACTTTGGGGTTGCAGAACTATTGTAAAGTCTAGTGTGAACAATATATGGACTGGGCTTGTATCTTTCTTCTGCAGGTTGCCCAGGTGGGGGGATCTCCACACAGAACTGCGTTTAATGGTAGTGACCAGCATTCTGCCAATTGCTCAACCACCTTGCTTTCCTTCCTCTCTCTACTGCTGGTTTCCTCTTTATTTTGATCTGTGTGTCATTCTGACCGTATGCACTTTAATGAGATCTGATAACGTTAGTGGTACCACTTTCGAACTGTATATATTTACCATTGTTGATTTCTGAGTACAAAGTGAGTTATCGTGATAGTGTACGTGACCTTGAATATTAATTATATAAAGACTGTGTTTTAACCAATACAGTGTGTGGACATTCCTTTGTGGATGCTTGGGGACTACACTGTACTTAAGAACCAGCTTGCATCCCCTCCTGAGAAGCTAGGCCTTGATTGCTCGACCACGTTTACCAATAATAGAGAATCTTGGCAGGGGTCCTCTGTGCCTCTCCTCTACGAAATAGAGAACGGAAGTACAGACCCCCCCCTCCGGTCTTTACATTTATCATGTCAAAAATCGACTATTGTAGTGCCCTCCACCTGGGGACTAGTCAAGGGAACTTGAATAAACTACAAATCACCCAGAACAACGGCATCAGGGCAGCGCTAAACATTCCCAGAAACCACCACATTTCTGAAGCCAGAACTAATCTACACTGGTTACCTGTCAAGCAGAGAATCTCACTGGAAACACTTGCCCTCACTCACAAATGCCTGGTGAACAAGCCCCCCTCTACCTCTGCAACCGA